>NC_056736.1:240979832-241087332 GCF_019279795.1 Protopterus annectens | reverse complement strand
GCACACAGGTTAAGCAATATTGAAGCTAACTCTCTGTAAGCATCATTAACCGGAGGTTAGCAGTGCTTAACCTTGGGAAAACCCACACAAACCCACTTACAAGTGCTTAAAAGTGCCTTAACCACTCTATATCTGATAGCTCTTGTTCTGCCCAGCAACAAAATGAACAACCCTTGTGGGTCTTGAAACCAGGACCCTGTACACTGAAGTCACAGCACTTAACCACTACTTCATGACCACTGTTAAGACAGCTGTTGTTTTTCCAAGATATCTGTCAATACATATATTGATTAGTATTGAACAATTGCCTTTACTTCCACAATTGTGTAGTACTTATTAATATGACTGTTGGATCACATATGTTGTTTTAACATAATGTACACATAGCAGATACATACTGTGAGATACATCTAGGAGAGTATACACAAACGTGATGTTTACACATGTCAGGAATATGGATATATACATATAATAGGTTGATATATGTCTACATGTACATACACATGTATATTTATGCATATGTCTGTATACACATCTGTATAGTGCAACATATATATGGCCATGTTGACATCTCTTCGTATGTACACACACACATATATATATATATATATATATATATATATATATATATATATATATATATATATATAGATATATGTATATCTAGCTATATATGTATGCACATCCTATGTGTACAGATATGCCTATTTATGTAGATATATATATAACTATACATGCATACATATCTATTCTGATACGCCTATTACTGTCAATATATATGTAGATATCCATAAGTATATGTGCATATGTATCTCTATCTGTATAAGTGTAGACATATATTGCTGTGTATATGTATATATCTGAGTATGTATATGTACATATATATATATATATATATATATATATATATATATATATATATATATATATATATATACATATACATATACATCTATGTATGTCAATAGGTATATGTGTATATATCTATATAGATATATGGATAATTATGTATACATATATGTCCACCATATGTCCTGAACATGGAGTGGAGTCCTACCTCAGCCCCAGTAGTCCCAAACTCTTAGTGGAAGGGGATGTCAGATATGTAGTGCAGGTAAATATGTAGACTATTGCTACTGTGATAGGGGTTGCCTTCACAGACATGTTGTGTGTGGGAAGTCACATTTACTTTTAACATGTGCACCATTAGTTACTTACAGGCATCCTAAGGACATCATAGTACAGTACCACTGCTAGCACAGTAATGATCCTGTGGACTTCAGCAGAGATATGGCCAATAAATGTGGACAGTCTAACACACTCTGGTCAGACGAGAGGTATAGACAGACACCTGTGTGAAAGTGCGTAACCAGAACCAATGTGAACACAGCCATAACCACATATGGTAGCCAGCATAATATTACAGTATATTGACTATCTGATCAACACCATCTTCATATGTGTCACTCACACACTAACCCTACATATACTGGGCCACTACACAGTGTGGTCCGATGCCTGTCTGTGGTATGGGACATGTGTGTGTTTGGCCCATACAAACATGTAAGCTGATAGGGTAGCATACAGTGGAGCAGCATGTAACATCAGATAGAATAGGGCCAAGAACAAAGACATCTACCACAGTCTGTACACAGGCCAAGGTACATATTCACAATACACACACTGTCGACAATCACCATAAGTACACAGACCTCAGTACTGTACACACAACCACAGAATGCACAGGTTATGTCCTCAAAGAGAACACCTACTATGCATAACATGTGTCGCAGTCTGATATCTCACTGGCTTATTATCAGATATGATGTCAATAAATTATGGTGTAAAGGACATATGCACCTCTTACTGCATGACATATGTACACAGGTTGACAGGGTTGTGGCTGGAGGCACAAACACAGAGCCAATATTGACATGTTGCTGTGATAACCTCATACATTTTCTGTTGTAACAGGGTTTGTTGCGACATATGTCCTATGAGGGATATGAAGTCAATAACTCTCATGCCATGTAGTGACTGATATCCTCACACTATGCTTCTGCAGTTCACAGATAGGTGCTCTGTGAGTAACACAAGAAACTAAAGGTACCACACACTGCCCAGTCTCCAGATGACCCTACAGATGGGGTTTCCTCAGAAACATAGCACTGTCGTGACAGGTATTAAAACATGTTGGCCAGCCATATCCACACACACCCTGTTAAACCAACATTACTCCAAATGCAATATAGCAACACTTACATTCTGTAGTCATGTCAGGCACATCCTCCTCCTGTGTGTTGGCCTTTTTCCACAGTGTATGTTGTTAGAGGTACATCCCCAGTCCATCTGAGATGCTGTTTGCCAAACAACAGATCTAGGTCCTGCTCACAGTGAATGAAAAGGCCCAACACCAACATGATGTTCCTAGATACTGGAGTGTGTTTCCATGCAATTGGCTATGGGAATGTTATCACAGCTGTTCCACATGCAATCAGATAGAGGAGGGCTGCAATTCATGCGGAGGCCATCAGCTGATCATGAGTATCACTTACAAAACACATGCTGTTGCCTAAGCAAAGCAGGTGTAAGTCTCCACATCCACCAGAGAGGGAGTGAGAGAGGCAGACAGAGGCAAAGATAAGTCAGGGAGGGGGTGGGAGAGTAAAACCTAAGCATGTTTGTGTCACACATCTACCAGTACAGGGTATCAACTGCCTGACTGACTATGTATTGCTTTCACATGTCTATGCAGTTATTGTATGTGCCACATAGCTTACATGTTGAGGAGCTCTCCAAACATATGTGACATCTGCAACAGTGATATGGTAGCTATACAGTAGGTGTAGTACACGTGCCTTTCTGCATGAACAGGTGTCAGCGTCAACACAGCCACACTCTTTCAGGGACCCACACACATTGACACACTTGGCAGGGTCAGGAATACATCTCCTCACTAGTTAGTTTGCCACAATACAGTACTGTGCAGGTATCACATGCACCACAGGGGTTATCCGGAGGTTATATGGGCAAAGGGTATGTGGAGGTGTCTGATATCAGACAACATGCTTCAGTATGCCAAATGGGGGTTGTAGTGAGTTTTAATGTGGTCAATAGCATCATACACCACACACACAGATGCAGGGTGCCAGTACTGACATGCATGGGTGCATTGCTTCACAGGTGTGTAGTGGTTGACTATACAAGGATAGGTGATGGGTATACCTTGACATCAGGCAACATGACAATGGTCTTCAGTGTGGCTCAGAAGTTTAGTGTTTGGATTGGCCCACACAGGTGGGTATTGTATTCACCATCCAGTCACCTGGGTAACTATTTTGTGTGGCAATTGCTGTGCATTGCTTGCCATGTATGTGTTCTTTAGCCCATGACATGGACAGTGTCTGAGATGTGCATATGTCCCACATGCATGTACAGTGACACATGGAACTGTACCTGGGATATCTGGCCCATGTTGTGTACACAGATTGTTATCATCAGATGTGCCAGTCCTGGCCTCATGTGGCGGGAACTGGTAATGGACAGCAGGTTCACCCTGCACCTACATTGATAGCATGATACAGGTACTCCCTGGTGTCAGTGGCATCTGTCCATACAGGGCATGTGTTTAAGGAATGGTATGTCCTTTATGGGTCACATTTGATGGCACCACAGGTGTTGCAGGTGTCCAGTGGGGAACATAGTGAAGGCACACTTTCTGCATGTATGTGCTATTGCACTGATGGACAGGGTGCCATGCCCTCTGTTGTCCACTGCAATCACACCATGATTACTATCTGTGGGCAATATGCAGGGTACTACCAACATAGCTGTTGCTGCCTAGGCAAGTGTGTTTGTGTATGAGACATGGGTTGAGAGTTTTCTCTGGGTAATACAAGGGTTGCTAACTTTGTTCACCAGGCCTTAATGTCACATGTAGGGGTATGCATTGGCATCCCAGCCTCTTGGCTATTTCACATGTGTTATACATGTAAGGTGGACATTGTGACATATAATAGGGCCACCATATAAGAAGTTTGTAAAACCTGCTCCGCAATGAGTCCAGTTGTTATACACTCACAGCCACCTCCACACAAGATATGAATGACAGACACACACCCGACATGTCTGGGATTAGAACTCCTAGCTAACTAGATTATTTCACTAAAGCATTACACATTTATAGGATGCGCCATGGAGATTACTGGGGTACGCCTTCCCCAAAGGTGTATTTCACAGTGAATGACATCAGTGGCCTTGTCAAAGTAGGGCATTTGAGCTGTAGTGAGTGTGACTAGCCTAAAAAGCATTGCTCCCTACACAGACATAGAAACACACATACAAACATCCACATTTGCCATGTGTGGGAATAGAACCCTAACCAGAGTACTATATCACAATACAGCATTACGCTGTTATAGGACACGCCATGGAGATTAGTGGGAAACACTTTTCCCAAAGGTGTATTTCACAGTGAATGACATCAGCAGCCTTGCCAAAGTAGTGTATTTGATCTGTAGTTAGTGTGACTAGCCTATAATGCATTGCTCCCCGCACAAACAAAGAAACAAGCACACACAGTTATCATGTCTGGGATTAGAACTCCTAATTAACTAGTTCATCACACTACAGCAATACGCAGTTATAGGATGTGTCACAGAGATTACTGCACTACACCTTTCCCAAAGGTATATTTTACAGTGAATGACATCAGCAGCTATGCCAAAGTAGGGCATTTTAATTGTAGTACATGTGACTAGCCTAAAAAGCATTGCTCCCTACACAGACAGAGACTCAAACAGTTGCCATGTCTGGGATTAGAACTCCTACCTAACTAGTTTATCACACTACAGCAGTACACAATTATAGAACATGCCACAGAGATTACTGGGCTATACCTTTCTCAAAGGGGTATTTCACAGTGAAAGACATCAGCAGCCTTGCCAAAGTAGGGCATTTGAATTGTAGTGAGCGTGACTAGCCTAACAAGAATTGTTCCCTACACAGACAGAGACACACAAACTTGCCATGTCTAGGACTAGAACTCCTACCTAACTAGTTTATCACACTACAGCATTATGCAGTTATAGGACACACCACAGAGATTACTGGGCTACACTATTCCCAAAGGTGTATTTCACAGTGAATGACATCAGCAGCCTTGCCAAAGTAAGGCATTTGAATTGTAATGAGGATGGCTAGCTTAAAAAGCATTGTTCTCTATACAGACAGAGACACACACATACACACAGTTGCCATGTCTGGGAGTAGAACTCCTACCTCACTAGTTTATCACGCTACAGCATTACACAGTTTTAAGATGTGCCACATAGGTTACTGGGCTACTCTATTCCCAAAGGTGTATTTCATAGTGGATGACATCAGCAGGCTTGTCCTAGTAGGGCTATAGGGAGGGTAGTGTGTGTGTATGGGCCATAACCCATTCATCTATAAGTTAACACACCATATGTAGGCACATGCAGGGTATATTCCGCAGGTATGTGCATACAGCTGCTAGATGACTACTGCCTTGTACAGTCATGTTGCACAGCTAGCACTTGCAATGCATAGTCTGTAATGCTGATGGATACCAATGGCTAATTTCTACAGTGAGTGACATTTACACATCATATGGTTGTAGCCATTTGGCTGTGTGCTGGGTGTGACAGGCCTCATGATGGATGGCTCTTTGTCACAGTCACTTTCTTCCACACATCTATGAATGTATGTCTACTTTTGGCTTATTATAGTGTGTTGTCCTTGGATATATGTCTGTATTTCTATTGTGTGTGCAAAGCATGACTGGTGCATACTAAGGAGTGCATGCACTAACATCTGCAACTGTCAGATATGTATGGACTCTTGTTTGCAGACATGAGTCTCCACTGTTGTTTGCAGACATGGGCTTGATTTGTTTAAGTGTGTGAGCATGCCCAGTATGACCTTTCAGTATGTTGTTGTCTGAAATTGCTTTCATTTCTCTAAGTGTGTGAGCATGCCCAGTATGCCCTTCTGTATTGAATGTGTGGATCCATTCCAGGTCGTTTGTACTCCAGTGCAGACCTTTGTGTTGTAAAACTACAGGTAGCAAACTGTTTCTGCAGGGTATCTGTAAATCATTTTGGCAATATGGGGTCAAACTGTGCAGGGGATAGTGTGTACTGTAGGTGGTTATGTCTGTGCTGTTTCTGCTACATGGTACTGGTGTTAGTAGAGATATTCAGACATGTGTGCTATTATACACTGTGATGTTTTATGTCCTCAAGTACTGTCAGGTGGACATTCTTGCTCACAGTGATGTTCTGGGGGATAAGGGTGACTGCAGCTGCATCTGGTATTGTGGGCAGATGCCTACATATTCATGGTAAGTTATGCTATTCTGGAGGGGGAGCTGCAGACACTTGCTGCTGGGTCTGTGTATGTGGTTCAGCACCTTGGTACAGTGATAGCAGAGTTTTCCATAATTGTACATCCATCAACATGACAGTATGGCCTTATCTTGCTGTGGCAATACCTCACAGCTGTACACATTCACACAGGTTACCCATGGGCAGGGGCCATGAGTCAGGACATTACCCCTATTTCGGTGTACGAGCAGGTGTGTAGCCTCCCATTTATGTGTTTGCAGCCACGGATAGTGTGTGCACACAGCTGTGCATCTGACCTTGCACATTCCATGTGTGCCCATGCTCCCACCCTCCCCCTATTATTCTATCCTCTTCCATACATTATGCATACATTTTCTGATACTTTCCCTAAGGTTATCACCTCATCACAGCTGTGTTTTGGTGTTGGTCCATAGTTCATACAGTGGGACATGTTGGACATGTTACTGTGGTTTGTCCAGGTGGCCTTACATATGGCTTATGTGGAGTGTGTTATGTTATTTGGGTGTCCATGACATAAAATGTATTGGCAGTACGTGTGAGACACAGGCCTTTAGCAGAGACCTGTAGGCCATTTGGTGGTGATGCAGCCCAGCTGTGGCAGGCCATTGCATTCTGTCAGTCCTACAGTCTCAGACCACCATACAGTATATTCCCCTGGGGTGACAGAGTAGGTGTGCTAGGTGTTCATGCCGATACTTTCTATCAGTCTTGATCAAGTGGTTTGGATGCTGGCAGGGTGCTACCTACAGCTAGGGACACACCTGAATGGGACACCTGCACTGCATGCTGCATTCTTTTGCTATTGCCATATACAGGTGGGGTCATATTGTACCCATTCCCAACAGCAGGGATACGACCAGAGAGGTACCTGTGGGTGGTGTTTGGGTGAGCTGGGTGCATGTGTGCTATGGACACTACTTGCATCTGATGCACAGATAGGCATTGCGTATTCCAGTTATGCTGGCATGTGCTGTTTCCCAATACATCAGTCCTATCACCTTTGTGATCTGCAAGTGTTCGGCCAGACGTCACTGGTATTCCCTACTACAGGCCGAGATAATGTGATGCATACCTGTATGTACAATTCCAAGGGTGTGTCCATTTCACAATTGCACATTATATACTGCATGTCTGGGGTACATACCCCTGTGTATTGCTTGTATATCTAGCCCAACAGCCATGCCATGTCAATCTTTCAAATGGTGACAGATATTACCACCATACTTTTACAATGGCTTACTGCTAGCATGTGTTATAGTGGTTTGAATTGTCTTTGGCACTACAGTTGTGAGGACTTGGTCCTGTCATCAGCAGTAGTGGGCAATGGCCACCAGGTCATACCTCAACATGCATACATACTAACCATTGTCACACAATATGAAGCACACACCAGCCTAACATGCACATACCTGCATATTATGCAAATGCTACAATTTATCCTGCTACCTTGGCCATCTCTGGGCATCTGTGCTCCACTGGTATTATACCTACACATACATGTTACTACATTTCTACATAGGATTGGGGGGGAGCACCTGACTGTTGCTGCATTTCTAAATAGGATGGGGGGGTCACACCTGACTGTTACTACATGTTTAAGTAGCATTGGGGGGAACACCTGACTGTTATTACATGTCTACATAGGATTGGGGGGCACACCTAACTGTTACTACATTTCTACATAGGACACAGGGGGCACACCTGACTGTTACTACTGTCTACATAGGATATGGAGGGGCACACCTGACTGTTTCTACATTGCTACGCAGAATTGGGGGCACACCTGACTGATACTACATGTCTACATAGGATTGGGGGGCACACCTGACTGTTATTACATGCTAACACAGGCTGTGGGGGACACACTTGACTGTTTCAACATTGGTACATAGGATTGGGGGGGCACACCTGACACTTGAATACATTTGCTATGACTGTACAGGTATGTCAGGTACTCCATTTCATTCTGTTTTCTAACCTATTATGCTGACTAGAGGCATGTCAGTGTACTACAGGTCTTACGTTTGATTGATCTACATATTAGTTTCTGACTCCCTACCCTTCAAAACTAACATCCCACTGCCATGAACTGATGTAGTATGTCTGTGTAGGCCTGGGTGGGGGGGGTGAGGTTATCCATAGGTATCATTCAGTGGCCTTGGCACAGCCTTTGTTTGTTATTGTCTATACCTGTCCTGCTGGCTGTGACTGTTGTTGGGTATGTAAACCTCCCTGACTGGCATGCGTGTGTCATATGGACAAACCTGTGGCCCAGCACATTTCCTCCAATGGGTTTTGTCACCATGTGTAGTAATGGCTACTATGGTGACACCCGTATTTGTTACAGATCTCATGCTGCCACTATAAGTGTCTACTATCAGCTGGCATCTCATTCAGTCACCCAGTTCCCTTGCATGCTCGCATCCATAACTTAGATATATGTAACAACACATACTACTCCAATCAGCAATCGGTAAATGGAGTAACTTACCTTGTGGGTGTGCCAGTATTGAGGATGTTGCTGGGGACTGCCTATGTCAGATGCACATAGTACACTCCCTATACATGGTTGAGCACAGGTAGTGTCATGTTTGGCATCCCTTTTACTGTATGTGCTAGTCAGAGAGAGGTGTCATTCCCTGGGTCCCTACTGTGTTAGTGTATGTGCTATGTGTTGCCTCTTTGCCAAAGCCATGGCATACTGGTCACACCTCCATCTGCCTACTGGGGCAGGCTCAGGTTGTTCCTCCTCCGAGTCACTCTGTGCCCTTGGCATTGGTCGGGGGCTGTGTGTCCCTGCCCCATGCTGTTCCTGCTGCAGCTGTTTCCACAGGATTATATTGAGTAGCACGGCACATATGATAACAATTTGGGTACATGTAGCTGGTGAGTACTTCAAGGCTCCACCAAATGTGCCCAGTCACCGAAACCATGACTTGAGCATCCCAAACACACACTCTATTATGATTCTGGTCTGTGCGTGTGCTTCATTATGGCATTCTTATTCGGGTGTGTGTGCATATCTGATGAGTGTCATCAGCCATGGCTCCAGTGCGTAACCAGCATCCCCCACTAAGTGACCATAAGGGATGTCCCCATTGGCAAATCTCTGGCACAGCTGCATCAGATGCCAGATGTGGGAATTGTGATAGCTTCCAGGGCAGCCAGAACACACATTCATTATAATGCCCTGGACATCACACATGACCTGGTAGTTGATGGAGGCGTAGCCCTTGTGGTTGATATAGACTCTAGCCTGCTCACCAGGTGGTGCTTTGATGCATGTGTTTGTGTAGTCTATAGAACCCACCATGTCAGGTTGTTCTGCTATTTGGTGGAAGAGATGCATATTTCTGGCCAACACCTCATGGGTGTTGAGGAAATATACATGCTCACTGGCATGTCCTGATATGACATCCAGGAACTAGTGGAATACTCTGGATGCTGATGCCTGTGAGATCCCCATGTTATCCCCTTTTGGGCATTGGGAGGTACCTGTGGCTAGTATTCCTAGGCCTACACATACCTTGGTATCCACTGGGATGGGTTCCCCTCTGTTAGTTCTGTGTGTCAGGCATGGCTGGCACAGCTCAACAATTTGCTGTAGGAGATCCCTGTCCACCCTATAGCGCTCCACTATAGCCAGCTCATGTAGCCCCTGGTAGGTTACCCTGGGTCTGTACACCCTTCTCCGTCTCCTCACTGTGGGTTGGTCAATAGCATTCTCATCCTCACCACCCTCAGCCTCTTCCATGTGTTGATGTTTGATAGCTGTTGCAGCCCCTATCATTCTGTTATTTTTGTTTGTTAAAATTTCCCCACTTGTATACACCGGTGGTGTAGAGTATGTGGGAAAATCCAGAGGAATTGGTGTTTGCATAATCTGTAGTAGTGTTCGAGGCTGGGCTGGTCTGCTGCCTGTGTAATTGGATTAATCTGATATGTTTCACCTGCCAGCTATGTTAGCCATGTTATCCTAGATTACCTTCCTACTGCAGTTTTCCCTTCCCATTGCCTTCATGTTTAAGCCCAGGGGCTCGCTGTGCGAACACAGTGCTGAGATGTACACAGAGCTGCTATTTCCCGGTTTACTTTTGTTTTCTTTTAAAACATGGTGCATGGTGTGCATACCCACTTAGGCAATGTAAAGAGTGCTAGGCAGCCTCAGACACAACCCCTTGCTTAGCTTTGCTAAGCTAAGGGCAAACCTGAACCACAGGGATCCAATCCACTTACAGTATGCCTGGCACACCCCCTATGATGTCAGCTAACTCCTAGGCTTGCACCAAGCTATTCCTGCTCTTACACTGTTGGGTGCTAACTAGCATGCAGGGGAAATCTGGGATTCAGTATCATTCCCCTCATTTGCATAGGATTGCCTGCTGATGCATAGTTACATGTCCCACACTGAGCCTTTCCCCTTAGCAACCACTATTCACTGGCAATGTTGTCTTCTACCTGCCATTGGGTATAATGGCAAAATAGTGATTTTGGTTAAAATGCTTATTTTAGTTTTTTTTTTTCTAATTTTCAGCCCGATCCCATTTGTGCGCTTCTGCCCTAAGCTTAAACAGCCGAGATCGACTAAAAAAAATAAAAGTTGATTTTTGTCTATTTGCATCGGTTTTCCATGCCACTGGCCTTATAGTTGGCCATTGGCATGCTTTCTACATAATATCCACCCTTTATTTGGAGCTGTCATGGCTCAGTTTTGTAGTTTACAGAAATGTACTCTGTTACTGGCGAAGTACGTTTCTGCTGATTACACTAGTCCTGCATGGCCAGTTTCCAGCTTCCTGGATCACAAATTCACCTCATTTGCATGGATTTCTCCTGCAAATGGGGGTAATTTGCATACAAGTGATAAGTCTGTGCAGGACTAGTGCAGGAGCACTCATGCACGTCCCTACAGGTTATTCCTTGATCGCACAGCAGACATATTGCCTGCTGGAGCTCCTGCACTGGTCCTGCACGCTGTGCAGGGCTTGATGAATCTGGGGGTATATGCAATATGTGCTGTGCATGTCTAAAAAATCAGAGTGCAATCTTCTAAAGATAAATAACAATCTTTTAAATTATGAGCAATCATATATTATAAATAAAATTAGTATAAGGCTATGGAGGCAGTTTCAAAAAGAAACCAAGAGTCATAATATGATACAAATATATTAATTTTGTGAAAAAGATTAATTAAAGACATTACTTTGGTCTACAGTTTCTTAGTCACCAGTGTTGGGAAAAGTCTGTTTTTTTCTTGAGCTGATCTCTTGCTGGATAATCTTGCTAAGAAGAAATGAAAAATCTTTAAACTGTGTTGAAGAATTTATTTTCTATTTCTTTATATCACTTTTCTTAATGCTGCAACTATTGTACAGAGTAAGTCATTTTTCTCTTTATTTAGATGTACATTTTCAGGAATATTAAGTTGTACTAATATTTTGTTTAATTTAAAATTGTTGGTATATAAAGCTTGAAGATAGTCATTAATATTATTCCAGTATGTTGTTAACAAGAAACAGGAATAAAACATATACAAACAATCAGATTTATAACTTTTCCCCATTTCTAGCATTCAGAAATATTATTTACTCCTAACTTAACAGTTATGATTGGTGTTAAACTGCTATATGAAAAATGTTCATGTAATAATATGACAATACTAAATCCAGAAGGTACTTTTTATTGATCTGAATATGATTATTTTATTAGTTTCAGCTAGTAACTTGACCTCATTTAGTGTAATAAAATTCCAAAATGTATTGCTTAGATTATTCTTATATAAGTTAAGAATTTTACATAATTTAGAGATTAGATTGTGAGGACTAATTCTATTAAATCATATTTCTGACATTAAGTGTACTAATTTTGTTGTATCTTTATACTGGAATTGTGCTAACCTTAGGAATTTATTTTGAGCGTGTCTTTTTATATTCTATAAATACAGTACAACTAATCTTGAGAGTCCAGATTATATTCCAACAACATTAATTCTGTAGTTTTTAATTCATTGTCTTTAAGACAATTAAGCCAAGTAGCAAAAATGTTATTCTTCCAAATAATTTCTGTGGATTAGCAGTGTTAAAGAAATACTGCGGTGGTGGTGCTGCGGTAGCATTGTCGCCTCACAGTAAGATGTTGTCCTGTTCGATTCTCAGCTAAAGCATCTTCTGTGTGGAGACATGCGTGAATGGGCATGCCTTCATTGAAGGTTGTGCATCAGAGCTGGCAACTTGGCATGTAAAAATCTACTGCCAATCATTAGTGGACCGGAGTTTTGCTGTGGCAACCCCTAACCGGAAAAAGCTGAAAGACACAACAACAAGCAGTGTTAAAGAAATATTTGGTTATGATAAAGCATATTAAAGTACCAAGCCATAGTTTCAAGTCTATCTTTCCTAAATCATTAACTTGAAATGTTTAAAATAAAATTTACATAATTTGACTGTGTTAGTGAATAAATATTGCATTGCTTGTTTATGCAAAGATAAAGCCACATTATGTTATTTATGATTGCAAAGATTTATTCATTTTCATTTTACTATATTTATACAAAGAAATATGTAATTATTTCCACTTTTTCATATTCAGTACCTATCAATTTTATAACTACTCTTAACACAGCATTTTTCACATAAGTTTCAATATTTACAAAATGTATACATGCCAGGTCCCATGGTCTTATATGGCTACAAAAACAATTATTTTTTATATACAATAAAAACTGTAAAATAATTTTGTTTAGTTGTTTTAAGTGAATTTTATTTGGAGGCAGTGCTAATGTTTGTATTGTATATAGTTTTAGGTAACAAGATCATTTTCGTTAACTGAAATCTATCTTCAAATGGGATAATTCATTTATTTAACATGGATATTATGATTTTAGATTATGTTAGCAAGTTTTCATAGTTAATATCTGTTTTTAAGCTCTTTTAATTTTGATGCCTATATATGATAGATATTGAATTTCTCACCCAACAAAGTAATGAAGCAGGTGAGTATTAGTGTTTTTCTTGGTTAGAATAAGATACTCAGATCTCTCATAATTAAATTGTAATCTTGATAACTTACCAAAGTTATGCATGAGTGTTACCATTTCCTTTAAGGAATCTGTTAAGTTTTATAATGTTAATATTATGTCATCCACAAATAGCAGTATTTTTTAAATAACATTTTCATTAGTTTTTAAACCCTGTATTTTTGGATTAGCACTTAGAGAAATTGTAAATATTTCTATAGCTAAAGCAAAAGGTAATAGAGTCAGAAGACTGCCGTGTTTTGTATCTTTTGTTATAGTGATACATTCTGATTAAATATGACCTACTTTAGCATAAGCTTTATTATCTTTATGTATATTTCATGTGTGATCTGTGAACAGAGTTCGGCATTCAAATATTTCTAATATTTTAAAATAAATAATCAATTAATTGCATCAAAGTTTACAATTTCTAGGCTAATGAATAGAGTTTCTTTTTATCTATAGTGTCTTGCATGATAATTAATCTTTTAACAGTATATTGTGTCTTTGTTTTGTAGATGAATCCTGACTGATCTGAATTTAATAGTTAAGGTAAAAAAAATCAGTTTTTCCAATATAATGGACATAAAATGTTAGAATCAACATTTAAAACAGATATTGGTCAATTAGATTAATAGAATATATGCTTTTTGTTTTCATCATAGATTGGATAGATTAATGAATATCTCCAGGGAAGTGGTATATTCCCATTTTATCTGTATTTCATTAAATACTTTATGAAAAAAATAAATACAATTTATTGAGGAATTAACATGAACATTTCTGGTGATATACCATCAATGCCTGGAGAAGTATTAGTTTTCTATATTTTATTTTTTTCTTGTTTACCCTTCACTGAAATTTTCTGTAGATGTTTTTTCTTTTAAAATACATTGGATTTTTTATAGATGTATTATCACAGAAGATGTTGATATCTAATTTAAGAGATTCATTTTCTAATGAAGTTTAGTTTAGAGATACATAGTATTGTTTAAATGCTTCCAATATATCAGTAGTATCTGCAGATTTTATTGTGTATGAGATTTTTATGTCATTTATTTGATTAGATTCAAAGCACAGCTTAACTCACATAGACAAGTTACTTATGGTGTTTAGAATAATATAATATGATGCTAATTTCATTTTTTTCTAAAGCTAAGGCAATTTTATGTGATGCGTTTCATATTTAGTGCATCTACTTAATTTTGGCTTTTATTGTCAAAAATAGATTTAGACTTTGCAAGAAGCATCTTGTGTCAAATATCCAGTGGTTCCTTGCCCCAGTCTTTAACTGTTTATAACCAAGCAAATGATTTACCATACATGTTTGCTTTAAGAGCATCCAAAACCATGAGGCTGTCTACTTCTTCTGCATTATTGATTTCCATAAAAAGTTAACTTCTGACTGGAGCCAAAGAAGGTATTGTATTCTTGATGGTATATGTTTCAATTTGTTGAATTATTTATAACAAGAACATTATGATCTGAGAAAGTGCAAGGAATTCTAGTAAAGTTTTTAATTTAGTTGTTAGATATATGGGTGCTGACAGATGCATAATTCAATCCATCCCTGCCATTATGAGCCAAACAAATGGCAATATGTTAACTTATAGTCATAATAATATGTATCTATATTATGTTTTTTTTTTAATACTCAAAGTCATTTAGTGCAAACGGTCTATCTACAGTCATGTGTTGGTTTTCTTAAAATGTCATTACTTTAAAAACCTGGTTTATGTAATAAAGATTGCAATTGGTAATAAGTGATCATTAAAACCTTTTCCTTTGAAGTTTCAGTCAAATACATATTTATCAAACAACATTAAACCCAACAGCAGTTAATGCAGAACAATAACTGGAAAATTGTAGAAAATCAATATATGGACCTCTCATTATTGTTCATCCCCACCCAGACATCAATGTTGTACTTTAGGAAATTGTTTCAATATCTTTTTTTCTTTACTTCCTTTCTCTTCTTTTTCATATCTTCTTTTCTTTTCTCTTATCTTTCTTTCCTTCCTATAAGCTTAAAGTCTTGACTCATATGATTGTTTATATCTCTCAATCTAAATTCATTACACCTCATTAAATTTAATGTTGAGAATATATGACGCCATCAGGACCATCAATCCTCTCACACCAGCCAGCATAGGCACCTCAATAAAAGAGAACGTAATAAATGCACAATAATGGAAAATTTAGAGTGTAAGAGGCAGATTATACACACATAAGCATCTATATTTATAAAGTGTGAATATGCCTGGACAGTGTGCTGTCTCATAGGTACTAAGGATGAGTCATCATATCAGCCATTGGATAATTCATCGAAAAGTGCTAATATAATCCATCACCAGTGTGAACAGCAGTGGGTTCTGGTTTGAACCCTGATGCATACCCACTCCTACTGGGAACTCCTCTGTGAGACCAAACACTGTTTGTACTTGAGTCATTGTATCTTTGCACATAGCCTACCAATGTTTCTGGGACTTCAAACCACTGCAGGACTGCTCATATCAGCTTTCATGGGAACTTATCATATGCTTTCCCTAAGTCTAGGAATGCCCATTTGTATTCTTTCCTCATCTCTAGCTTGTTCTCAACTATCTGTCTCACACCAAACATTGGGTCAGTTGTGCTGCATCCTGAACTGAAATCAAACTTCTTATCTCCCATCTTACTTTCTGCAAATCTGTGTATCCATTTATTGATCATCCTCTTCAGAAATTTCATGCAGTGTGATGAGTGTGCTACCTCTGTATTCCCACAGTTGTGAATTTCCCCTTTGTTCTTGAACAATTGTACCAGAATGCTTATTCTCCAGTCATCTGGGATATGCCTTTCTTTCCACACTGCTATGAGTACCCTCAGGAGCCATTTCTCCCACATGTCACTCATCATTTTTATCTTACCTGCTTTGACCTCATCTGAGCCTGCTGTATTCCCTGGCTTCATTTTCCTTAGTGCTGGTCTTACTTCTTCTCTCATCATAGGCTGTTTCTGAGGCAGTACAGCTTCTATTGTGTTTTCTTTATTCAAAAGCTGCTGGAAATACCCTTTCCATCTGCCTTTGATGGCCACTGGACTGGTGAGCAGGTTTTCACTGGCATCCCTTATGAAGGGTGTCAGACTATCTTCTTTATCTTTCTGTCTTCACCGTGTAACTTGATATAGTTTCTTTGTGCTGCCTACTGCGTCACTTTCCAGAAGCTGGTAGACTGCTTTTGATATCTTGTTCTTTGCTATTGTAACTCCTTTCTTAGCCTCTTTGTTAGCCAACCAGTATTCCTTCCTAGCATGGTCTGTCTTTTCTATGTCCCACTTTTTTTAGCACTCCTTCTTTCTTTTGATGAATTCCTGGACTTCTGCATTCCACCACCAGCCTTCCTTATGTACCTTTTTTCCTTGAACTCCTCCACATCTCTAACTCTCAGAAACTTCCCACGTTCCAATAAAAAGAAATGAAAAGAAAAGAAAGAAAACATGCAAGACAAAGAAACCATCAGCTAGCAGCTCTACATCTATAAAACCATACATGGTATTAGAGAACATAGGCTTAATGCAATCTGAAAGCCATAAATCAGCACAGTTATCAGAACACTTCTGGATATGTTAAACTAAGAGCTTGTCATGTCAAATCTAGCACCTCACTTCACTATTAAAAATAGAATGTTTTTGATCAATTCACAGTAATTGAACTTGGCCTCATTACCCATTTTTACCAAGATTATTTCTCTTTAAGAGAGAATAAATGTGATGTGATTTTAATGACTTATTTATGTTTAGACATAAACTAACCATGTGCATAGTAAAATAGGTGAATATTCTTTAGTAACAAAAGAGAATATCAGTGAGTATCTTCTGAAATACTTTTTTTTCTTTTTTTTTCTCTCCCTTTACCATGAAAAGAAATTTATAAATAAAGAATCTCTTTAAATTTCAGATTATCAAGGAAGGAATAGAATTCAAATCAAATGTTTTAAAAACAACAGGGAGAAGTATCCTATCAGTTAGGACTCATGCCTTATGTGGGACTGGGTAACTCCTGTAATGGTAACAGTCTGTTGTTAGTATAGTTAATTTAAAATATTACCATAGACTGAATAAGATAAAATAAATTATTTTAAGTTGACATATTAAAAGAGAATAAGAGCATAAGAAACATATCTATTTAAATGCTGAAGGATTAATTAATTCTATTGCTATTAAACTTAGACTGGCAAAATAATGATTTAAAGTTTGCAAACAAATAGGTCCAAAAGTTTATAGAGAAAAATATTCACTTATGATGTGGAACATTTTGAATTTGTGTGTGTGTGTGCGTGTGTGTGTGCATGTGTGTGTGTGTGTGTGTGTGAGAGTGTGTGTGTGTGTGTGTGTGTGTGTGTGTGTGTGTGTGTGTGTGTGGGTGGGTGTGTGTGTTAGAAAGCTGATCTATTCTTTGCTTTTTCTTTTTGCATCAGTCATTGTATTTTATCTGAAGTTATTTTCAATGTAGGAGATGACAAATCCATATCTTATGTAACCGTTATAATATAGTTCCTATTGACATATGACAGTGCTTCTTCTAAGTTGTTAAATGTGTATAGACTACTCTGCATATGGATTTTTATTCTGGAAGGATATATAATCTGTTCTTTAATATTATTTTGTTTTAATAGTTTATTCACGGCCAATATTTTTTATTCATTTTTTTTAATTGTCTTGATTGAATAGTCATTCTCAGATCTGATAATTGTGTTGCCCAAATTTCAAAGGAACTTTTGCCCATTCAGATTTTAAGACCAGTTCTTTCCCAATGTAAGATAATAATTTTACTACTATAATAGATCCTGGTGAAGAATACGAGTTAGTAGAGGATGGCTTACCGATAGAATAATGTGTTCTTTCTTTGCCAAAACAAATGCCTCCTTGTAGGTTTCAAGAAAAAATTGGAATCCAGGAAGTCAAGCAAAATCATATCTTCTCTTTCAGTATTTTTTCCTAGTAGACCAACGATTCTAATATTAAATCTTCTTTCCCTATTCTGCAAGTCTTCTAATTTAGTTCATAGTAACAGATTTTGCTATGTGAGATAATCTGCTTGTTGTTTTTTTTTTCTCTCAGTCTTTCATCAATATCTGCAAAAGCTGTTTCAATATCAGCGATTTGTGTTTGACGTTGCAGCATCATTTCTTTTAATGTCTGTTTGTTTGAGGCTATTCTCTTTTGAATTGTCTAGACTCCTTTGAAAGACAAGCATTTTCAAGGAAAGGTCTTGTAAAGATGTCCTCACCTGTTATATATCCTTCTTCAGTGAATGTGTATGTGAGTGTTTGCCTGAAGTCATTCTTGTGTGATGGCAGAATTTTCTTCAAGATAGTTTGACAGGGAAATATTAAGGTAACTCCCATTTTTGACAGTGTTAAATTAATGCATTAGTAATTTGAGCAAAACAAATAAATAAAAATGTGTTGAATTATTTTTCCTGATAAAATATACTGCAGAGCTCTGAAAAAATGTTGCCCTCATACTCTCAGAATGCCATTTTGCCCCCCCCCCAGTGAACTTTATTGCAGACTCCTTTGATATTACTAACAATGGGCTCATCTTACTTATTTGTGATTGATTAGTTTTGCAGCCTAAATCTATATGTCTGCCCATCTCCCAGTTTGATACATATGAAGAACAAAGATATTCTTAACTCATTACATCCGAGTGAAGCCTCCAGGTGCATTTGCAGTTAACATCTACTGATGCCTCTAGGCATCAAATATTGCTGGTTCATATTTACATCAATAATTTCAAAACCATGCTATATACAGGGTTTAAAAATATTTCATCATAAAGCTTACACAATAGCAAACTCAACTGCATTAATATTTGATCTCTGTCTAGTGCAGGTAAATAGATATTTGTAATTTTTATGATATTAATTTATATAGATATAATTTTTACATTTTTTAAATGTCTCAGCAACCAAGTAACACAAACAAAACTCCTTAGCCTCATATGAAAGCTCTCACCTACATGAATAAAATGCTGCTGACAGTATGTGTGTAACTTAAGTTGTTGATGAGATATTGTTTACAAAATATTGCAAATGTAATAGTTACCATCTTTACTGTGGCTTATAAAATTTGGTTTGAGACCTAGAATCTATAGAATACTACCACTGTAAAAAGGGTTTGTGCTGAAGAGTTTGACCTTTACACTTCTTTAGGAACCCCTATAATCCCAGATATGTGAACATTTGTTTGAAATGTGAGGTCATTGAAGGACACTTCTTTAGGAACCCCTATAATCCCAGATATGTGAACATTTGTTTGAAATGTGAGGTCATTGAAGGAAAGAGAGAAGAAAAGAGAGTAGAGAGGAGAGGAAAAGATGAATAATATTATTTAAAATAAGGTAATGCACTGCAGTACAAACTTAAACCAGCAGCAATAATACTCTGCAGGTTAAACTTAAAACAAATGCAGCTATTTCTTGCTATGATGGTATATACATATGGTTTTAATGAGTGGCTATACATCGTCATCAAAAATGCTTTTAAACTGCAAATGACTTAATGTAACTTTTCAGTCAGCAGTCTGTTGCAAGTAAGACAAAAAATGTTTTTTTGCAATGGGGGTAAACACCACTGCACACGCTCGCAACCCCCACTAATTACATATGCTATATCTGACATCACACTACAGTGCAGAAAGGGTAAGTTTCCTGATTACCACTGTACCATTATCTCACACAGAAAAATAAAAAGCAGGTACATTCAGTCAGCTGATTTTCTAAGAGCTGTACTGACTTTTTTTCTGTTCGACAAATGGAACATTTGATCAGTTGTTGGAAACTCCTAGCTCATTCTTTTTTCCTTTAGATGGATCCTAGTTTGTCATCTTTTTCTAGCCCAGTCATTTATCCTCTTCTTAATCTGTCCTATACCCCTTCATCAATACTAGACAGTATGGAATGTCAGTCACCTTCTTTCCCTTCTGTAGCCAGCCTGATAGCATTAAGTATTTTGAGTCAGTGGAGTAAGTGCCTCATGCTTACTAAAAAAACTTTATTGCTACCTCACAATAATTCACTATGTGAGAAGTGAAAGTATTTACTTAACTCAGAGGCTACCTTCTCAGCTCAGCACATTTGGTAAGCACAACACATAAACATACAGCACAGAGCACTTCTACTAAAACTAAAGATTAAGAGACCTCAGACATTAGTACACAGAGCATCAGATCCACCTTCATCCTTCACACACACACACACACACACACACACACACACACACACACACACACACACACACACACACACACACACCTAATATGCATACCTCTACGAGTCACTAAGGTACAGACGTCAAGCCCTTATGGCCCACTGAAACTGCATCAAGTCATGGTATTGTTTAAGTAATAGGTGACTGTTGTAAAGCATACAGACACAATGCTCACAAGTCAGGAAAAGATTAAGGTGACAGCTGTCTGTCTGGAGTGAGGATCCAGGATGTAACAAGGGATTTTAGATCACGCCATCCTGACAATATGATTATGACCTGATAATGTTCCATGTGGGGGGTGAACAACCTTAGACATTCTAACCAGAAGGACATGCATAAGGATATGATTGAGCTTGCTGTGCATGTTTCTGGACAGGAAAGACAATGGTCTTAAGTATTGTTTTGCCATCAGCCAGAATGATGATGAGATTCAAAGACAAGATGATTGGCTTTAATAATTGGATATATAGTTGGTGTCATTCTATAGGGATTCAGTGTGTGTCAGTTTGGGATGAGATTGCTGACAGGTCTTCCTGCTTTGCTAGACATGGATTTCACTTCTCTTACCAAGGCTTTTGCATTCTGACTAAATCATTTAATCTCCCCAAAGTGCCTTTTAATGGGCATTCCAACCCAGTAAATTCTAATTTGAGGCACATTAATATGGATCTACTCTACGCCAGGAGTCTTAACAAAAAAAATGCCTGAACATGAGGCTCTCATACAACTTGAACACATTCATATATTAATAGTTACATGTTTTCAGGGCAAGAAAAGTACTCACTCTTTTCCTGAGTATAAGGTATATCATGTTGTCTGACCCACTGGCAATTGTGGGGAGTACTCGTATTTGTCAAGGCTATTGTCACTTTACAGCAGATTTCTTGGGACATCATATGTGAACTCCTTGAAGTCCAAATCACCCTAAACAAGACTAATTATCATGTTGTAGCTATCTATAGAACACCATCTATGTCCCCTTCTGAGCCCAATTGCTATCCTAACACATTAGCTGAAACTATCATTAAATGCAAGCTCTTTCTACTGGTGGACTTCAACTATCCATCAATGTTAGCTTACCTACACTACTAATGGTCAACATGTCCAGCACTTCCTTGATAGTATAAATGCTAATTTTCTTTCACAAATAGTTGACCATTTTTCTAAGGACCACAGTACCCCAAATCTAGTCCTCACAAATGTGACCACTTCTTGCAGAGCTCCATATTTATCATCATGTCTTGTTAAATCAAACCATAATTTGGAGATCTTTTCTTTTAAAACTTTTGATACTTCCCCTATAAATAACTATGTTTTAGAGACTTCCCAAAAGCAAACCTTTGGCTACATGATAACTTAAGCAA
This sequence comes from Protopterus annectens, assembly GCF_019279795.1. NCBI lineage: Eukaryota > Metazoa > Chordata > Ceratodontiformes > Protopteridae > Protopterus > Protopterus annectens. Next base: position 241,065,309 of record NC_056736.1, on the reverse strand, counting down.
ATCTTTCTTTAATACTCCTCTGAAGGATCCCATTGCTAATGCTGTTACCTATGCCTTCTGACTTCTACTCCCACTTAAATAGCTGTATTGTTAAGACAGTCCCTATCTGCAACAAATATAATGAGAAGCTTAAACACAACTCCTTTGAATGAATACCCATATAAATAAATTATATAAAAGGAGAAAGAAGATGCTTAATGCTTATGAGAGGACATATTCTATCTACCTTAAGAGCACACTTAAGCAAAGTAGCAAAGAGCTAAGGAAAACTATTAGCAGGCTCAAAGCTAAGTATAAATTTAAAATAGCCTAAAAAAAAAAAAAAAAGACTGCAAATCATTCTTTAACTATGTCAGGAAGTTAAGAACAAACAGTCAACAGTGTTCAGAGTTAGTTCACAATTATACTATACTCTCTGGCCCAAAGGAAATAGCCAATATCCTTACCAACAAATTTAGTGCAAATTATACTCCACCCAAAGTTATCGATATCCCACAGGTTCCACAATCCCACACCCTTTAAATACAATGTAACAAGTTCTGACAGCTCTTTTGTAAACTAACAATATTTCATCTATAAGCTCTGACATCATACCAGGTTGCCTGATTATCAGGTCCCTATTAATTATTCGAACTTTTCAAAGTTTGAATGTCATATAGGCGACACCATATCATAAAACTTTGAAAAGTTCGAAAGTTAAAAGCAACAGCTCTGTACGGCGCAGAATGGGAACATTTCCCTTTTCTGGACTGAAGTACGATCTTAGAGTTGATATATTTAAGTAGGGGGGTGTGGGGGGTATAGGGGGCTTGCCCCCTGCTCAGTGCGTGCAAGTAAGTTTTTTTTTTATTATATTTTCATAGTTTCAAACTTTGCTCATATGTTGTTGAACATATGAGGTTCGAAGTTTTGAAATTTTGAATAAATACCCTGATTATCAGTGCTTTGGCAGCCACGGTGGTGCAGCGGTTACATTTGCTGCCTCATAGCATAATATTCTCTAGTTTGATCCTTGGCTGGGGTGCCTTCTATGCAGAGTCTGCATGTCCTCCTTATGGTCATGTGGGTTTCCTCCGGCTGCTCCTGTTTCATTCCCAAAGACATGCTGTAGGTTGATTGGACACTCTAAATTAATTGGGCCTAGGAGTGCATGTGTGTGCATTCTGTGGAAGGTTGGGCACTGGGCTGGCAACTCGACACTGTAAAACTCCACTGACAATCATGAGCAGACAGGTGATCCACTGTGGTGACCCCTAACCAGGAAAAGCCAAAAGAAGAAGATTATCAGTGCCAAATATGGCCTTTCTGAACCTCTACTTTGACTCTTTAATCAAAGCCTCTCCACTGGTTACATTTCTGGTTACATTCTTGAATCCTGGAAAACTGCTACCATAATGCTATTAGACAAGGGTGGCTCAACCACAGACTCTTGTGACTATAGACCCTTTAGTCTCACTAGCCTCATATGTAAAACTATGGAGCATATTATCTCAGAATTCATTAATCTGAACATTGAAAATCTCTTTATCCTGGACTCTCATCACTTTGGCTTTAAATGAAGTTCCTGCCTATTTAACCTCATAGATTTCTTTGACAAAGCAACTGAAGCAGTGGATAGTAGTTATACAGAGCATGCAGCATATTTATACCTGGCTAAGGACTTTGACATTATTTCCCCATGTAAGCATTATGGACAAATTTGTAAATCTGAGTGTAAATCCTTATATTAGGTGAAGGATAGCTAACTGTCTGACAGAACTCGTGTGTTTAGAATAGCAGATACCACCTCTGAAAGTAAAACAGTTACCAATGGTGTACCGCAGAGCTCAATTCTGGGCCATCTTCTATTTGGAATATTTTTCTCAGGCCCTCAGGCCAGCACTTCTGGCCTATCCCTAGTAAACTGGGTGTTGTTATTCGATCTCCAACACAGTCTAGACAGTGTTAACAATTGGTGCAAAGATAATCCCCAATATTCACTAATCTTCCATGAAGGAATAAGTTATTCCTGCATGGAAACAACCATTTAAGGGCAGCATGGCAGTGTGCCATGCATAGTAATAAAGGCATGTTGCCTCTGTTCCTAAACAGACATGGAGCATGGACGAGTGCAGGTGGTGTGTCTGAGAGCAGAGCTCTGACAATACACATGCCCCTGCACTCAGGAAGTGCCGCTCAGCAATTACAATGAGCAAGAATGCTCATAGGAGGCTGCATACCTCCCAACTGTACACATCATCACAGAATGTCCAGATTTGTCAACCATATAGCACCCCATTTATCCTGGCAAATCACTGAGATGATCTCAGGATTGAAGTCGATAAATAATGGCATACATTTCAGTAACAGACTTCAAATCCATCAGAAAACATATATTAAAGCAAACTGGTTACAATAGCAACTTTCCCAAGTTTATAACAGCAATAATTAAAATATGTCTGTAGTTGGACCTCATGTTGTCAAGCTTTGTCCAGATAATGTGCATGAAGAGGTTAAGAGGTATGGGGGGGGGGTTGCTAGGCTGACTGCCAAATGTGCAGATGCATGCAGGAATCCACAGCAATAAATAAAACCTGTCCCTTCCTAGAGAAAATAGCAGTAAAGATTTTTTTTTTATCAAACAGATTAAATTTAACCATAGATGCGTGGGTTTGCCCATTGCTTAGCAACGCATACTATAACTTAAATAGCACACGAAGATAAATAGTAAGATACATTCAACTGAAGCAATACTGCAATACTGTAGTGGTCAGAGCGCTCGTTTGTGAGCAGTCATTCCTCAATTGATTCTCACTTTAGTAATTTTCACGTGAAATCACTTTATGAACATTTTTTGCTGTATAACCTACTATTTGTGAACTAGAGTACTGATTAAATGCAGATGTGAGGTGTCATTGTAATGTGGCAAAATCCACAGATAAACACAAGTGCCCCATACACTATACGTACACATGAATTAGGGATACTAAATGAAGGTATAATGTGTAATGAATGATAAATCCATAGACTGTCCAAATCTACCACTTTTCTCCACAACCCATGTTTCATTTCTGTCTAAATTAGTGTGGGGGTAAGAGGGAGTAAGCAGTTTTAAGCAGTAGTAAGCAGGTTTAAGCCCATTTGTGTGGGAGTAAGCAATGTGCACACAGGTTAAGCAATTTTGAAGCTAACCCTCTGTAAGCATATTTAACCGGAAGTTAGCATTGCTTACCATCGCGCAAACCTGTGCAAATATGCTTACAACTGCTTAAAAGCACCTTAATCACTCTCTATCCAAAAGCTTCTGTGCTTCCCAGCAAAAAAATAAACAACCCTTGCAGGTCTTGAACCCAGGACACTGTACACCATAGTCACAGCAGTGAACCAGTAAGCCATCACAGCAGTACATAAAAGTGAGGTATCCCTAAACAGATCCTCACTATAGCAAAATCATAATTTACATGTGAAAGGAATCTATATACAGTTTTATGTTGTATAACCTACTACATAACATAAATATGTGAACTCGAGTACTGAATTAAGTCCAGTTGTGAGGTGTCATTGTAATAAAGTGGTGAAATCCCCCAGTAAACACAAGGACCCCATACAGTGTACGTACACATGAATCATGGATACTAAAGAAATATATTACATGTAATGAATGATAAATCAATGCCAAACAGCAAACAGTGTACAAATTTAAAAATAAGCAACCCTAAGCATTGCATATCCCTGTTTACTAGGTGTAAGCAATGTGTAGGCCAGCTAAATCAATCTGCTCATTGGTATACCCCTTTAAGCAATGCCGACCTTAGGTAAGCAGATTTGCCCATAGCTTAGCATTTTCAAAACCATCCAATCATGGCAAAGTGTGGGAAATTGGCCCTATTTAAACCCCACAGGCGAGAATACATCTCATAACTGGTAGCAGCTTCTTCCTGTAGGTACTATGGCCAGTGAGGGAGAAGGATCAAGCTTCCGGGTGCAGCGCTGGGGCATCCAGGAGTCCAAAGTCATGGCAGAACTCCTTATTAAAGACCATGAACACAGACGGCTGTAGGGTCAGCACCAGGGTTCCCAATATAAAGCGGAAGCCTGGGACCGTCTCGCCCATGACCTCACCAGTGCCACTGTCATCCCTCAAACTGGTGAGCAGGTCAGGCATCACTATGCTGACTTGAAACAGAGTAAGAGGGAGCTCTTGGATTAGTGGATCCAAGAAGCTAGGCAGATGGGTGATGTCCCAGCCGTGTGTAAGTACTCATCCTACTACCTGTTTAATAATTGCCAGTTCATGTATATTATGGATAAGTATGGCTAAATATTCCTGTTATGTCTTTGACAGCAGCAGATGAGTGGGCTGTGAATCAGGAAGCCCTTGCCTGTAGGCTGCAGAGGCTGCATCGCGAGGCAGGTTAGTAATAATCTTGCATGTACTGTCATAATAAATAAATCTAAAAGTACTGGAAAGTTAATTGCCAGTATAAAACCTATATTGTGTATGGCATGTACTGAATAAACCAGACAATATGGCAGGAAGAGTCTCGTATAGGTTGTATGTAAATAAAAGTGCAACAGCCTAGCAATAAAGGTCTTACTCCTGGGCTGCTTATGTTTACTGTGGTATCAAATGGTAATGTAATGTTGCAATCTCTTAATAGTACTGTTGTATTAAGCACTGTTATCCACACTGCACTACATAAATAAAATGTGTAGGAATTTCTCTATATGACTGTTGTAATCACAAGGTTATATTGTACAACTGAGAGAGACTTAGACAGAAAACAGTGAAATGATAGACAACATAATCCAAATAGTTCACTCAACTGAGACGTATAGTGTTGTATTTTTAGCACACACAGCCATGGTTCCAATTCTGGGAGTGGTAGTAAGCTGTATGCAGAGTCATACCCCACAACTGTACGGATAATGTCAGAAAGTCCAGATAATTGGTGTAATTCCCCTGCCTGTTACCCTGTCCCCCTGGCAAATCAGTGGGATGATCCCAGATGTTTGGGCAGCAAATAATGACATGCAATGATTGTCAGACATCATAACTATCAGAAATATATCTATAAGAAGAAACCTGTTACTCTAGCAACTCACGAAATTGTTATGAGAGTAATAAACAAAGTATGCCCCATCTCCACCCACATGTTGTGAAGCTATGACCAGAGGGTGTGCAGTAACAGAGTGAGATGCATGTGCATAATAATAACATGGAGTCTGGTAATATATGTGGCAACATTCAGGTAGTGTTAACAAATACCCCCCCCCCCCGCAGATCTGTCAGATATAAAAACTGTGCCTATGAATAAAAGATTGAAATCCTGGACTGGTACTGTTTAGTTTGGTATTGTTTGGCATTGTTAGTATTGCAGTTTTGCTGAATAATAAGGTATCACTCATCACTGTCATCCACACAGTGCTACATAATAAAACTGTCTAGAAAACCCTGTATAAGAGTGTTGTAATTACAAGGTCAGATTGTAAAACCATGGGAGACTTATAGACAGAAATCAGAGAAGAGATACACAGCAATATCTATATAGCACCCTCAACTGTGATGTACACTGCTTTATTTTTAGCAGACACAGCCGTGGTTCGAATCCTGGTAGTGGTAGTAAGCTGTATGCAGAATCATACCCCTCAACTGTACAGATTTGTCCAGAATGTCCAGATAAATGGCCCATATCTGCTGCCCGTTATCTTGACCCCCTGGCATATCAGTGTGATGATCTCTAATATTTAGGCAGCATTTAATGTCACATAACTGACTGTCAGACCTGTAAATATCGCAACTCACCAAAGGTTTATGAGGGCAATGGTCAAAATATGTCCCAGTGTCACCTGCATGTTGTCAAGACATGCCCAGAGTGTATGCAATAAGAGATGGAGAGGCATGTGCATAACTTCAAAATGGAATCTGGGAATATGCATAGAAACAGTCAGGTATTGTTAACAAACAATACCTCCACAGGTATACCAGGTAAGAGGTGTATACTGCAGGTAAAACACAGTTCATGTATATAGTTGTCTACAACCATACCACTGTCCAAACTAAGGCCATAGGGTACTGTGATAATACCTGTAAGGTACAAATTACAGCACTGACTAAGAAAGTAATGAAAACTACAGGGATATACAAGTTTTTAATTGAAATCTTTCTCTCCCCCCACCATATCTGCAACAATAATCTAAATACACAACTCAATGGGTATATGTACAATTAAATCTACTATTGGAACATATTTAAATTTGTTTCTATGCATGTGCCATGTTGAAATACTCCAGCATGCTGCCATCAATGTACGTGCATGTTGTTGTAATGGCCACTGTGGTTCCATGTATGCGTGTGTCTGTTTGCTAAGCAACTGTTCCATATCTGATGTTTTGGGTTAATGAGAATATCTATGCATGCTGTTATACTTAATCCTGGTATGTGTTAACTATTACTAACCCACATACATTCTAAAATTGAAATAACATAGCATGTTTAGGAACGCTGGTCCCAGTGAACCAACTTCTCCCACCTCATCTGGCCATGGCATGGGGACATGCACATGTGGGGCCCACCCCGGGACCTCCTTGTCTGCTGCGACTGCACTACCTTTGGGTGGAGCTGCCTCAGGGGATGGGACTACCCACCCTGTGAGCGGGCACATACAGGATACTGTCACCCGTCGTGAGCTCAGGGGTCTGGGGCATAGCGAGCTCCGCAGGGAGTTTGGAGATCTGCTGCACCAGCTTGAGGGCTGTATGGCACATCTAGAGGGTCAGCCTACCCCTCCTACCCAGCACAATCACCTTTATAGCTGTGAAGGTGGAGTGGTGACTGTCCATTGATGGGGACCTTAGTCCCGCTGTTTCTATTGGGGGCTCATGGTCTTCCGACTTCCAAACACCCCTTCCCATCCAAGGTGCTTATCCCCCACATGTGTCATATACTGCCCCTGTATGCCATATTGTCTGTCTTGTCTGTCATCCTTCCCAGCCTACCTCCCCAAATATACCTACTATCCCTAACCAATATCCCACTCTCACCTTAAAAAAAGGGCAATCTATTCCAAAAAAAATCTCGCCCGATACATAGCTGTCTATTTCGCACACATGTCCACTGGACACATGTAATCTGGTCTAATTGGATTCACAACATATTATTGTTGTCCTCACCCAGTCTTAGGGGTATGACTGTCCAAATCTACCTCTAAATCAGTGTATATGCACAGTTGTTGCTGTAGAAGAAATTGGCAGCTATGGACAGTCCCTACACCCTTCCTGCACATCCCTAGCTACTTTCCCTACTGTCTTTCCATCTTTGTGCCTCTTTTTTCCCACATTCCTATCAACCCTTTTTCTTTTCTTTTAAAGAAATTAGAGTTGGGGTAAGTTGGAGTAAGCACTTTTAAGCAGCAGTAAGGGTGTTTAAGCCTGTTTTTGTGGGAGTAAGCAATGCCTGCACAGGATAAGCAATTTAGAGGCTAACTGTAAACATATTTAACCACAAGTTAGCATGGCTTACCATCATGCAAACCAGCGCAAACCAGTTTACAGATGCTTAAAAGTGCCTTAATCCCTGTGTATCCAATGGCCCTTGTTATGCCCAGCAACAAAATAATCAGCCTTTGCACATCTCAAATCCAATACCCTGCACACCATAGCCAAAGTGATTTACCACTAACCCATGTCAGATATACATAACCATGATGTTTTAACAAACATATCATCCAGCACAGTCATTCAACAGTACAGGAAATATATTTATACATGTAGATGTATGTGAGTGTGTGTGTGTGTGTGTGTGTGTGTGTGTGTGTGTGTGTGTGTGTATATATATATATATATATATATATATATATATATATATATATATATATATACAGACATATATACATATATGTATGTAAACATCTATAGATATATATGTCTGCATATATATGTCTATATATATAAATATCTATATATATATATATATATATATATATAAATATATATATATATATATATATATATATATATATATATATATATATATATATATATATATATATATATATATATATATATATATATATATATATATATATATATATATATATATATATATATATATATATATATATATATATATATATATATATATATATATATATATATATATATATATATATGTAGAAATATAGATATAAATATAGATATATGTATATATACAGATATATAGCTATAGATATAGATACAAATACATATATAACCAAAGGCACAGTTAATGGAGATGAGGGGGCCCAAGATAAGTACCTCTTGTAATTATTGATATCATCCCCTCCCCCACAGCCAAACAGATCTGCCATGCAACACTTGCAAGTCACATACCCAGGACCCTATACAACATAGCCACAGGAAGTTAAAAGTAATCCATCCCAACTGCTTGATGTCAGGATGGTATCAATAACATATCATGCAGTACAGTCTGGCTACAATAGGGAATGTACAATGTGGAAGCAATAAACATTCCAATGATACATCTACACACACACACACACACACACACACACACACACACACACACATATGCAGATACATATACATATATATATATATATATATATATATATATATATATATATATATATATATATATATATATATATATATATATATATATACATATATATAGAGAGAGAGAGATTTATATGCATATACACATACACACATATACATATATTACTATGTATCGATATGTAACGGAAGATACATATTTAGAGGGTGCACAGCATATTGAACAGCGGGTATTCTTACAGTTGCCACCTTTTAAAATGGACAGTGTATGATTATCTCATACAAAAGACAATTATTGCATGAAACATATACCCACAGAGAAGTCAAAGAATATGACACCACACACACACAGGTTTGCATACATAAGAAATGTTTATTTGTTTACTATTACAGTTGTATATGCCATTTCATATAGCTGTTAGGTATTTGAAATACATACTAACTGAGTAATGCAACTCTCAAACAGATCATTTTATACAGTAATCCGAAAGCATAACATATGTTGCTGTCCAGGCCAAGGCCTTTAAGTAGTACAACAATAAGGAAAGACTGGGCCAGAGGATAACAATCAATCAACAAGTAATGGAGATGTAGTTCAGCAGCCTCCAATTACACTCTGTACTCAACCCCTAGAGAGAAAAGAATGAAATTGTTACAATGAAGATGTATCTGTTACCCAACAATGCTTAACTTAAAACATCATTATCACACCGACAAATAGAACAGTCTGTATGACAGTAAGCACTAGGCCACCATTGTTCCCAAGGTGAAATGTATGAAAATGTACAGCCATATACCTTAAGGTGCATTACTACTGATACCCCTCACATGTTGTAACAGCCTAGGTTATATATGGTGCATACTGCTCCCCCATAGACTGACTTACAGGGGCATATAACAGTGTTACATAAACTGACCTCTGGACTGCACAAGGGCACACATGCTTTGTCCAGCTGTAGCACACATATATATGGATCCTACATCACAATATGTGTGGGGGCCACAACATCACTGAAATGATGGCAGGAATGGCAGCACAACATAATCACAGGCCACTACATAACAACCTCTTACTGCATATCATATGGACAAAGCCTGGCATATAGGTGGAGGGCAGAGGCTGGAACACAGGGCCATATTTGCAATATTGTTCTTATACACTGAGAAAATTGCTGGTATTACAGAATTGTTTGCAACATACCCTTAGTCAGGAATATGAAGTCAGAAACACAAATGAATGTAGCCATGTAATGATAGCACTCAACATACAGAATGCCAGTGATATTTCTGTGGCAAGACCTGTGTGGTGGACAGACAAAACATAACAGGCAATCCTCTGGCCATCATGTGGATAGGCCCACTGTTGAGAGCTATGCAGACAGACTGCATTCCATTCTAAACTATTACGCACACACAAACCCTGTAACACTAGTGGTCTACAATGCATATAACAACACTACTCACACTGTGTAGGTCAAGAAACATATACAAATATGTACCTGGCCTGAGTCTGCAAGTCCTCTTGTAAGAGCTATTGCTACCTGCTGTCTGTAACACTGCTGGCCACACACAGGAAGGATGTCTTCCATACAAGAAAGGTAAAGAGACCACGCCCACATGATGTGGGAATTTATAGTAGTGGGTTGCCATGACAGTGGTAATTGGAAGTGCTACACAGAAGGCTGCATGCAGGTAGTACATGGTGGACACTGATTGGTGCAGAGGCCATCACCTGATCATAAGCATCACCTACAAAATCCATGCTGCAAACTATTCAAAGCAGCTCAATCCATTTAGTGGAGAGAGGCCAAGATAAAGACAGAGACAAAAGAAAAAAAAAAAACAACAAACCAACAAACAAACACACATCCATCCATCCACACAGCAAACTGCATCCAGAAGAGACAAAATTCCTACAACAGGTATGTGAAGTATATATGCATGTATTTGAATGTAGTACTTGGTCCATAATAATGGGATAGATGATGTGCAATGATTTATATGTGCCACCAGGTGTTGTTGTTGTTATGATTTCCAGCTGAACAATGCCTAAGGACAATAGTGTCTGTCCCTGTGGGCAGTGTGCCATACCTGTCAACTGTGCAGATCAGCACTGACTGACAAGATGTAAGCCATCATAGTGTGTGTTGTGTACTGCAAGACATGTATATTAGTGTGGCCAATAGCTGGTGATGGAAGTAATGTCGTTATGATGTACACGTGAGTTTCAGAGCCCACCACTTGAAGGACAGTCATGTTAATGTGTAATGTAGCATGCACAAATGCCATAGGTGTGTAATAGGCTTACCTGCAATCTCTCCCTATATATACCCCCCCATGTTAGCTGTGTCCATATGTGGCACCTGTCTCTGTTGTAGCAAGGCAGAACAGTGCAGCTATGCAGGAAAGAGAGTTAGAGAGTGTGGACCTGATGTATGAATGCACCCCATATATATATATATATATATATATATATATATATATATATATATATATATATATATATATACATATATATATATATATATATATATACATGTATGTCTACAGATATACAGACACCTATATGCATGTATATATATATACATATATATATATATATATATATATATATATATATATATATATATATATATAAAACTCATAATCTATATCTACACACACACACACACACACACACACATATATATATATATATATATATATATATATATATATATATATATATATATATATATATATATATATATATATATATATATGTATATATATGTGTGTGTGTGTGTGTGTGTGTGTGTGTATGTGTGTATATGTCCACATATATACAAACAAGCACGCACATATTTATATAAATACATGTCCCCTACTGTTGGATGACAATGCTGCATGATATGTGTGAGGGAACATCACACATATCAATACACACATATATACAGCAGAAAGTGGGAGCAAAATGGACGGTTATGTCAGGTGTGAACCCCATGTTGTGAACACATTGCCCTTGTTTGTGAAGGTGGGATTGGTAATTTGAGGAAGGATATTAGGATTTGTGGAGGTAGATTGGGTTGGAAGACAGAGAAGACAACATACAGGGGCGGTATATGACACATGTGGTGGGTAAACACCCTATATGGCGAGTGTTGTCTGCGATGTGGAAGCCCATGAGCCTCCATATGGAAACAATGGGACCATGGTCCCCACCCATGGTCGGTCACAACATCAGCTTCACGGCTCTGAAGGTGCCTGGGCTGGGGGCTGAGCAGGAGAAGCATGCAGACCCTGTGAGTGTGTACTGAGGGCTTCAAGGTGTTGTAGCCCATCCCCCAATTTTCTGTGGACCTCCCTATGCACCAGACCCTGGACCTGACTTTGGGTGACAGGATCCTGTCTGTGTGTGCTCTCAGGGGGGGTGAATACCATCCCCTGAGGTGGTTCCACCTGTAGGTAGTGCAGGACCAGTAGATGAGGAGGTCCCAGGGTGGGTCTCACATGTGATGTGGCCTGATAACATGGCCAGATGAGGTGGGAGAGGTGGTTCTGCTAGCAACTGTTCCCCAAACATGCTATTGTGTCACTGTTATAGAACATATGTGGGTAGTAATAGTCCATACATTCCCGGATTATGTCTAACAGCATGCACAGATATTCCCATTAACACAAAACAATAGATGTGCAGCAGTCACATAGCAAACAGAACACATGCAAATATGGAACCATAGCGGCCCTTACAATGGCATGCAGGTGACATTGTCCGTAACGGGCCACCTATAATAGTGTCCCAACATGGAACATGACAACAAACACATAGCACAAATTGTTGTACAATACTATATATGTCCCAATGGTAGGTCTTCTGTAGACATACCCATTGAGTTGTGTGATCAGATTGTTGTTGCAGATATGGTGGGTGGGGAGACAGAGGTTTGTATTATCAACTATGATAACCTTGCATTATGAGGTCCTCAGACCTGTTTCCCTCTTTATGTCTTTCAGGCAATATGTCGAGGGAATGCTTGCCAATGTACACAGCGGAGGAGAATGATGTCATCATCTCATACCTGGTGAGCACTACAACACCTTGTTTGGCCATACAGCCCATGATCTGCAGGAGCAGACCGCCCTGTGGAACAATCTTGTCCACAGGGTAAACAATGTCGGCCTACATAACTGCAGTTATAAGCAGGTCCGACATCGATGCACTGATCTACTCCACCATGCCCGTTGGCGTGCTGCTGCTGTCAGGGGTGACCAGCTTGCAATGGTGTGGGTCATGCCATCCAGCCCCCCCTGACACATGCCGAGGCACTCCTTGCCAGCCTCGGGGCACCTGCCCACCCACAAACACAACACCTGGTGGAGAGCATAGTGGAGGTGGGTGCTACCCACACAATGGCAGAGGAGTGTGCAGGTAAGGCCACAGGGCACATCAGTAGACCACTGTTATGTATCCATCCGCATCTGTAGAGTTAGATCATGCATATGTGAGATGAAATATATATAGGCTCTTGCTGCATTGTAGTAATAAACAGATGTGCATAATCTGTAGTATTGTGTGTTTGTACTGTTGATGTACTCTAATGCTGCACCTACCCTGTACCAATGCCACAGGTGTGGTTTCTGACATCACATCTATCACACAATTATGTAGGTCCCTCTGATATACCTCCAGGGCAGCAGCCTGTAGCTGGTGAGTATGTTTTTTGTACAGGTTTGCCAACACATGCAGTCATGTTATGGCCATGGTATATGCCATGCACACATCTAACACACCTACCCATAATGCATACTGTACATGTTCACATATTGTTGCTGTTAACTGCACTGCATCAAAGTGGTCACCAGGATGATGTATCTGTAGGGTATGTCAGACTCCTGCAATATAACTAACATCCTATCATTGAAAAATGTGTGCACAGAGATGAACATAATGGTGGGATAAATGGCCTACAGTAGGGACATGTCTGAAACATCACCCTTATATAGTGCTACAACAGTGTACATACCACTATTACAATGGCAGCTGTTACAGATCTACACTATGGCATATCACAACACTGCAGCCCACAACCCTTACAACCTGCAATCTGGTCCTAACATGAGCAATGAATGTGTAATATGGAATCCTATGTTAGGACAGCAAATCTGGGGAATACATACTTTCACAAACACTGGACGCATATGTGTGCATACACTCCAGATAACATATAGTGGAAAAAACTGTTGAGGTACTGACAGCATGCATTCTTCATGAGTATGGACCTTCCAGCAAGTACAGGTCCCCAATGTCACACCAATAAATGGTCTGCTATCCAAGACATTTGACCATCAAATGTGCCCACTTACCTGCAACAGAGGCATCCATGGCTTGCATACATCTTACATGCCATGGCATAGATCCCATACCCAACAGGTAGCACCCAGGAGTTGGACAGGTCGCCATACCTCACCATTACATATACCATGGCAAACAGTGCAGACAGTCATATATGTGGCGAGGATGTATGGGACAGGGTTAAAGTAGAAAATAAACAGATGGCCATCCAAGACAAATGATGTCACAAGCTGCAAACTGGTCATGCAGGCTGTCTAGTAGCATGCCACCACACTGAGGCAGTTGCATGAATGTCTAGAAAGTACTAGCTGTGCAGTACCCATGTCAGCAATTGCCTGGACTCTGCATAAGTGTGGCCATGGGTTAGGGTAATCAGATGGGACAGTTGTATCACAGGAAACATCAGCCAAGCTTCTCTACAGGTAGTGTATGCATAAGAGAAAAGGTCCTCAAAAGCATGCATTGCAATGTGCACTGGTGTACCAAGACCATATTGGAAACCTACAGACAGTATCAAGTAAGATACATGTGCTGCACAACCAACACCTCACCTCAGTCCCACCATCCCCATCTGTACCTTGCCAGTTCCAGTGTACATCTGTATGTTTGCCATTCATTAGCTGGGACTAGGCTGGTATACATGGTGTTCAGTGTTTGCAAGACTGCAAAATGACACACATGTGCAGGCCATTGCTTTCAATCATCTGCAAAAAGGCTGAGGGTGGGGGGGTGTCATCATGATACAAAAGTGCACTGAAGCAGAGATCCAAAGGATGCTACAAATAGCTGTATCTGCACACAGTCAAGGTCAGAAACTGTGGCAGACATAACCCTGACTCCAAAGCATTAGTGACATGAGTTGACCTTGCAATCATGCAGAGTTGGGGGACATTTGTAGGGAAGACTGTCCAAATACTGGCCAATGCAGATGGCCCATGATAGTATACCCCTGCCAGGAATAGTGACTTCTGTAGAACACAGAACAGTAGGTGCAACAAACCATCATGATAAGGGCGTGCACACATATGAACCCACAACGTGTATGCATCTCAATCAGCATCTGCACAACTAATACATTTGTTTGACACTGCATTTGATTGCACAGGTCATATGTCACATATCAGGTTTGTGTAATGTTAACATATGCAGTAATGTGGTCCCATGGCATATCAAGGACGAGGGCGTTATATCAATAAGGGTGTGTACACTCCAGATAGCCATGGTAAGGTTTGAAGGTTGTCAGTGTAATTGTATCATATTAGCCATACATGCACCGGTGATGATGAGATCTGTAAATCAGACCACGCATTCACAAATGACATATGTCCACATATCATCCCAGGTATGTGTCAGACAAACGCATAGGGACTGTGAGCAGCAGAGCAAACATAACTGACATAATAATACACATTCAACAATGGTGTGTACACCTGTGAGGTATGGTGCACAGTATATGCCAGCATGCCGAACAGGCGCACAGCAATACTGTGCACATGGGTGCAGTGTATTCCAGGGGAAGGGACATCACCAACTAATACAACCCATGCATCACAGAGATGTATAATGTTGCTAGCAAGGATTGACTATAGCTGCACTGCATACTGTTGAGTAACATTTGTCATGCATGTTGCAGATAGGTAATGGAAGGTCTGTGTGTAATATCTTTGTGTAACCTCACCTGTAAGTGTGGGAGGAGAGGCATGGGGGTTATTTTGTCTGTAAGTGCAATCTGGTGGAGAGGAGGGGGTTGATGTGTGTGTGTGTGTGTGTGTGTGTGTGTGTGTGTGTGTGTGTGTGTGTGTGTGTGTGTGTGTGTGTGTGTGTGTGTGTGTGTTTGTATGTGGGTCCATGTATGCACATGTGTGAGTGTAGGGTTGTTCATACCTCTCAACTTCCCTTTGAATCGTGCAGTACATGGACATGGACAGACACATGAGACACCAGGAATACTTTTTTGACATGTAATCTCAGGACAGCTGATAGTATAATAAGGTCTGTAGCATGGAACATGCATTGGGAGGGAAACTAGACACCAGGGATATTTTTATATTTGCAATCAGCAGAAAGGTGAAAGAATACCCAAATATGCAGCAGTACATATGCATTGGGGAATTACTAGACAACACCAGAGAGTGTTTCCAAATATTACTGTAGTCCACATAAAAAATTAATAGAGCAACAGCATCTACTGAACAATAGTTACATATGACACTTGAGTGCATGACATTATTGAGTGACTTAAGTAGCCCCTAACGTATGGGGGCTATGCTCAAGATGTCTGGACAAACCCAGGGTGAACGCTGGATGACATCAGGGAATCTTTGAAAAAATTGACTCCCATCAAGTCAGATAGGTAATGGAGTAACAGGTCATGTTTTGTGATCACTTTTCTAGGCAATTAGAAGACTGATACGTTAATGATTGGTATTATTGACTGTAATTATCCAAGACTGATGCAGGATGGGGAATTTAAGAGAATAAACTTGCGACAGTCTGTAAACTCAGGGACAGGTAAGTATTATGGTGGAATGTCAAGGTGTGTGTGTGTGTGTGTGTGTGTGTGTGTGTGTGTGTGTGTGTGTGTGTGTGTGTGTGTGTGTGTGTGTGTGTGTGTATGTGTAAATGTATATACTGTTAAGCAATGACATACAGGTCTTAAAGTGTGTTTCTTGTTTTCCCGTCACAGGTGGCGAGGTGGGTCAGGGTCCCTCCTGCTTTTGTTCTCCTCTGATGTTGGTGTCCATACATACACTTGAAATGATGATAGTTGTGTTGAGGCACAGGCAGGGTTGTAAGAGGCCAAAGCTGTGCCATTGTTTGACATCCCGCTGTTATCCACCCCATCCCCGCACACAATCACAATGCCTATACATACCACATCACCAGTAGCCATAGCAGAAGGGACAGTTGGTGGTTGGTGGCATGGAACAGGACAGTGTGGTATCTATGTCACATGTGTCTGGACACAGCAGCCATAGCTGGATGTCCGGCAGGGTACCACATAGGCAGATGTACAGGGGTGCTTGTTGGAGGGCTGCTGGTCATTGTGTCCCAGGCAGAAGTGCCACATCTAGTACCACCAGATGCATGTTTCAGGCTGTCATGGAGGCACAGGCACATATGCAACAGTACACCAGACAGGTTCTAAGGCTGCTCTGGGCTACTCATTCAGTTGTTACTGACAACATCCATGATATTGCAGGTGCCCTCCATTATTTTACAGAGGTCATGGATAGATGGTGGGGTGAAATGGTGGGACTCCTCGACCATGGATTGTCCATGCTCAAGCATGTGGTGGGAGTGGTGTGATGGACACATGGACGTAGGCCAGCAACACCAACAGCTAGAGGTCGACGTGGATGTGCAAGGACACCAAGCTGCTCCCATAGTGGCAGTACAAGCCCCAGTACTGCAGTGGGGTGCTTTCCACACCACACCACAGCACGCCACATGCAGATGGCCCTGGCCAGTCCCAGGAGGGACCTGGTTCCAGCGGACATATGTCATCATCGGGGAAAGTACCATATTGTGGCTTGTACCTGGATGTGCCTGTGGAACCCCTGGCAGGCACAGTTCTTGTGTCCATGGCCAGTAGAGGTGAACTGCACACCCTGCCAAGTATGGTCTGCAGCTGTCCAACAAACACCTGTATAGGGCACCCACATGGCAGAACTGTGTGCATGCATGCTCACACACAATACAAACACAGCTAGGGAAACCCCATACCTACACACACCACATCACTATGGCCATATCACTAATTAAACCCCCTCACTCACACACATGGTGTCAAATGTATGGCTCAGCCTAGGTCTCTGGTAAACCAACAACACACCCCGTGCATATGATGATACCTGTGCCACATCCCTGTCATCCATAACATTGATGCAGGGATAGGCTAATATGGTTCTGATCCACACTGTGACTGTACTATGGTGTACCAATGTACTGCTGTGTAGCATGTTGTTAGCAATAAAATGTAATGCTTACATGTCAGGAAGTGTAGCTGTCCAACCATTATGTATTATAGCTGTTATTAACACTGAGTGATTGTGGTCTCCATAATGTAATCTGTTTGTGTTGTAGGTGTCCATGTGTCAGCAGGAGGATGGTCTGCTGTTGTATCCTACAAGGGGTATGCCACTGTGGTGACACCTTGGCTGTGCCATATCCTGGGTACAGGTGAACACATGCCACAGGTCTGTATAACAGTTACTGCATGTGCCACATGGGTGATAGGTCTGGGGTGGTGTATACAGGTGAGTGCATGGTGGCTGATGTTAGCAGCCCTTCTACAGTGGACAATGGTAAGTGTACTGGGTGGTACACACCACATGTTTGTGTATAACACACACAGAGGCTTTGGTGTTGATGCAATACACGTTGAATACTGTACACATTGTAGCCTATGTAATGCCACCAAGCCATAATAGGCACAACAACACATTAGAAAATAAGCAGTCCACTAGTTTAATGTCATTGACGATGGTACTGGCAGGGTATATGCCCCCTTCTCCAAAGTAGTGCAATCCTCAACTCGGTAAACATAGGTGTGCTGGTGTGGGTGGAACAGCCCTACCCTTTGGAGGGTGAGACGTGCTGTAGAACTGCAGATAGTGTGATAAACAAATACCTAACCTGTTAACATGAACTGTACAGTATTACGGCCAGCTAACCAGGGGTATACACTTAACAGTAACTGCAATGATGGTGGCTGTATCAACAAGAGCCACACTCAGCTATATATACCAACCCCAGTATTGCTGCAAACCTATACAGTGGGGAAGAGGGCATTTACACATCTACCACTAGTTGTGATGGAATGTATGTCCACAGGATGATACCTGTGAAATGTTAGCATATGCCAGGCAGTTCTCAGACAGATGACCTCCTGGGACATGTATGTTCTGCAAATGGAAGTAGATTCCTTCACACACACACAAACACACACACACACACACACACACACACACACACACACACACACACACACACACACACACGCACACACACACACTCTCACTTGGCAACACTGGGACTAGACTCCTACCTAGGTTTGTAGTGTTACTGAAGTGTGTGGCTTTAATTGCAGACACCACACAGCTTTTAGGATGAGGTGTGTTCCAGGTTACATGTTACTTGAAGAACATCCCCAGGCCTGTACAGTATGGTAATGGGGGATGTACTGGTTGTTTATGGGCAATACATAGTGTGGCATACCATCATATACACATTGACAAACACATAACAGTCAGACACACATCTGAGAGACCTGGGCTTATCAGTGCTAACTACCTTGCCAGTGTATACATTGTGTTACAGTTAAGATTCACACAGCACATGCATAACTTGGCTGCATAGTATTATCAGTTACCTGTATGGTTGATGGTGACAGTGGTCCACATACAGTGGAAAATGGGACATGTATCGGGGTTACCATGGTGTAATGACAGTATACCCGGCACCCACACCCCACTGTGGATATTGTATGCACTGGAACCTATGATGACACTCTGACATACCCACCATCACACATTGACTAGGACTGCAATACAACCCATTGTTCATCCCAAGAGTGCTACTACAGGGATATGCATCTAATGCACATGCCACACGCATAGTAGGGTGATGCACTGTTAAGTTTCTCCTATGGTCAGCAACATCATTATCCCTAATACTGTGTGGCAATGCATATTGTAATAGGAGAATGTGGCCTCAGAATGCTGTACCCTATATATATATATATATATATATATATATATATATATATATATATATATATATATATATATGTATATATATACACACACATATGCACACATACACACACTTGCCAGAACTCAGTGGGTATCCCATGCCTATCAATTCATTTGTACAACAGTGTTGTGCTGATACTGCAAGGCCCAGGTAGCCCATAGGGAGAATAACATAACAAGGTACATACAATATCCAGTACAGCAGCAGTCACATCTAACTATGGCAATGGGGGTTGCGGTGGGTGTGAAGGGCCTCAGGGTATTCCCAACTACAGGTCTACAAACACACAGACACTGATATTCTCAGTAATGCACACGTACACATTTGTCAGTACTGGGGTGCATCAGTGCAGGTGTTCATAGGTGTGTACCAGGCTATTGTGCATGGAGAGATGGGAAGTGTAGGGGAAATGTGTACAGTGGTATCATGCCACCTGCCATGTGCCAGCAGGCCATCTATCAACAGATACAACAGGGTTGATCCTCAGGGTGAGAGTGACATGCATCAGTCAATCATCTGGGTGCCTCTTGCAGAGGGCCAGTGAGGTGCTCCAGTTGACATGTATGCAACATGCATTACATAACATGGTCAGTGTCTGTCTTGTAGACCTGTAACCAAGCATGTTCTGTTGACTGTGGCAGTGTAGTTGAGGTATCCATGGGATGTGGAGCAAACAGGGTGTGGATTCCTAGCTGTGGCATTCATAACACAGCTGGGCAGACATGTCAGTGTCAGTCAAGCATATGCCTGTAAGTATCCAAGATGGATACCTGACATCTGCACATCTGTACAGAGGACAGACAGACATCAGCTAGCCAACTAGCTATGCATTAGGATGAACGTGTTGACAGATAGACATCTGACACCAATAGGTATGCCATTACTACATGACGGCAGCCCTCACTGACATGTGCTATACACACAGTAGTCTACAATAATTTTCCACATGTCAGTTCATTATCCAGTAGGAAATATGTAATGAGAAACAGCTCACACACCAGGAACATCTCATTGAGGACTCAGAGTCCATCTTTGAATGCAGGGGTGTTTGGTTCCAGTACTACAATCTGCAATCTACTCTTATTTGGGAAAGCACTGTCAACAGTAATAACGTAATGATACACTACATGCCAGTGTGACTGCATATAATCTGGGATACTACCCATGTATGTAACACACATTCAAATGGAAAAGAGTGTTGTACAAGCAATATATACTCAAATGTCCCAGACAGTAGACTCACGCTCCTTGCTACTGTAATGACAGCACATAGATGCATGTTATGTACATGGCATTAAATACACTTATTAAACATGTCATTATCCTGCTTTTTTATCAGACCGGAATGTGAGCACAGGTTACCAGGGATGAGCCATGCTTAGCACATTTCAGCATTGCTGCAATATAACTGCTAAGCAGATTTGCGCACTGGTAAGTGAAGTCTATACGCTGTAAGTGCCTGTACATTTAACTGTATGTTAGCATCCCTTAGCTTCACACAAACTCACACAAACCCCCTTAAAGCTGATCAAAACTGCCTTAACCACTCTGTATCCAACAGCCCTTGTTCGGCCCAGCAACAAAATAAACAGACCTTGCAAGGCTTGAACCCAGGACCCTGCACACTATAGAAACAGCAGTTAACCAATAAGCCACCATAGCTGCGAGGACAGTTCCTATGTTTCTAATATATCTCTCAGTACACATACTGAATAGTATTGAACCACTGCTATGACTTCTACAATGGCGTAATACTTATTAGCGATAATACTGTTCAATCACGTAAGTTGCTATATCTAAATATACACATGTCAGATAAATACAGCTTTATACATCTGGAACGGTATACACAACAGTAATGTTTAGCCATAAGGATATATACACATATGTAGATATATGTGTAAATGTACATACACAAATATATTCATATATATGTAGTTATATACATCTGTATATTGCATTATATATATGGCCATATCTAGATCTCTCTGTATATATATATATATATATATATATATATATATATATATATATATATATATATATATATATATATATATATATATATATATATATATATATATATATATATATATATATATATATATATATATATATATATATATATATATATATATATATATATATATATATATATATATATATATATATATATATATATATATATATATATATATATATATATATATATATATATATATCTATATATATATATAGATATATATATATATATATATATATATATATATATATACATATATTTAACATATGTCCAGAACGTGGAGTTGAGTCATATGTCAGCACCAGTAGTCACAACCTTTTAGTGCAAGGGGGTGTCATGTAAGTATTGCAGGTATAAATGTAGACTGTTGCTACTGTAACAGGGGATGTCTTAACAGAAATGTTGTGTGTGGGAGGTCATATTTGCTATTGACATGTATGCCATCAGTTACTGACAGACATCCTAAGGTCATCATAGTACAGTACCACAGATATCACAGTAATGGTCATGTAGAATACAGCAGAGATATTACCATTAAATGTGGATAGTTTGAAACACTATGGTCAGTCCAGAGGTATACACAGAACCCGTTAGTACAAGAGGTGTTGACCAAGCCTGACAATATGGATGTTAACAGCCATGTAAATGGATATATCATGTAAATACTGGAATACATATGCTCACACAGATAATGCATTCACACACTCCTTTCTGTCCTGACACATAATAACTGGTGGAGCAGTGGTCACATGCCCACTGCTTTGTCAGAAATACATGAAAGTTATGGTGGCCAGGCAGCAGTACATCTGACAAATATCTGGACATAACATCACACTGGGTACACTGAGTTGCTAGACATGTCACAAAGCACTGTGCAAATTACAGGCAGACTGCCACAACACTGGCCTACATTTTTATGGGGGAATATACATGTACGT
Organism: Protopterus annectens; assembly: GCF_019279795.1. Classification (NCBI taxonomy): domain Eukaryota; kingdom Metazoa; phylum Chordata; order Ceratodontiformes; family Protopteridae; genus Protopterus; species Protopterus annectens. Next base: position 241,042,724 of record NC_056736.1, on the reverse strand, counting down.
GCAAATATAGCAGATTCTACAGGCATGTCACAGCACAGAGTAACAGACACCTGTGTGAAAGCACATACCCACAACCAGTGTGAATATAGCCACAGCCATATATGGTAAGCGTGCTTAATATTACAGTATATGGACTGTCTGATCAACACCATCCTCATATGTACCAATCACACACTAACCATACATATACTGGACCAATACACAGTGTATTTTGATGCCTGACTGTGTATGGGACGTGTGTGTTTGGCCCTACAAACATGTAAGCCGATAGGGTACCATACACTGGAGCAGCATGCAACATCAGATAGAACAGGACCAAGAACGATGACATCTACCACAGTCTGTACACAGGCCAAGGTACATCTTCGCAATACACACACTGTCGACAATCAACATAAATACACAGACCTCACTACTGTACACACTATGACAGAACGTACAGGTTTTGTCCTCAAATATAATCCCTACTATACAAAATATATAGAAAACAAACAAGGTAAATATAAACAAAAATGGAGTGCAGAGCGATATAAAACGCCAACAAAAAACAGTTATAACTGTTGCTAGTTACCTCAATATATTTAATAAAACAAAAAAAGAGAAACAAGCCTTTTGTCTCCACAATAGGAGACTTTATCAAGTTCAAATATAAAACAAACTGACACAATTTTAAAATGTAGCATGCCCACACTGTAACCCAATCAAAAAGGGTCACCAATGAATACATGAATAAATTAGCAAACACCAGCCCACATAACATTCAAGGCAAGCTTTCTATATTAAAGCAATACAAGCTTATAAAGAATGAAGTATACAAATAACATGTTTGGCAGAAAAAATGCTACTAAATAAAGCAAATTGATTATATGCAATAGCTAAAAATATGTGCAGTGGTTAAAATTAGGTTTAAAACTTCAAAAGCCCTACTAATACTAGAAAACTAAACATGAATATGCAATGTACAGAAATGCATCTGCACAAAATAAATACAACATGAAATCTCACTCTATTGTACAACAATGTATATCCGTGTGAGATTCATGTATAAAACTCTAATATCAGATATGATGTCAATAAATAATGGTGTACTGAACATATGCACCTCTTACTGCGTGAAATATGTACAAAGTTTGATGGATTTGCAGCTGCAGGCACAAACACAGGGCCAATATTGACATGTTGCTGTGATAACCTCATACGTTTACTGGTGTAACAGGGTTTGTTGTGACATATGTCCTATGAGGGATATGAAGTCAGTAACTGTCATGGCTGTAACCATGTACTGACTGCAATCCTCAGACAATGGTTCTGCAGTTCTAAAGATTGGTAATCTGTGAGTAACACAACACACGTAAGACTCTAAACACTGGCCAGTCTGCAGAGAGCCCTACAAGTGGGAGTTTCCTCAACCACATTACACTGTCATGACAGGTATTAAATCATGCAGACCAGCCATATCCACACAAACCCTGTTAAACCAACATTACTTCAAATGCAGAAGAGCAAGAATTACATTCTGTAGTCATGCCTGGAACATCCTCCTTCTGTTTGTTGGGCTGTCTCCACAGTGTATGTTGGTAGAAGTATATCCCACTACCATCTGTGATGTTTTTTGTCAAAAACCGACATGAAGTCCTGCTCACAGTGAATGAAAAGGGCCAACACTGACATTATGTTCCTAGTTATAGGAGTATGTTTCCATGCAATTGGCTATGGGAATGTTACCACAGCTGTTCCACATGCAATCAGCTAGTTGGGTTCCTGCAATTCATGCACAGGCCATCAGCTGATCATGAGTATCACTTACAAAACACAAGCTGCTCCTTAAGCAAAGCATGCGTACTTCTCCACAACCACCAGAGAGGGAGTGAGAGAGACAGACAGAGAGAAAGTAAGACAGGGAGGGGGCAGGAGAGTAAAAGCTAAGCATGTTTGTGTCACACAATTACCAGTACGGGGTATCAAACCCCTGTCTGACTATGCATTGCTATTACATTTTTATGCAGTTATTGCATGCTCCACAGAGCTTACATGTTGGAGAGTTGTCCAAAGGTATATTTGACTGTGAGTGACATCAGCAACAGTGATAAAGGAGGGATAAGGTAGTTGTAGTACATGTGCCTGTCCACAAGAAAAGGTGTCAATGGCAACACATCCACACCCTCTCAGGGACTCACATGTATTAACACAGTTGGCAGGGTCAGGATTAGAATCCTTAGCTAACTAGTTTGCTCCACTACAATATTATGCAAGTATCACATGCACCACAGAGGTTATCAGGCTGATATATGGGCAAAGGCTATGTAAAAGTGTCTGACATCAGAAGGCATGCTTCAGTAGAGCAATGGTAGGTGTAGTGAGTGTGAATGGCATCTAAATCATTGATCTCCGCACACACACAGACACAAGTTTGCCAGTACTGACTTGCATGGGTGCATTGCTTCACAGGTGTGCAGTGGCTGACTATGCTAGAAGGTTGTAGAAGGCTAGGCAAAGGGTATACTTTGGCATCAGGAAACATGACAATGGTCTGCAGTGTGGCTCAGTGGTGTCATCTCTGGATTGGCACACAGAGGTGGGTATTGTATTCACCATCCACTCATCTGGGTTACTATTGTTGGTGGCCAGTGCTCTGCAATGCTTGTCATGTATGTGTTCTATATTCCATAACATGGATTGTGTCCGGGATGTGCACACATCCCACATGCATGCTCTGTGACATGTGGAAGTGTACTTGGGGTGTCTGGGGCATGCTGTGCAGACAGATTGTTATCATCTGATGTGCCATTCCTGACCTCACGTGGTGAGACCTGGCAATGAAATCCAGGTTGACCCTGCACCTACACTGACAGCATGATACAGGTATTCACTGGTGTTAGTGGCATCTGTCCATACAGGGCATGTGTATAAGGCATGGTATTTCCTTTGTGGGTTACATTTGCTGAATCTACAGTTGTTGCAGGTGTCTAGTGGGGAACATAGCAAAGGACCACTGTATGCAATGATTTGCCTATTGTAGGGATGGGGCGGGGTACCATGTCCTCTGTAGTCCACTGCAATCTCACCATGGTTACTATCTGTGGCAATATGAGGGGGAACTACCTACATAGTGGTTGTTGCCTAGCCAAGTGTGTTTGTGTATGAGACATGGGTGGAGAATGTTCTCTGGTTAATACAAGGGTGGCCTATATTGTTCTCCAATCCATGATGTCACATGTAGGGGTATGGATTGTTTACACCAGCCTCTCTGCTGTTTGACATCTGTTATCCTTGTAAAGTGGACATTGTGACATATAATACACCCACCATATAAGAAATTTGCAAAACCAGCTCCACAATGAGTCCTGTTATTACACACTCACAGCTATCTCCCCACAGGATACTGACGACAAACAAAAACACACACATACAAACACACACACACACTTGACATGCCTCGTCTCGGATTAGAACTCTTACCTAGCTAGTACGTCATACTATAGCATTACACAGTTATAGCACATGCCATGGAGCTTACTGGGCTACCTTTTAACCAAAATTGTATTTCAAGGTGAATGACATCAGCAGGCTTGCCAAAGTAGGGCATTGGAAATCATTGTGACTGTGAATGGCCTCAAAAGCATTTATCACTACACATACAAACAAACAGACATGCACACACACACACACACACACACACACACACACACACACACACACACACACACACACACACACACACACACACACACACACACACACAGTTACCATGTCTGGGATTAGAACTGCTACCTGATTAGTACATCCCACTATTTCAGGGTGAATGACATCAGCAGGCTTGCCTAAGTAGGGCAATGGAAACTGTAGTGACTGTGAATGGCCTCAAAAGCATGCATCCCTACACATACAAACAAACAGACACACACACAAAGTCTCATAGTTACCCTGTCTGGGATTAGAACTCCTACCTACCTAGTACATCACACTACAGCTTTATGCAGCTATAGCACGTGCTATGGAGCTTATTGGGCTACTTATTTCCCAAAGGTGCATTTTAAAGTGAATGACATCAGCAGGCCTGCCAAAGTAGGGCAATGGAAATTGTAGTGACTGTGAATGGCCTCAAAAGCATTGATTCCTACACAGACAAACACACACACACACACATAGTTTCCATGCGTGGGATTAGAACTGCTACCTAACTAGTACATCACACTACAGCATTACATAGTTACAGCACATGCCACAGAGCTTATTGGGTTACTCATTCTCCAAAGGTGTATTTCAAAGTGAATGACATCAGCAGGATTGCCAAAGTAGGGCAATGGAAAGTGTAGTTCATAGGTTCATAGGTTTATAGGTTGGTACTAGGCTATCGGCCCTAGGACCTGTACAAGCCTAGCCATGACAATTCCCTGGCTATTTCTTCCCACAATATTTACTTCCCTGGACCCCTGTCTAGCAGGGTGACTGACGTGATCCATGGGGTGAATTTCCTATCTCCCATCCAATCGTCAAGGTTCCTTTTGAAGAGGGACAAAGAGGCACTCTGTTTGACATGTATGGGCAGTCTATTCCAGAGTCTGTGGAGTCTCTGCATCAGGAACCCATTGCTTCAGCATGTTTTCTTCATTGTGATAACACGGTTTGGATCTCTGGAGTGTGTGGATCTGAGGGTTGGGATTCCTTTACGTGTAGCATGTCCAGCAGCTCTGGGTTTGACATGGCCTTGTATGTTAAGCAGAGATCGCCTCTGAGTAAACAATATGCGACAGAGTATAGCTGGATGATTTTCAGACGGCCAGCATAGGGCATCTACTTTAGGCCTGTAATTCTTTTAGTGAGGTATTTCTGCAGCCTTTCTAGTTGTTGCAGATATCTTGAGAGGTACATACCAAATGGGGCATTGTATTCTATACTGGGTCTACTAAGAGATGACTACAGTGAGACAATGACCTCTTTTTTCTGGATGAAAAGCCCTTAATGATGAAGTGTGCCACATAGGCAGATTTCCTGACTGTTGTGGTGATGTAGTTATTGAAGGTGGGACCACTGTCCATCTGTGTCCCTAAGTCTCTTATCACACTTTTGGAGTTTAGTGTACTGTCACCTATGTGGTACTTCATGTGTATATGTTTCTTCCCAAAAAGGATAACTATATATTTCTTGGCACTGAACTTGAGCCCATGGCTCTGGCACCAAGCATCTGTTTATGTAAGGCCCTTTTGTAGAATACCCACATCATTTGGGGATTCAATATTGGCTCCAAGTTTTCAGTCATCTGCAATCTTTGTTAGCCAGAGTCCCTTAGTGTTGGCCTGTACTTCAGAGCAGTAGATGCCAAACAAGAACGATCCCAGGACTGAGCCCTGAGTTACTCCAAGTGGCACTTTTCTGGAGCTGGATTTGGAGTTGCCTATTTTTGCAGTGTGCGTTCTGTCAGTAAGCCATTGGCAACCCATCAAGTGATGTAGGGATTAATGGCCAGTTTAGTACATTTATCTATGATTTCAGACTGGGGGATGATGGTGAAAGCCTTGCCGTGGTCGGGATAGGCTGTGTGGACCACCTTACCCTCATCTGGAGCTCTGGAGACTGATTTGAAGATGTCAATCAGGATCAGGAGACATGATCGGCCCTTCACAAATGCAACCTGGGTGGTATCCAGTGTTTTCAGGTTGTCAATGTCTTTGTTTATAAGTTCCACGATAATACGTTCCATGGGCTTGCAGATCAGGCTCATCAGACTGATGGGGCTGTAGTTCCCAGGATCCAAGGTGGATCCTCCCTTGTGGACTGGGATAATTGTAGCTGTGTGCCACTGAGTGGGCACGAAGCCTATGATTAAACATGACACATAGGTGAGGTGCCAGTTCATTTTGTAGTTCATGTAGTACACAGCCTGGGATGTTGTCTGGTCCCATGGACGCTGTTTTCTTGGCTCTGGAAAGTGTGGCTTTTACCTGTGTGGTGGTCATTACCAGAATCTGGCAATCTTTCGGTATTGAGATTGCCCCTTTAGGGGGTGGGAGGAGGGGTGCAGTTGGCACCGAATCGATCTGCCAGGATATTGGCAATATCCTTGGGATCAGTATATTTAATGCCATTCTATTGTAGCTCAGAGCAGATCTGAGCATTGCCATTTAGATTCCTGACATAGCTATAGAATGGCTTGCGGTTGTCTTTGGAATCTTTGGCTATATTATTTTGTAACTAACTTTGAAGGAGTTTATGAGGGATCTCAGCTTATTACTGAGGCTGGTAAGGGACTATTTTGCATACTGGGAATTTCTTCTTTTCTGCAACAGTTTCTTCCTTTTGTTGTAAAGTTTGTTTATGGCAGGGGACCACAACATTGGCTTCCTTTTCTTGAAGGGGAGCATCTTGGTTCTATTTTGGATGGCATGATTCATGCATGAGTGGATATGTTTGTACAGTGCCTTACTGTAGAATTCAGCAGTTGACCTTTCAGTTCTCATCTGCAATGATGTCATGAAGTTTGCCGCGTCTGACTTGTGTAGCATGAGGTTGGGTTTCGAGACATTTTTTATGGAGGTTTCCTTACTGGGATGTGGGGGAGGGATATGGATGTCAAGGGTGATTAGCTTATGGTCACACCTGACTACCGATGGGGTGACCATAGGTGTGGAACATCGATTTCCCATGTTAGTAATGACCAGGTCTAGGATATTTGAGTCCATGGTGGGACTATGGGTTAGTTGCTCCAGGGCATTGGTAATTATGACTTCCAAGAACCGTTGGGCACAGGTTTTGGTACATGAGTAGTTATCCCAGTTAATGGCAGGGTAGTTGAAATCACCCAGTATAAGGGTGTTTGGTTGTATCTTAATATTTTTCAGTATGTTTAGAAAGGTGTAGTGGGAATCTTTGGGCATGATGTGGGATCTTTAGCAAGCTATACAATTTGGATCGCAGTCTTAACTAGTGTTAGTTGCACCAGGAGAATTTCAGACACATTGTATTGGGCAAGTAGCCTGGTAGTGTGAATATCCTTGGTGAATATGGACACTCCTCCTCCTTTAGTGTTTTGGTCCTGGTTTAGTGGCCGACAGGTGTGGTAAGAGCTGTACCTAGTATTGCAGGGGTGCTCTATGGAGCCTTGGATCAGGTCTCTGTTACTGCAAAGATATCGATGTTCTCCATTATTAGGAGTGCTTAGTGACTGTGAATGGCCACAAATGCATTGATCCCTACACACAACCAAACACACACACACACACACACACACACACACACACACACACACACACACACACACACACACACACACACACAGTTTCACAGTTGCCATGCGTGGGATTAGAACTCCTACTTGACTAGTACATCACATTACAGCATTATGCAGTTATAGCACACGGCACAGAACTTACTGTGCTACTCCTTTCCTAAAGGTGTATTTCAAGGTGAATGATATCAGCAGGCTTGCGAAAGTAGGGCAATGGGGAGTGTAGTGACTGTGAATGGCCACAAAAGCATTGATCCCTACACACACACACACACACACACACACACACACACACACACACACACACACACACACACACACACACACACACAAAACCAGCCACACACAGTCACCATGTCTGGGATTAGAACTCCTACCTAACTCGTACATCACACTATAACATTACGCAATTATAGCACACACCATAGAGCTTTTCGGGCTACTCCATCATCAAAGGTGTATTTCAAGGGGAATTACATCAGCAGGCTTGCCAAAGTAGGGCAATGGGGAGTGCAGTGTGTGTGCATGGGCCACAAACCATTCATCTGGAAGCAGACACACAACACTCAATCACACACAGGTTTAAATTTAACAGGTTAATGTATACAACTGCTGGATGAATAATGACTTATACAGTCATGTTACACAGTTATTACAAGCACCACAGACACTATAGTGCTGAGGGATACCAGAAGCAAATGTCTACAGTGATTGACATTTGCACATCATGTGGTTTTAGACAATTGGATGTGTGCTGGGTGGGACAGGCCTCATGATGGGAGGCTCTTTGTCACTGTCTCTCACTCTCTTCCACACATCTATGTATGTGTAAGTCTAGCCTATTATAGTGTGTTGTCCTTGGATATATGTGTGTATTCCTATCCGATGTATGTGCAAAGCATGACTGGTGTGCAATGTGGAGTGTGTGCACAAACATCTGTGACTGTCAGATATGTATAGTCCACTGTCAGTTATGCATAGTCCACTGTTGTTGCCAGACTAAATGTGGGAGGATGCCCATTATGACCTTTCATTATTTTGTTGTCAGACATGGGCTTTGTTTCACTAAGTGTGGGAGCATGTCCAGTATGGCCTTCTGTATTGAATGTGTGAATCCATTCCAGGTAGGCTGTACTCCAGTGCAGGCTTTTGTGTTCTACACCTACAACTAGCAACCTATTTCTGTGGGATATCTGTAGATTGGTTGAAAATATTGGGTCAAAATGGGCAAAGGATAGTGGGTTACTGTAGATAATTATGTCTGTGCTGCTTCTGCTACATGGTTTTGGTGTTAGCAGAGATATTCAGACATACGTACTGTTTTACACTGTGATGTTTTATGTCATCAACTACTGTCAGGTATACATATTTGCTTGCACTAATTTCCTGGGGAACAAAGGGTGAATGAAGCTGTGTCCAGTATTGTGGTCTGCAGCCTACATATTTTTGCACAATCGTGCCATACTGGAGGGGAAACTGCAGACACTTGCTGATGGGTCTGTGTAAATGGTTCAGCACCTTGGTACAGTGCTGGCTGTGAATCCCATGCTTGAACATCCATCGATGTGACAGTATGGTCATATCCTGCTGTGGCCATACCTCACAGCTGTACAGATTCACATAGGTTACCCAGAGGCAGGGCTCATATTTCTGGTCATTACCCCTTCACTTTGTAGTTTACTAGCAGGTTTGTAGCCACCCATTCTTGTGTTTGCTGGCAGAGATAGCATGTGCACATGGCTGAGATTCAGACTTCACACACAATCCATGGCGTCCATGCTCCTGCCCCCCCCACCCCCGTTATTCTATCCTCTTCCAAACATTATGCAAACATTATCTGATATGTTCCTTATAGTTATCACTTCATCCCAGTGTATTTTGGGGTTGGTCCACAGTTCATGCAGTAGGACATGGTGGACATGTTACTGGGGTTTGTCGACATGGCCTTGCATTTGTGCTCTGTGGACTGTGTTATGTTGTTATTTGGGAGTCCATGAAATAACATACATTGGCAGTACGGGTGAGACATAGGCCTTTGACAGATGACTGTGGGACATTTGTTAGTGATGCAGGCCATCTGTAGCAGGCCATTGCACTGTGTCACACCTACAGTCCCAGGCTGCAAGCCACTATATTCCCCTGGGGTGACAGGGTAGGTGTGCAAGGTGTTAATGTCAATAGTTTCTGTCATTATCAATCCAGTGGTGTGGATGCTGGTAGGGTGCTGCTTACAGCTAGGGACACATCTGCATGGGGCACCTCTTCAGCATGCTGCATTCTGTTGCTATTTCCATACAGAGATGGGGGTCATATTGTACTCATTCCCAACAGCAGGGACAAGACCTGTGAGGTACATGTGGCTGATGGTGTGGTGAGCTGAGTGCATGTGTGCTATGGAAGCTACTTGCAGCTGACTCACAGATACACATGGGGAATTCCACTTATGCTGGATTGTGCAGGGACATCAGCAGTTTCTCAATATTTCATACCTGTGACCTTTGCGGTCTGCCAGTGTTTGGCCAGACAACATCAGTATTCTATACTACAAACTCAACTAATGTGCTGCTAACCTGTATGTACAATTCCAAAGGTGTGTCCATTTGACAGTAACATTTTATACACTGTCTGTCTAGGGTACCTCCACCTGTGTACTGTTTGTATGTCTGGGTTCACATTTATGTCATGTCCATCTTTCAGATGGTGACAGATATTACATCTTAACAATTACTATGGCTTACTGCTGGAATGTGTCTTGCAGGGATGCATTCTGTTTGGCACTGCAGTTGTGAGAACTTGGCCCTGTCATCGGCAATACTGGCCAATTGCCAAAATTACAAAACCCACCATCCCTACATGTTGACCACTCTCACACAATATACAACACACACCAACCTAACACACACAGGCCTGCATATTGTACACATGCTGCAATCTATCCTGCTTCTTTGGCTGGCTCAGGTAATCTGTGCTCCACTGTTATTATACCAACATATACATGTTACTGCATTTCTGCACATGATTGTGGGGGGGGGGGCACATTTGACAACTGTACACATTTGCTATGAGTGTACTGGTATTTTAGGTACTCCATTTTTTCTGTATTTTGACCTATCACGCAGACTTGAGGCATATCAGTGTACTGCAGTTCTTAGGTTTTATTGACTTACATTTCAGTTTCAGACTTCTTACCCTTCAGAACTAACATCCCACTGCCTGACCTGTTGTAGTCTGTCTGTTTAGGTCTGGAGGGGGTCTGTTCTCCATAGCCATCAATCAGAGGCCTTAGCATAGCCTTTCTTTGTGTTTGTCTACACCTGTCCTGCTGGCTGAGACTGTTGTTGGGTATGTGAGCCTCACTGACTGGCATGTGTGTGTCCTATGGACACACATTTGGCCCACCACATTTCCTGTAGTGGGTTTTGTCACCTTGTCTAGTACTGCCTACTATGGTGACACCAGTATTTGTTACAGATTTCATGCTGCCAATATAGGTGTCTATCATCTGCTGGCATCCCATTCAGCCACCCGATTCCCTTGCATGCTCACATCCATACCATAGATACAAGTAACAAAATATACTACTCCATTCAGCAATTGATAGGGATAGTGACTTAACTTGTGGCTGTGCCAGTACTGAGGAAGGGTCTGGAGGGCTGACTATGTCGGATTCACATAGTACACTCCATATACGTGGTTAAGCACAGGTAGTGTCACATTTGGTATCTCTTTTACTGAATGTGTGAGTCAGAGAGAAGTGTCATTCCCTGGGTACCTACCCTGTCAGTGTATGTGCTATGCGTAGCCTCTTTGCCAAGGCCTGGGCATACTGGACATGCCTCCTTCTGCCTACTGGGGTGGGTTCAGGTTGTTCCTCTTCCAAGTCACTCTATGCCTTTGCAACCCTTGGCAATGGTGGGGGGCTGTGTTGCCCTGCCCCGTACTGTTCCTGCTGCAGCTGTTTCTGCGGGATCATATTGTGTAGCATGGCACATACGATGACAATTTGGGTACATGAAGCTGGTGAGTACTGCAAGGCTCCAACGGAAATGTCCAGGCACCAGAACCGTGACTTGAGCATCCCAAACACATGTTCTATTATTATTCTGGTCTGTGCATGTGCCTCATTATGGAGTTCTTGTTCAGGTGTGTGTGTGTGCATTTTTGATGGGTGTCATCAGCCACGGCTCCAGTGCATAAACAGCATCCCCCACTAGGTGGCCATATGGGATGTCCTCAGTGGCAAATCTCTGCTACAGCTGTGTCGCATGCCAGATGTGGAAGTCGTGATAGCTTCCAGGGCTGCCAGCACACACATTCATTATAATGCCCTCGGCATTGCACATGACCTGGCAGTTGATGGAGTGGAAGCCCTTGCAGTTTATGTAGACTCTACTCTGCTCACTGGGCAGTGCTTTAATGTGTATGTGCATGTAGTCTATAGCACCCACTACCTCAGGGTATTCTGCTATTTGGTGGAAGAGGCACATATTGCTGATTAGCTTCTCATGGGTGTTGAGGAAATATATGTGATCACCGGCATATGCTGACATGGCATCCAGGAACTGTTGGAGTACCCTGGATGCTGAAGCCTGTGAGATCCCCATGATATCCCCAGTTGGGCTTTGGAAGGTACATATAGCTAGTATACTTAGGCCTACACATACCTTGGTATTCCCTGGGATGGGTTCCCCCTCTGTTGGTTCTGTGTGTCAGGCGTGGCTGGCACAGCTCAACAATTTGTTGTAGGAGGTCCTGTCCACCCTATAGCGCTCCACTATCTCCAGCTCATCTAGCCCCTGGTAGGTTACCCTGGGTCTGTACACTATTCTCCTTCTATTCACTGTGGGTTGGTTATCAGGATTCTCATCCTCACCAACCTCAGCCTCTTCTGCATGTTGATTTCTCAGAGCAGATGTAGCCCCTATCATTTTGTTGCTTTTGTTAGGTAAAATTTTCCCATTTGTGTACACTGGTGGTGTAGAGTTTGTGGGGAAAACCGGAGGGAAAGGTGTTTGCATAGTTTATAGTAGAGTGCTGGGCTGGACTGGTTGGCTGCCTGTGTAATTGTCTGATTCTGATACATTTCACCTGCCAGCTATGCTAGTTCTCCTTGATTACCTTCCTAATGCTGTTTTCCCTTCCCATTACCTACCTGTTTAAGCCCCGAGGCACGCCGTGCAAATCAGTGGTCATATGTGCATGGAGCTGCGATTTCCTGGTTTATTTTTTTTTCTGTTTAAAACCTGGTGTGTGGCACGCAAACCCATTTAGGCAATGTAAAGAGTGCTAGGCAGCTTCAGACACACCCCATTCCTTAGCTCTGCTAGCTAAGTGAAAACCCGAGCCACAGGGCTCCAATAAATTTACAGTATGCCTGACACACACCTCTATGATGTCAGCTAGCTCTTAGGCTTGCACCATGGTCTTCCTGCACATACACGGTTGGGTGCAGGCTAGCTATGAGGTGAAATCTGTAATTCAGTATCATTCCTTTCATTCGCATAAGTTTGCCAGCTAATGCCTAGTTACAAGTCCCAAACTGAGCCTTCCCCCTTAGCAACCACTATTCACTGGCCTTGTTGTCTTCTGCCTGCCATTGACTATAATGGAAAAATTGTGATTTTGCAGAGAAAGCTTTTTTCAAGGTTTTTCTTTTATTTTCCAGCCAATCCCATTTACGTGCCACTGCCCTACGCTTAAATGGCCAAAACTGGCCCAAAAAAATTTAAAGTTCTTTTTTTGTTTTTTGCAGCTGTTTTCCATGTGGCATGCTTTACACATTATATACACCATTTATTTGGAGCTGCCGTGACTCCGTTTTGTAGTTTGCAGAAATGTACTCGGTTACTAACCGAGTACATTTCTGCAGGTTGCACTAATCCTGCACAGACCACTGCCAGCTTGCTGGATTGCAAATTCACCTCATGTGCATGGTTTCCACCTGCAAATGGGATAATTAGCATACAGGAGCTATGTCCATGCAGGAATAGTGCAGGAGAGCTTGTGCACGTCCCAGTAGCTTGTTCCTGGATCTCTCAGTGGCCATATTGCCTCCAGCAGCTCCTGCTCTATTCCTGCAGGCCATGCAGAGCTTGGTGAATCCCGGGGAATGTCTCAATTTAAATGTAAAAAAAAAAAAAAACATGTAGCATAGTACATTTTGGTAAACAAAACATTTCACTTACAATATAGGAGATGCATCTCTCCGACTTATACAAAAAAAAAAACATGTAGCATAGTACATTTTGGTAAACAAAACATTTCACTTACAATATAGGAGATGCATCTCTCCGACTTATACATTATTGGGATTGAACATCTCTGCAAATAGAGATTGCAGCCAAGAAATTAAAAAGACATTTGCTTTTTAGATGGAAAGCTACAGAAAATCTTGATACAATTTTAAAGAACAGATATCACACTGTCCTGGTGGTGATATATGAATTTTAGATATAGACAATAAATAAGGCAATGCAGCAGAAAATATATGCTTTTGAGCTGTGGTATTGGAAAAAGCTTTTGAGAATTCCATGGACTGCAAGAAGTTTTAACCAGTCAATACTGTAAGAAAGTCTGGTTTTCTGACTACAGTGATATAGTTTATGTGTTACTGAGTTGTTTGGTATCGTCACACTGTCTGACTTGTTTTTGCATATATTAAAACTAAAACTCAAATACCTTGGCCACATAATGTGAAAAATGAATCATTATAGAAGACATTGATACTGGCAAAAAAAAAAGGAAAAAGAAAAGTTGGAGAACAGAGATTAGGATGGCTGGACAACCATACTGAACTAGTGAGCACTGATTGCAAGAATCAGCTCATGACAGACAGGCCTAGTAGGCAAACAGGTTTACCTTCATAATGTCGGCGTCCAGAATATCAAACCCGCTTCCGCAAACACCAAAATGCAACATCAAAAATCCTTGAATACCGAATGTCCGAACTGCAAAATCACGCCCCCTTTTTGACCCATGTTAGGACTTGTTTGTAGGTGTGGTGCGGAAGGAAATGTCGAAATACGAGGTTTTTCGATATTTGAAAGTTTTCGTGGTTCTGGTTTTGCAGAAATGGTTCAGTGATGTGGCCGTTCAGTCATCCATGATCGACAATATGAAGGTAAACCATGCAAACATGCTTAAAGTCATTAACAGATGGATTTAACTAAATGACTAAATAACAAAATCAAGGTTGATGCCTCTGATGTACAGAAAAGGCACACAAGCAGTTTTGTACATCATCAACTAAGTAGTCTTGTAGTCATGTAGTTTCTTCATGTATTTTTAGAAAATATATAAACAGTCAGTACTAAGTTAACTTATTTGCACACAAAGAAAACTTGAACCGAGAATAGCATGTTTCATTATATTCATAAAGGCCTGATTTGTTGCAACGGTAGCAAGCATAATATTGCATTTCCTACAAAATTCAGTTCTGCCTGTAAGTTTCTTTACCATGTATGCTGCATGTACCAAAGCAGTTCTTCTGATAAAACCCAATAAAATAACATCAAAACTTTAACACATTTTTTTGTCTTAACATAGTTCCTTTAGTTCTTTTAGTACTTTGCAAATCCAAAATGATATCACACAGCTTCAGAATTATGACCACTTGCATATGAAATACTTTCTTTCTTTTGTCATGAAAATGTATCTTTGACTAAGACAGCATAAATCCATTTAATTTAAAATTCCTCTTTCCCTCTCACTCTTTCTGGGCTAGAACAGGTAACCCAACAGGTCATTTAGGTTTGCTCAGTGACCACTATCTCTTCTTCAAATTTTCTAAGGTAGATGAATTCTCCTCTGTTAGTAGCTTTACTAGTTACACAAACTTTCACAGGAATTTGTTCTCCTGTGGAACTGAAATTAAATTTGGTTCCCAGCTTAATTCTCAGTGGACTATTTATAACTTCAAAGCTGAACAAGACTGAATGGCATTGAACGTCTTTCCATTTAACATACATGTATTTATAAACACTTATGCTTGAGATAGTAGCACCCTTTTTAATGAGTAACTGTCTTTTTCAGGATATTCAGCTGGCTCATGATTTTAAGAATCCAGTCAGCCAACATGTTTTGGTAGGCAAGAGAAAAAGTCTTGCAGGAGAATGGCAGAAGCAAACTCTGCAAAGATATCACGATACACAGATCTTATTAATAATTCAAGTATAACCTTTTTTCTGTACTGTCAGGAGAATTGACTACAGTGCCAATTGTAAAAGGAGATTGTTTTACAAACTTAAATTATTTAAAACAATAATCTGGAAAATTGGCACTGTAGTCAATTCTCCTGACAGTACAGAAAAAAGGTTATACTGGAATTATTAATAAGATCTGTGTATCATGATACAGGTAACCAATAAATGGCAAGAGAACTCTCTCGCAGTTTGACTTAGGGGGCTAATGCTATGAGTCGTTATCAAACTTTATCTTGCAGACTAGGATTTTATTCAATTTGTTATTGAAGAATATTATATTTATCAACCAATGCATAAGGTATTTAAAGTGTTTAAGATTTTAGTTATCAATGTTCTCAGCTGCCCAGTATTCCAGTTCTGTATATAATAGGTCTCAGTATGTTAACTCCTGAATCAGTGATAGAATCATAAACTATCAAAAGCATGTTCCTCGTGTAATGACAGTTTGCTACTGGACCAGTTAAATTAGGAAACTGACAGAATAAAAGGATTTAATTAATGTACATTTTCTGAATATTAAGAAATGTTTAACTATAGAATCAAACAAACTCCACTGACAGCGATGGTGAATATCCACAGGTAAAAGATTGATTTCTGATGAAGACTTGATTTCTGATGAAGTTCTAATGAAATTAAAGAATGAAAGCATTTAAAACAAATCAATCTTTTGTCTGTAGTATTCATCATCATTGCTGGTGGAGTTTGTTTGAGTCTTCAGTTTTTAGTTTTGAGTTTTTGGTGCAGTGTTTTTTATCAATTTTTTAAATGTTTAACTGTATTATATGGCACAATTTGCTACTCAATCTTAACTGCTATGTCACATTATCAACAAATGAATTTTGAAGAAAGAGAGTTGCTATTCAAGCAGGCATGGGATATCCCAAAGAACTAATGACATTCTAAGGGAACACTGTCAAAAATTATTTTAGGAGTGGCTGCCACTCTCCAACAAATCAATCTTTTTGACATTGTTCTAGTATCCATTGATCTCTACCTAATTCTGTTTGATGAAGTGTTCACATTCAAGTTATGTTGCATATTAGCCCCTGGATTTAATAAACTCCATGTAGGAATAGTCCAAGCCCTACAAGGAGTGAATGGTGTCCATGTCTGCAGCTCCCCCTCGGCAATGTGCCTTGTATATTAATGATGGCGCACTACAGAGGGAGAGCCATGTACACGGTTACTGAATCAGTGCTAGGGGGTGTGTTACAGTGCTCGGAGATGTGTAACACACCCCCTGCACTGCCAAAGTGCCGTACAACAGTAAAAGATTAAATTAAGTGTGTCCTTGGCCACTATGAAAATGTATATATAAGGGGTGTGCTATAGTGTCCGTAACACACCTCTGTAATGTCAGAGTGTTGTACAGCACACAAATTAAATGAGAAAATGGGATTTTTACTTTTATTTTTTTTGGTATGTTTGTGCGGCACAAAGCTTAGCAATAAACACATGCCAGACATCTATAAATAGAAAATGGATGCTATTAATTTTTATACAAAAAGACAAGTTTCAGCATAGCTGAGCAGGTTTGCTCAGTGTTGCACATTGCTTAGCAATGCTTAAATGTAACGAAAAGCTATTTACAAATGTATAGCTGAAATTGTCCCATCCAAGTTAGCTGAATGATTAAAGTCACGGCTTCTTGTACAGTAGGTGCGTGGTTCAAATACCTGGACAGACCATTCAGTTTATTACATCGGAAAGCATTTCTATATACTTTTTTATTGGCATAATTATTGATATATGTTAACTGGGTTAGTGCAGCTGGTCCAGAATCCCAGTGTCAGTGGAGATATGAGGTGAAAGCTCCCAGTTAGACACAAGTGTCCAATACAGTACAGTCACATCCCAAGGTAATGTAATTAAAATACATAGGGTTATGTCATGTAAAGTAAAATACATACACATTAACACATAATATAATAATAAAGTATCAATAATGAGTAATTAATGTCAATATATATTTTTTTTATTAATTAAAAATGCTATTTGCCCTTAGCTAAGCTTTTCTAAGCACTGCTAAGCCAAGCTAAGCAATGTTTAAACAGGACCTGTTTTAGCAATACATAGCAATGATCAGCTTTGCTTAGCTGGAGTGAGCATTGCTAAGCAGTCCCCTTTAAGCAGTCTTCAGCTCAGCTCAATGGGTTTTTGTGGTGCTAAGTAGAGATAAGCATTTTTAAAAATGGCCAATGGCGTCAAAGGGTAGAAAAACAGCCTTATTTAAACTGAACAGGCGGAATATACTCAGAACCTGTTGTGGTTTTATCACTGCAGGAGCTATGGCTGAAGTGGGAGAGTTGGGCGCAGCACTGGGGCATGTTGGAGTCCATGGTCATGGTTGGGCTTGTTGTCAAAGCCTATGAGGATAGACTGCTGCAGGGCCAGTACCAGGGCTCTGAATATAAGTCCGAGGTCTGGGACCATCTGGCACATGACTTCACCAATGCTACTAGAATCTCCTGCACTGGTGAGTAGGTGCATCATCATTATGATGACCTGAAGTTAAAGAAGGGGTGGGGATCTTGGCCCAATGGATCCAAGATGCTCGAGACTGGAATGCTCCAGAAGTTTGTAAGTATAGGAACTAGTGATTTATCAAATTGCAGTATGAATATCTAATAGACAGGTATGCATAATGGTGTGATTCCTCCCAGAGCTGCAGAGGAGAGGGCTCACAACTTGGAGGTCCACTCAGGCACCTAGCGAGGATGCACCAGCAGTGTGGTGAGTACAGATCTATCTTGCAATATATAGTACAATAAATAAGAAAGAGTACATTGATAACTGCCAGTAGGTATAGTCTATTGTGAGTATACTGCAATTAATTCGTTCTTAGGCCCAGGCTGATATAATTGAGTAATTCCAGGTACAGTGCAATACAGATGAAGACATCAAACATGCTACTATTGATGAAAGAAAGCTAATACTGTAGTAATAGTGTATAGGAATGACATAAGTATATACTGTATTAACACTAAGGCTCTTGTAATAAAGTACACCGTGACTGAAAATGTGAAGGTAATAAATGATATCCGTCCATCATCTACAGGATATACAGTACAACTGCAGTCAGAAATGTGAACGAAATAAACCATTGTGTCATGTCACCCTCAATAAAGCTTTTTCCTCCCAAGTGTTGTGTGTATTCTGGTCAGTTGTTGAAGAAATCCAATTTTAGAGGTGCTCCACAGCAAATATGGCTATGACACCTGGAAGTGACTGAAGTTTGGCCAGTAAAGAACTGTTATGTTAAAGTATATATGTGGAGCTGTACCACAAGATAGAATACAATTTGATATATGTTCTCCACTAAGATCTGAACCTTGAATAGTAATGTGTAAGGTATTATAGTGTGTTTCCCTCAGGATTGTCTTGTGTTAACCTTTGCATTTCAGCTATATGCATTCCTGAACATAAGTACACTGATGCAGGCAAGTATGAGACTGTAATAGCTGTAGACTGCAAATACACTATCTGCAAATATATATGGGTTGGGTAGGCAACCCATCACCCCGATATGGTCTGTACAGATCACACATATTCCCATCCACTAGGGGTTAAATGTGTACACCTGCATTCCAGCTATTAATGCAGTCTTCACCTACTATCTCTGTCATGCATGAATCTCATGAATGTATGTTCAACTGTCACTACAGTCTCCTGTGACACTGTGCTGATATTACCAGGTCAGACTTTGTCAGCAGGTGAGATTTAGCCACAAATCAGTCAACCAGTACACAGCAGTGGCCCTGTAGCTCAGAGTGATAAGCAGCGAATATTTTGTTAATTTTACCAGACACAGACCAGGGTTTGAATCCAGGGACCGGTAATAAGATGTATTTATAGTAACAGACAAGCAGTCTTGACTATTTATAGAAACAGTCATGTAGTGTTTACAGATATTTCTGCACAGGATTTACAGGTAAAGAAATGTCTGTAGTAGCTGTATGAAGGGTATGTTAATAATCGGTGTCCAGATGTGCTAGTGTGTAAACCGCAAAGCTCAGCAAATTGATAAGACTCCATTAGATAAAATGTCATGAAGTACACTATTATTCCAACTGAGTTAGACAAATTAAATGTTCTACTGTTGGTATGGCTGTATGCCTGGTGCATCTGTGAATGTGTGCTGATAGTCCAACCGCATGCCTACAAATTACAGCAGGATAGCTATATACTCCATGCACTGTGCACTACACATGTCTCACTAGTGTCAAACTGTCATGGCTAGTGACCACTGTTGCCAATAAACTTGGACACAGATATAAATCCAGTTGTAGTATGCCAGTAGCACACTCAAACAACATCAGTGCAGGGCACACCTAGTTAGTCATATATGTTACCCTGTCATGTATGAGTCCCCTGTAATTATTTACCAATAGTTTTCACAGCTTGGCCCATACCATTCCATGCTGACAGCTTGAGAGGTATGTACATGCTACAGAAACTATAGTGCACATGTGGATGGAAAGTAAGGGCAGACCTGTCCAGTATTGAGCAGTACTGTTGTGAAAAATATAGCCTATACAGTCATTAAGGGAATGTTCTTCTCTCACCCCACCCCTCATCTGCATCACAAATTATTATTCTTATATTACGGGTATGGTTTAATTTCCACAGATGTTGTTCTCAAAACCTAATGTTGGGCCTTGTGTTGTATTATTGGTTATATATTTCAATGGTTGCATACTAACATACCTTGGTGAAATCCCACCATTGTTGGCCTTTTTCCATAACTGTTACTGGCATGCTCTTGCAATAATTGCTGTTATTCCATTTATGCAAGTGTTCCATATGGTATGTAATTCTGTTGTTCTGGGTTACTTTGAACACCCATGCATGCTGTTAACATTGAAATGTTTTGTTCATGACAAAGCAATACACTTTGACAAACCTCAAAACCATAGTATGTTTGAGTAGGCTGATTCCATCGGATCCACCTGTCCCACCTCTTCTGGCCATGGCACTGGGTCCCAACACATCTGGGACCCAACCTGGATCTGTCTCCTCTGCTGGTCCTGCACCATCCTCGGGTGGATCCACCTCAGGGAACGGGGCCCATCCCCTCCCTGGGCACAGGCGTGGAGAGGATCCTGTCTCCCGCAATCAGTTTCCAGGGATGGTGTGCAGGGTCATC
This sequence comes from Protopterus annectens, assembly GCF_019279795.1. Classification (NCBI taxonomy): domain Eukaryota; kingdom Metazoa; phylum Chordata; order Ceratodontiformes; family Protopteridae; genus Protopterus; species Protopterus annectens. The sequence continues at coordinate 241,022,152 of NC_056736.1, read as the reverse complement.
CAGTGAAATTTGAATGACTGACTGACTGTGCCAGATAGAGGGCAGACAGGTGCACCTTGAGGGGCAAGCTGGTACCAGCACCCAGCCCTCAACACAGCCAATTTCGGGGCCGTAAAGGGCCAGTGGTGACTACCAATGGGTGGGGACCTCAGTCCCACTGTTTCCATCTGGGGGCACATGGCCCTCCAATTCCCAATCACCCTCCCCATCCATGGAGTTTAGCCCCCCCTCATGTATCATACACTGCCCTTGTCTGCAGTCTTCTCTGCCTTGTCTGTCTGCAAATGCAACCTCTCCTACTCAACATACCTCCACAAATGTACCTACAACCTTTCTCCAACATTCCACTTTCTCCTTAAAAACAAGGGCATCTGTCCTGCAAAAAAAAATATTGCATCATACATAGCTCTCCATTTCACATCCACATACACTATTAGCAATCTATCATCCCAGCAATTAATCAACAAAGTTATGGCACCCACACCCCTCCCTGTGGGATGTGAGGCTCCAAATTCCAAATTGTCCACATCATGCACAGCTGTTGCAGCACAAGACATGGAGAACTATGGTCCTTTCCTACACCCGTCCTGCACATCTCTACTTGCCTTTCATATTTTTCCCCCTGCTTGCCCCCATTTCACCACTTTCCTATCAATCCTTTTTTATTTTCTTTTTTTGGAAATAGCGTGGGTTTAAGCAGGGATAAGCACTGCTTAGCATCATGGTGAGTCACACAAACCCACTTAAAACTGCTTAAAACTGTTTTAATCACCTTAGCTGATTCTACGCTGTTTTCCCCAGCAATAAAATAACCCCACCCTACTAAGTCTCAAACCCAGGACCCTCTGAACTACAGTCAGAGCAACACACCACTAGGCCAACTCAGTTGTATAACATCACAGCTGATTTTTTTTTTATATATATCATTCAGTACAGTGATGTAACAGGAAAAAAGACACCCCTGCCAAACATTGAAACCAAGAACTGCTGAACTACAGTTCAGTGCAATACACCACTAGGCTAACTCAACTCTTTGGAGTTACTGATTACCACTGCCACTACTTCTACATATAATGTGATACATGACAGTGTACTTGGGCATGTGATGCAGACATTGGACCAGTACACAGCCAAAGACATGTTAATGGATTGATAGGAGGCCTACAATATCAGGACTAGCTGACAACTGCACAGATTGTTGCAGAATGTCCATGATTGTGTCAACTACTTATGACATAGTTGTCATCAAACCTATTCTATGTGCTGAAGTACTGACCATGCAGTGCAGGTTCATTTTACAAAAACATGGCAGACAGGTCAGTGTCACACATCATAGACATCCAAACACACATGTTCATGCTAATCCTATGTTACACATTATATGTATACACATATGTCTTGCAACTACACCTTCCATAATAATGACCTACTAGCGGTATCTGTTACATTCCTAGCATGTCTGACATCTAGATAGCCACTGGTCAGGCTCACAGTCCAGTCTGTTGCATGAAAACTACATGCTTGGCAAGCAATACAACCTATAAATAACTTAGCCCTGCAATGTCCAGCATAACTGCTTGCTGCTACCACAGTCATTTCTGCAAATATGTATATGTTTCCTAAATATCCCCTACCACTCTCTGGATGGTACTACTACTTAACATATGTACCAGAGGCACATGCCTCACCTGGACTGTTATGAGTACACTCAGCCTGGCCATGCTGTGACACAAGAGCTGACACTGCTCCCTCACTCACATATACAACTTGCTGTCCCCCAATGTCTTCACAATCCCCAGTATGACACCTGGCCAAAGTGCAGCAGCTGTGGCCTGCTACATATGCAGCAATGTGTTCAGATACCTGCTACAGACCTACCATACCTCCCAAACACCTAGAACAGGGCATCCACACAACAACCATACCTACAGTGGTGGAGGAAAATGCCCAGGTGACAGTGACCTGTATCACAGTCTTCCCCTGCAAACATACACAGCTGATAGACAAACATCAACTGCAGCAGCATGCACATTCAGATAATAATGACGTACGACACTCACATCTGCCTGTCTCCTTAATGACTCCAACACACATTGTTCAAGAGTAACCTGCCACAGAATCAGAAACTCTGTTAACAATGGCCAAGCATAGCATGCACAACTGTAGACATAACACATCAATCCAAACAGTGAACAGTATTTCTACATACTCTTTGTGATGCTGTAGCTCCCACAACTCGATAATGTCCCCCTCACAGGCCAGGAAAAGGGCCAAGGTCTACATGAAGACCTTAATTATAGCTATGTGTTCCCATGCAACCCAGCTGTTTTGCATGCTATTAGCAAGTGTGAGTCACAGATTGGTGCACAAGCAATCACCTGTTCATGGGCATTACCTACAAAAGGCAACTTGCTTCCTATGGTACATATATCTGTGATTTAATTCATGAAGACAGACTGCAATTTCCAAGGAGAAGTACCACTGGGATTGAGCTCACAAAGAAGTACAGCAGTATACCATGTATGTCATAGAGTTAACCATGTGATGGAATGCAGATGTGGGGATGTAATCATGGGAAATACGAATATCAACAGTAGGTCTCAACAACATATCTTGGAATGACATGTTGCTGTTAGTCTGCTATCCAGCACCTACAGTCTTGCATTTTGGTTCTGTCTGCAGTGACATTGATTGCAGCTCTGGCCCCTGAGTTCCCCCAGCAATGGTCAGGCCACATAGAAATGCTACTGGATTGTCTGTTGTACAATGGTGACAGTAACTACTGGTGGCTACAGCTGGCATATCACATCATGTGGTGTCATGTGCCCCTCTTGGTCTGTGAATGTCATACAGGGTTAGTTCAAAGATTGTCCAGGTGTCCATGACTGTTCCCACCCTACTCTGGCTAGATCACTGTGTACTCCACACCTGTATGACATTGCCTGACAGCCATGGCTAGCATACCTGATGACCCTCTGCAGCAGGACAGCAGGTAATAAGCAGTAGTAGTGAGGGGACACAGGCTCTCCTCAGTAACAGTGTGTACATATTGAGCATACAATATAAGGGAATGAATACAGTACCAGATATTAATGCATCATTACTGTGTTCTGAGGGGTGCGGCATGTCACAGCCACATTCCTCACACTCTGAGAACACCCATTATATATTTCCAACTGGTTTCCATACATCCACATTTATCTGGCATGGAATCCACATATATCAGGCACATCTACACATTCCACAAACATCTGGGTACTGCAGATGTCAGACACCTATGAGGAGGTAGCCCTGCACCACATACACACTGCTCTCAGTTATTGTGTAGCACAGATGTTGCTGGAATGTCCACATGCGCTAGTAATACCACTCATGTAGCTCTCGGATGTTGGCTGTAATGGTACTGTAACGTTGCCCATAAGTGGCACACCACAGTCAATGTCAGTGATGGGTATGGACACATAACAACACAGTCTGTCACAGCACACAGGCCATAAATGATATATCTAGGACAATACGAGGTTACTAGGCTATGGGCCCTGAGCCCCCATATGCCTTGGCCACATGATAGCCCATGTATATGCAGGGCAGCACCTGATGCATCAGTCCAGCAGGGACACAAGTGGCATAGCAAGGCTGTATGTGCAGTTACCCATCCAGTTATCCAGGGTCCATCTGCAAAGATGTAAGTAGCTACCCTGCCTAATGTGGACAGGGTGACCATTCTACAGCAGGGTGAGTGTATGGGACACACATCTGCACCCCCAAGAAGACCAGTTGATGTCACACACCAGGTTGAGGGCATGTGTGTTTTAATAGAGTAGAGCTTGAATTGCACATATGCAGCAGGGCCAGCAATGTGGAGTCTGTGATGCCCTTGCATGTCAGACAGACATCACCACTGATGAGTATGTATGACACAGATCAGAGGGTTGGGCTTATAGCCTATCTGTGTATGGCAGATGTTTGAGGCCCTGGTGCACCCTGGTGGGGAACCTCTGTAATGTCACTAGCTCCTGCATGTGCTGTGGAGGTGGATGAGAAATGGGGCATTTTACACAATAATGGGCCTTATTGTAAGGAATACAGGGATGTTAAAACCCCATGTCCCTGGATGACATACCTGTAGGTGTGAGGTGGCCCATGTAGAAGGTTTGCAAAACAACAGAATCAAGACAGTGATGAAATGTCATGTTGCCATTGACCTGTGTGCACAGACTCCACATGACTGATTGCATGCCTAGGATGTCATTAGTACTGTGATAATATGTAGGGACATCACTCTCCATAAAGGGCTTGGCACTGCATGTCATAGTATGTGACCTGAGGTCATGTTTCTGGCACCAGTCATGTATTTGCATGAGACCTTTCTCGGCAGATGTCCACATCAGTAGGAAATCCAGTGACAGCACACAGCATGCAGTCATCTACAGACATGGTTGGCCATAGGCCAATGGCTGTGCCCTGCACCAAAGACATATACATCACACATAACAGAGGCCCAAAGACAGACCAACAGGTTATGCTGCTAGTTATGGGTCAACTGCTTGGGGTGGAGTCTCCTATGTGGAGTAGTTGGTTCATGTCAGCGTGCCAGTATGCTACCCCTATGGTAACATATGGTGTGATGCATACTTGGGAGCATATATCTATTGTGGCCAGGTGGGTTATAGTGTTAAAGAGTTTCTCCAGGTCAAAGTAGGCAGTGTGCATTGTCACCCCCCCCATCCATGGCTTTGGTGATTGTGTCAAAGAGGCCACCGAGTGTTACAGTCACAATCGCTTCCTTGACAAAGCCTAACTATGATTGATGGAGTGTGTGAAGATTGCCAGTGTTCATGATAATGAGGTTCAGTGTAGACTGTGCTATGGGCTTGCAGAACAGCTGAGTTAGGCTGATGGGTGCATAATGTGACAGATTTGTGGACGCACCACCTTAGTGTAAAGTGGTGACAGTGGTTGTCATTCACATGGCTGGGACAAAGGTGTTAGTCAGGCCTCCTTTGAATACAGTGGCTTCTGTTGTTGCAAGATAATGCTTGAAGTCATATAGGATGCACCCAGTCATATGATAGGCTCCCAGGGTGGATGTATACCATGACTTTTGCATGGCAGTAGTGACCTGTTCCATACATATAGGAGATAGGGGCAGGTATTTTGGACATCCTGATGTACTTTTTTTTGGGGGGGGGGCAGGTAGGAGGTGAAGCTTATGCTGACTTTGTCAGCCATCAAGTATGCTATACCTATAGCACTGTTATAGCTGGTGTCCTTGACCACCAAAAGTCATCAGATGTAGGTGCAACAGGTAAATGCATTTGAACAACTCATAGCAAATGCAGCAAGTAGCATGAAACTTAAGGATCAGGAGGGCAATACATGATGTATTGCCACTATGTTGTATATAGCCACATACATACTGTGGTGATAGATGGTGGTGTATGATGTGGGAGATGTGGCAAATGTGGATGTGCAGAGTGTGGACATAATGGTGAACACTGAATGTGGGCCTGTGATTATGTGTTCCCCTCTCCGTGTCTTTCATGTGGGATCTAAAGACGTTGCAATCCACCATTCTCAGAATCTGAGATGGCTGCCATTATTGATGCCCTGAGACTCCATCACTGGGTGGTGTTGACAAGGACCCATCATAACCAGCAGCAATATGTTGCAATGTGGGCAGACCTTGTAGCAACGGTGAATGATGTGGGCCACAAAGACAGGAGGTATGAACAGGTCCAAAACTGTGATACAGATATCATACATCACGCAAGGCAAAGGGCCATAGCTGTGGCCAGGGAATGTGCTGGGACCAGGGGACGGCCTACTGTATAACCCCAACTCTCAGCCACAGAGGAGTTCCTGGTAAACCTGGGTTCAGCCACCAGCTCACAAGAAACTATCACAACATATGTTGTGGAGGTGGGTGGCACAGATTCCATAGCCGGAGAGTGTCCAGATAAGCCTCCAGTGGTCATCATGTTAATACTGTAGCATTCACAATGGCAACCTCTGCATACCTGTACTCATATGTCAGGTCAATCTGCATTTGTGGGCGGGTGTTTTTAATGCAAACATCTGCACACATATTGTGAATGTCAGCAATTTGTATACTGTACATGTTGATAACTGCACATATTATCCTGTACCAATGCCACATGTGTGTCTGCTGACAATACCCCTCCTCCACAAATCCATAGGTACCTCTGGTGTTGCTGGGGACCATCATCCTGTAGCAGGTGAGTGTGGAACTGTCTTGTTATGCCTCATCTATACCCTAAGCATGTTAAGGGCTGCCAATTTGCCATGGACACTACTGTTAAGCTTAGCCATATTGCAATAAGTGCATGTTCAGCTGTGGTGTCGTTCACTGCACTGCATCACATTGGTAATCACACAACCATATTTGCAGGAGCTGTAACATATTTTTGCAAAGGTGTAGTCAGTCTGCTATACATAGGTGCTTTACTATTGTGTAAATGGGTGTACTGTGTTTTAGATGAAGATCCATCACATACTCTGAGTTGTTACATATCTCACAGCTGTATAGTACTATCAACATTTAATGGATGTAGCTGCACTGCATGTTGTCAAGAGTCTGTCCAGAGTGTGTATGTTCTGGTCTGATTGTGTGTTGTGTATGGCAAGAGTCAGAAGTTGTGGTCTGTATAATGCCTGCATGGCACCTCACCGGTGTGCGTGTGTGTGTGTGTGGGAGGGGAGGTCAGCAGATATTATAGAGCAGGAATTACTGTAGTCATGTTGTCTTCCCCTCACATGTGGCCATGGGGGTCAGAGTGTGTCCGTCCTCACAACCTTTTGTCATTGTCTGATTGGACACTGATGATAATGATGGTGGCCATAATAAGGCACAGGTGGGGTTGTTGGGTGCTGACTCTGTCACATTGGTTGTCATCCCACTTGCACTCCCAATGTCCCTGCACACAGTCTGTATGCCAACTCATACCCAGTCCCCAGCATCCACAGGTATTGGGCAGTCAGAGGATGGTGGCATTGAACAGGGGAGTGTGGTGACTATGGTATTTGTGACTGCAGACACTAGCCATAGCCAGAGACCTGGCAAGGTCCCACACAGACAGATTGACAGAGTTCCTCGAAGGAGGACTGCTGCCCATCCAGCACCTATCAGTGGTGTCACAGCACGTGTCACCCAACACATGTTTCGGTCCATCATGGAGGCACAGGCACATTGTGAACGGTACACCAGATAGATGCTCAGGGTCATGGATGTCACACTGTCTGGCATGCGTGTCTCCCTTTATGGCCTTGGTGATGCCTTATGTAATTTGGCTTAGGTAGTGGATAGATGGTGGGCTGAGACATTGTCAGCCCTTAACCATGCAATTTCTGTGCTGGAACATGTGGTGGGAGTAGAGCATTCAACATGTGGATGTAGGTCAGCAACAACATCAGCTGAGAGTCCATGTGGCCATGTACAGTCACACTTCAGTAGTGGCAATACCACCAACACTACCTAAGGGAGGGTGCTGTCCACACCACAATGTGGCAGGCTATGGGCACATAGTCCTGGGGGGTTCCGTGATTGACACAGACCCAGCAGACACTAGTCACCATCAGCATGTATACCACATCTGGCCCTGGGCATGGTTGTACTACTGACACTCCTGACCAAGCCAGTTCCCATGTTTGTGGCCAGAGATGGAGAACTGTACATTCTGCCATGAACACTGCATGGCTGTCCAACATACCCTCATGTAGGGCAAGCACAAAGCTTGACTGTGTGCATGCACACACTCCACATCACTGTCACATGCAGGTCACCAACAGACACATACACCTACTCTCCATGGCCCAGTGACCAGCACTCCTACACACACACACACACACACACACACACACACACACACACACACACACACACACACACACACACACACACACACACACACACACACACACACACACACACACACACACACACACACACACACACACACACACACACACAATGTCAACTGTATGGCACAGCCTAGGCCTTTGTTAACACAACACCAAAGCCTTGCATGAGATGACACCTGTGCCACGTCCCTGTTATCCATTAGCCATACCATCATTGCAGGGACATGCTAATATTTATCTGATGCACAGTGTGAATATAGTACAGTTAACGGCAGTTTGTAGTGCAGTACTATTATGTTCTGTAGGTTGCTGTCTGCTGGCAGTTATCATGTGTGCACATCAAAGTGTATGTACCTTTCTGCCAAGATGCCTTATTGCTGTAAGTACTCCTGACTGACGGTTGTCTGACAAACCTTATTCTGTTTCTGTTCCAGGTGTCTGTGTGTGTAAGTCATGGGGACCTGCTGCCATTACAGAAGCTCATGATGACATAGTGGCAACACAGAAACCTTTTCTTCACCAAGGTATGGCTGTATATGTGCATGTTTGCCTAGGTGCATATGCGTGGAACAGTGTGTGAGGGACAATAGAGGCAGACAGCATACTCTTGCATGCATACCCCTTGACACAGCATGCTACTCTTGATACATGTCACCTGGGAGTTCTGTAGGATCACAGGTTCATAGGTCCATAGAAGGTTACTAGACTACTGGCCCTGGATCCCTTACAATCCTAGCCATAACTTAATTGCCAATAGAATCCTTGATCAGCCCCTGTTGCCCCTGACATGGATGGACACAGGTTGGATCCCTGGGACAGAGTTTTATTTTCCCATCCACTCATCATGGATGCACTGCATGATGGTCTGCATCATACTCTATTTAATATGTATGGCAAGTGCATTCCTGAAACAGGGCAGCTTCTGGGAGACAGACTTCTCTAACCTGCAGGTTTATTTGTTGTTGCATTTGTGATTCAGACCTGTTGTGCTAGTAATGTGCATAGAGTTGGACTCACATATATGGGGCAGCTGTTGAAGGGCTCAGCACAACAGTGCCATCTAGGCATGCCATATCCCACCTGTGGACAACATATGCAATACCAAGTGTGCCACTACTGATTCAAAGCTGTCTGCATGGAACAGGTGTTGAAGGCCATGGATAACCTTTGTAAATGTTAACTTAGCCTTTCCAGTTGATGCAGATGTCTGCATAGGTACATACTTGACTGGACATGATACAAATATGTTGTTCTACTGACTGAGGACTATACAGAGGTAATGTCCTCCTTTTGTCTGAATGCAGTCCCTTTACCTATGTGTTTACCATGTCCAAGCCTTTTCTGACCACTGCCACTAGTCGATGGCTGAATGCAACAGGGTCATCAACCTGTGTAGCCAGGTCTGTCAATGCAGTTTGTGTGTTTATGGAGTTGCCATTGCTGTTGGAAATAGTGGGTCCATGACCACACCATATGGTATGATGATACTGTTTTCTGCATTCAGCTTGAGGCCAGGACCTTGGCACCATTCCATACTGACTATATGACCCGGTTGCAGTGTGTTAACATCAGTTGTGGGTCAATGACAGGGACCACACTACTTACAGTTGCCATAGCTTTAGGCAGCACCTACATATGTGGGTTGTGGCAGTTAGCATTCCTGTCTAGATACCTGTGGGTCATTGGGAGTGGCAGGTACTCACAAGGCCTACACATGTCTACATATTGCACACACATAGGCAACACAAAGTAGGCTTGCTACCTTATCAAATGTGGAATGTGGGACACGTCTTGTAGTATTGTGACAGTTGGCAGGACATACAATACCCATGGCAAGGGCAACAGACAGGATTTTCCTTGGTTTGGCAATATGACAGCTTCTTTGTGTAACATTACCATAGGTTATGCTATTTCTCATAACATTAATGTGCTTCTGATGTGAAATAACTGCTTTATGCAAGTAGTATACAACTCTAGGAAATATTTGTTGTCCTACACTCTGGGGACCTCTGTGTTGTTTGTGTCATTGTTAGAGGTCACACCTGGCTAAACATGGACTGCAACCTGCAGAGTGCGATAGGTGGTGGCCATAACTCTCACCTGTACAGATTTCTGCAGAATGTCCTGATGTTTGCCACATATTTTTTTTCCTTTTGTCATAACATTGTGGTTTTCTGACAAATAGTGTGAAATCATTAAAGAGTGATGTTATGCAATAATGACAAATATTTTCCCATCAGACGTCATACCCTTCAGAAAATGCATCTGAATGCACAACCTGTTATGCTATCTACTTTGTTCGTAGGTTCATATGTGTGTACTAGGCTAACTGCCCTGAAGCCTATATAAGTCTAACCCAAGAAGATTCCCTGGCATCATGCCACTGAAAGTTAGTTCCTACTGCCCCTGTCAAGCAATGTCACTGAAGTGATCCCCGGGGTGAACTTCCTATTGCCCACCCGCTCGTCAAGATTTCACTTAAAGAGGGCCAGTGAAGTGCTCTGCTTGACATGAATGGGAAGTTTGTTCCAGAGTATGGGAAGTCTCTGGGTTAGGAACCTGTCCCTCCAGCATGTTTGTTTATTGTGGTAATGAGGTTAAGATCCCTGGAGTGTGTGGCATAGAGAGATTGGGATTTCTTTAGGTGTACCATATCTAGCAGCTCTGGGTTAGACATGGCTTTGCAGGTCAAACAGAGATCGCCTCTAAGTAGGTGGTAAGAGACAGAATATAGCTGGAGGTTTTTGAGTCTGTCCATATAGGGCATGTGTTTAAGGCCTAAGATCCTCTTGGTGAGGTATTTTTGTGGCCTTTCTAGTTGTAGGTGTCGAGTGAGGTACATACCAAATGGTGTGTTGTATTCTATAATAGGTCTAATGAGGGAAGAGTAGAGAGGGATTATGACCTCTTTCTTACTGGATGAGAAACCTTTTTCAATGAGATGTGCCACATAGAAGGGCTTTCTGACTACAGGGGCAATGTGGTTATCAAAGGAGGGGTTGCTGTCAACCTGTGTCCTCAGGTTTCTTATCACACCTTCAGTGTTTAGTGGACTGCTGCCTATGTGGTAGTTCATGGGCATCAAATTTTTCCCAAAGGAATGACAATGTGCTTTTTGGCATTGAGCTTAAGGCCATGGTTCTGGCACCAGTCATTGGTGTCAGTGAGGCCTTTCTGTAGAATGTTTACATCGGTTGGAGAATCAATAATATCTCCAAGTTTGCAATCATCTGTGAACTTGGTCAGCCAGAGTCCCTTTGTGTTGGCTTGAACTTCAGAGAAGTAGATGCCAAACAGGAGAGGACCTAGACCCAATCCCTGTGAGACACCGCTTGTAACTGGTTGGTAGTCAGATTTGGAGTCTGCTACTTTCACAGTGTGGGTTCTATCAGTTTGCCGTTTGGCAATCCATCTTATTACATAGGGGTTTATGCCTAGTTTATTGAGTATAGCTATGATTCTTGAGTGAGGAATAGTGTCAAAGGCCTTGGCAAGATCTAGGTAGACTGTGTGAACTAACTTGCTTTCATCAACAGCTCTGGTGACAGACTCAAAGAAGTCTATCAGGTTGAGCAGGCATGATCTACCTTTCACAAACCCATACTGCATGGGGCCAGAGTTTGGTAATTCCCTATGTCCTTATTTATAAGGTCCAAGATGATGCGCTCCATAGCCTTACATATCAGACTCATCAGGCTAATGGGGCAGTAGTTCCCAGGGTCTGTAGTTGCTCCCCTTTTGTGGAGTGGGATGACTGTAGCAGTGCACCATTCGGTAAGAACAAAGCCTGAAATGAGGCTGTGATTGAACAGGGTATTCAGGTATGGTGCCAGTTTACTTTGTAATTCATGTAGAATGCAGCCAGGGATATTATCAGGTCCCATGGAAGTCATATTCTTGGTTTTGGACAGTCCGTTTTTTTACCTGTGTAGCCGTGATAATAGTGACTTGGCATTTCTCAGGTATTGTGATAGGCCCTTTAAGGAGTGAAAAGGAGGTAAAGTTTGTACTGAACCTGTCAATCAATATGTTGGCAATATCAGTTGGTTCTGTATATGTATTGCCATGGTGCTGTAACTCAGAGCAGATCTGAGTATTGCCATGTAGATTCTTGACATAACTATAGAATGCCTTGTAAAACAAAGCTCTGAGCAGCAAAGCAAGGAGACACAGACAAAATCTACGTTAAGCGCTTTTCGTTTATGAATAACACAAACTTCTTCAGACAATGTACAAATTAAAGTAATCATCTTAAATACAAATAGAAACTCACAATTATCCAAGCAATTGGATTTTAAGAACAAATAGGAATGCCCATTTTTAAAAATGTACCATCACATACTAAAAACCAAAAATCAGTAAGTTATTTTCTTAACAAATACATATATTAAACATACTACAAAGTTGTAGAAAATCAACTTACAAAACAATATAGATATAAACTTAAACTTTCCTTTTGACAAGTTGTTAAATAAACACAGTTGTGAAAAATTATCAATAACTTATTCTAAAAAAGTGTTCTAACGAACCAAACTTTTAAGCTTAAGTAAACTACTAATGCTACACCCATCATTAAGCCCTGGGTAGACATAGGCATTCAATCTAATCTGCCATGTTAGTTCAAGTTCTTCTAATCTAAGTTCGACTGGTCCACCCCTTAACTTAACATTAACTTGATCTATGACAATAAACTTGAAATAGTGGTCAGCATGTTGTTGCACATGTTTAGCTAGTGCATTTTCGAGTTTATGCTTTTTGATTGCATATAAGAGCTCATAAATTCGATTCCGCAACTTTCTTTCAGTCTTGCCCACATAATAAGCGGGACAAGACTGACATAGAGCAAGGTATACAACCATTGTAGAATTACAATTGTTTCTCAATTTTAAAGAGTATTGCTAATTATTAATAAATAATCTGTTTGATTCTAAAATGTGAGAACAATAATTGCAGGATTGACATTTATACATTCCTGGAATTCTGACCGTACTAGCTTGATTGTTTTCACAGTATTCTTTTAAATTCCTGCCTCTTATATAAGTCACTACTGGGCATTCTCCTACACTTAAAAATACACTGTTGTCACTCTTCAAAATGTTCCAATTCTTCACTAAAATTTTAAAGCAATCATTGCTATTAAGGTTAAATGATGTTATAAATGAAGTACTGAACAAGTTGGTGACTGGAGTGATGGGCTCACCCTGTGGTGCCAGTGTAGCCAATATAGTTATGGCACACTGGGAAAATTTTTATATTCTTCATAATAGTACATTTAGGGATCGTATTATTTTCTATTCACGATTCCTAGATGATATTTTTATCTTGTTAGATGGGGATTCAACATGTGCCCTCCAACTGGTCGAATTCTTTAATTCCACTACTTCCTTTTTAAAATTTACACACACTTTTGATGTAACATCTATTGCTTATTTAGATATTTTGTTAACAAAGGACACGGCACATAATATGTGGGCAGCTTCAATTTATAGAAAAAATACCTACTGTAACTCTATGTTACACTTTTCTAGTTGCCACCCTCGATATCAAAAGCGTTCTATCATCAAGGGCCAACTTGCTCGAGCAGCCCGCATTATTACTGTTGATGATGTTTTTTTCAATGAGTGTAAGTTCATCAAATAATCGTTTATTTGTCGTGAGTATCCTGAACCCCTTATTGATGAACTTATAGATGAAGTGACAATTAAACGTCAGTCACGTTTTTACACTCCTATTTTAAGCAACACTACGGGCCCTTCTACACATACAACTACAACAATCACTCCAGTCACCAACTTGTTCAGTGCAGATTAGATTGAATGCCTATGTCTACCCAGGGCTTAATGATGGGTGTAGCATTAGTAGTTTACTTAAGCTTAAAAGTTTGGTTCATTAGAACACTTTTTTTAGAATAAGTTATTGATAATTTTTCACAACTGCTTTTATTTAACAACTTGTCAAAAGGAAAGTTTAAGTTTATATCTATATTGTTTTGTAAGTTGATTTTCTACAACTTAGTAGTATGTTTAATATATGTATTTGTTAAGAAAATAACTTACTGATTCTTGGTTTTTAGTATGTGATGGTACATTTTTAAAAATGGGCGTTCCTATTTTTGTTTAAAATCCAATTGATTGGATAATTGTGAGTTTCTATTTGTATTTAAGATGATTACTTTAACTTGTACATTGTCTGAAGAAGTTTGTGTTATTCATAAAAGAAAAGCGCTTAACGTAGATTTTGTCTGTGTCTCCTTGCTTTGCTGCTCAGAGTTTCATTTTATATAGAATGCCTTGTGGTTGTCTTTAGAATCTGCAGCAATTTTGTTTTCATAGCTAGCTTTAGATGATTTTATGAGGGATCTCAGTTTTCTGCTGAGGCTAACAAAGGAGTTTTTCCAGTCTTGGGACTTCACCATTTTCTGCAACAGTTTTTCCTTCTGCTGTAGAGTTTGTTTATGGTGGGGGACCACCAGATTGGCTTCCTTTTTTTTGGAGGAAAGCATCTTGATTCTATTTGGTATGGCCCCTTCCATGCACTTGTGTATGTGGTCATACAGTGCACTGGTGTATAATTCAGGTGATGCACCTATTTTCCATTTGCATGGATGTCATGAAGTTATCCACCTCTGTTTTTAGAAGCCCAAAAATTAGATTTGGACACGTTTTTTTTATGGTGGTTTCCTTTTGGGGGGGAGTGAGTGTGGGATGTGGATATCCATGGTGATTAGCTTGTGGTCAGATCTGACCAGGGAGGAGATGATTACCAGTGTAGAGCAACAGTCACCCATGTTAGTAATGACCAGTTCAAGGGTGCTTCTACCCCTGGGTGGGGGTAAGAATGAGTTGGTCCAGGGCACTGGAATTAATGAATTCTAGGAAACGTTGAGCAAGTGTGTTGGTACATGAGTAATTTTCCCAGTTAATGGAGGGGTAGTTAACGTCTCCCAGTATAAGGGTATTGGGTTGTACCCTAATATTTTCCAATGTGTTTAGGAATGTAGAGTGGAAGTGGTTGGGGATCTATAGCAGGCTACAACCTGGATTGCAGTTTTACCCAGTGTTAGTTGTACCTGAAGTATCTATGATGTGTTATATTGGGCTACTAGTTGGGAGGTGTGCATATCCTTTATGAATATGGAGACACCACCGCCTTTACTGCTTCGGTCCAAGTTTAGGGGCCAAAAGGTGTGGTACGAATTATAGCCTGGTAGTGCTCGGGTGCTCTCCGGTGCCTAGAACCAGGCCTCAGTCACTGCACAGATGTCAATGTTCTCTACTTTAAGCAGTGCTTTGAGTGAGTGCATTTTGAGATTTAGACTTCTAGTGTTGAGTAGCATAACCCTTAGATTTCATTTGCTTGTAGCTGTTATGGTGGTGATTTTGTCTTTAGTACATTGCCTAAGAAAGGCACTATAGGGGTGGCAAGAGCTTTGGCCAGTATCCGGAATCCCTGGGGTGACAGGTGCAGGCCATCTCTGGTGAAGAATCGAGGTATGTTAATCATGTCATCCCTGACAGACAGATACTGTATCCCCTTAGAATGACACCAGAAACAGGCAATTGTTGAAGTCATTCATTTTCTGCTTGTACTGTGGTATCATTCTGGGTGACAGGTGACAGTAGGATGTTACTCAGAGCTAAGGTCATACCTGCTTGGGCTACAAGATCAGAGAACTCCTCTAATGTCTCTTTTTATGTAGTCCAGGGAGGTACATCTCAAGTCATTCACAACAACATGGACAATTACAGAGTCCTATTTGTACCTGTTGAGGAGTGACCTAAGTGCGTGCATTATGTGGTGGTTCCTGGCAGCTGACAGGCAGCTGACCATAACTTTCTCCTTATTCAACCTTGTGAATGGGAGATCAGTGTGCCTTACTATTGAGTCACCTATGACTAGTGCATTGGGTAAGTTGTTTTGCCTTATGGGCTTTGGTTGAGTGACACACTGTTTATGTGAGCTATGTCTCTCATGGTTTGTGCTGGGATTTGGTAGTTGTTTGCGTTTCTGCCTTGGACGTCTCTGTTGTTTGGCCAGATTTTTATTGAGAGCCTCCATGAAAGTAGGTATGTGTTTTGTGTTACTATGTGAGTGTTGTGGTGGTTTATGTTCTGGAGGGCTATGTGTTGAATGTGGTGTGGTGCAGGTGTTATCCTTCTCCTCTTGACTGGCTGATACAGTCTTGACTGGAGAGTGCTTGGTTTCCAGTATGGCTATATATGTGCATCTCTCACAAGTCATAATGTTGGGATGTATGAGAAGAGGGTTGTCTGTGTACATGAGGCAGCTGCTACACTGTCTCAGGATGCCCAGGTTCACCAGGTTGACAGGAGAAAGCACAGGGAACCGACCTTTAGACATGCCTGGATATGAGCTCACTATAATAAGTACTGAAGCCTTTTAAAGGAAAAATGTCATTCAAAATGTCTGAGGCTGTACAGAGCACTGCCAAACACTTGAGGGGAAACCAGTACGTAGACCATGAAAATTTAAGGATGACGTATTTAGGCAGGTATTCTGAAGTTAGGAAGAAATCAAGCAGTACTTACTGAGTATAAATAATTAGCTTGTCAAGAATGATGAAAGGTGGGGAGTCACATGAATGGCTACTGCCTGGCTACTACTAATGCTGGTCTCAGCACAGCTTCACGCTGTTGGGATACAATACTCTTTTGCTTCTTCTCTCACCAGAACCAAAATGTTAGCATCAATCCCAAGAAGAGAAGCAGGCCACAGCCTGTTTGGTGATCCACAGTTTTGCCCCAGATGATGCAAGGGTTTGCAGGCTTGTAGCCTTTTTTCTGGTAGATGCATTGTTGAATAGCAACTAGACCAATCAGGTACATTAAGCACAGACACTCACTCTCCAACGAGAAACAGTCAGGAATCAATGCAGTCTGCTCCTACTCTCACCAGGATCAGAATATAAGCAAAGATTCCAAGCTGTTACCTATAAAGCAATTATTAAGCTTTCTGGTGATCAGCAGTCTCCAGGGAATAATGTAACTACACTCATTCTCTCACCTGGTGAAAACAGAAGCACTAATCCCAAGATGACTACTGAGATGCAGAATGTGGGCTCTCCAGTAACTGGTGGTCTTGCACTAGATGCTTAAAGGCAAGATAAAAAATGTTTTTCCTAAGCACTGCAGTGTGCACTAGAGGAGTTAGATGTGAAAGTAGGTAACTTAAGTTTTACCTGTCTAAAAAGTTAAGTTTTAGTGGAGAGTCACTATTTTTAAAACAGCAAGATAGATTGAAAGGGGATGGTCACTTTTTTGTTCTGGTACTATCGAATACAGTGGGATGGCCAATAAATTTAAATAGCTGAAGGGGAGTGATTTCACAAAATAATAATTTTGTGTTTACTTACTCCAACCAGTAAAAGCAGAGAGGAAATGAGATATATGGTCAAATTAACATAAGGGGCAGGCAACTAGAAAGACAGTGGTGTTTAAGCACACAACAGTAATCAGGAGGCAAAAATTCTGTCTGACTCACAAGAGACAGAGCTGCGGTGTCTTTTCAAGTTTTAATATGCAGTTAAAAGCAGAATACAAGTAAAACACAGTGTAAAAAAAAAGAAATCACAGTAAGCAAAATAGAAAAAGGTAATAATGTAATACAGAATACAACAAATAAAAAGCAACCTAAACTTTCCCTCATAGCAAACTGTAGCAGAGTCTGGTGAGCCTTTACAGTAAAACACTGAAATATTTTATTTTACCCTTTAAATAGAAGGTGTAGTTCCTAGCTCTACCCTCTCAGTTCACAGATGATTAACCTTAACTGACCTCTTCTAACTTATGTGTGACTCCTTAATTAACCTGTTCTAATTTCTATTTGACTCACAAGAGACAGAGCTGTGGTGTCTTTTCAAGTTTTAATATGCAGTTAAATGCAGAACCCAAGTAAAACACAGTGTAAAGAAAACAAATCACACTATATAAAATAGAAAACAGTAATAAAGTAATACAGAATAGAACAAATAAAAAGCAAACTAACCCTTCCCTCACAGCAAACTGTAGCAGAGTCCGGGTGAGCCTTTCCAGTAATGCCTTGTATGTTTGTTAGAGCAATACTTCAAGACTGACAGTAATATTTGGGCTTTGTCCCACTTTTCTGTATGGCTTTATCCAGATGTCTTTCTGTATGGGGTCAAGAGGTATGTTTGTGGCTCTTACACAGTCACACTGCTGAAGGGGATATACAAACGTACACACACACCCACTCATGAACTGCCTTTGTTGATTGTAGAACCCCTACCTGCCTAGTTTTGTATACAATACCGCTATATACATAGTGCATGAACCACGGAGCTTATACAGTTTTGCAGTGTCTGCCACTACTATTCTACTGGATAACATCTGCAGGTGCTGTAAGGATTGCCACTGTGGGTAAACAGGACCCCTCAAAATGGTATAACCCTGTCACATACACTGCTGCAGGAGGACACATGGGCAGACAGTTTCCAGTTTTGGAATTAGAACACATATCTGTCAAGTTATGTACACCATAGTCCGCCATACGTTTTGCATGTGACACAGTGCTATTGTGTTTGAGCATGTGTAACTTTGCATCTAAGGTGGATGACAACTGTAGGCCCTAATTAGGTTGGTGATGGTGCAGTTAACAGGGTGGCGCGGGCACACAAAATGGAGCAACCATTGCACAAGCACAAGCAAGACAGTCGTGGTCTACAGAGGATATGCATACACAGACATATACATAATTGACACTATTCAAATTAGAACCCCTGTCTATCTAGTTGCATGCACTATAATGTTATGCCCTTATTGCATGCACCATGGAACTTATATTCCTGGAACAATAAATGTGGATAAAGCCTTCAATACTGGGGGATAGAGGCTCAAACATAGGGAGACTTTTTACATATTGCTCTTACAAACGTAGATAACTGATACAGTGAAAGGATTCACATTTGCATTACTTTTGTGAAGGGTATGACGTCTGAAACTCAAATGTCTGTCATTATTTTCTGACTCCAAATATCAATGATTTGCCAATGATTTGCCAGGAAACTACAATTTTATGAGACACAGACCAAATATAAGAGGCAAACATCTGGACATTCTGAAAACTCTATACAGTGGAGAGGTATGGCCTGCAGAGTGTTGAGCAGTGCATCTAAGGTGGATGAGATCAACAAGCCCTGTAAAGGAATGCAATGGGGAGGGAGTCAGCAGGATGTAACAGGCCTCAAAATGGTATAACCAACACACACAGAGGACAGCCACAGGAGATATGCTTCACACACACAGTTGGCAGCATTGAGATTGAAGCCTCTCCTTATCTAGTTGCATGTACTACAGTGCTACGTACTTATCACATGCATCACAGAGATTACATGCCTGAAGAGTGTCCAGTAGTGTATCTAAGGTGGATGACATCAACAGGCCCTGTAAGGTAGAGCAATGGGTGGTTAACAGGGTTGAACAGGCCCCAAAATGTATTGCCATTGCACACACATAGGCAGGAAATACATAAAGCCACAAAGGAATATACTTAGACACACGCCTGCACACACACACACACACACACACACACACACACACACACACGCACACACATGCACACAAACACACACACTCAGTTGCCATTGTTGGGAACTGGACCATTACCTATCTGTCAACACTATAGCACTATGTGCTTATCGCATGCACCACGGGACTTCCACATGTAGACACTGTCTGCCAGTGCTTTTGGGGTGGATGAGATCAGTAGCTGCTGACAGGGAGACCTCTGTTGTGTAGGACAGTAGTCACAGGGCCAAAATATAGGTGGCCATTACATAGACATAGGCCTGTTAGGTGTATGTATTCTGCTGTACATGTAATACAAACAGAAACACACCCCCACATGGCAACTGATGTGAGATTACAATCCCTCCCTACCTACTATTACACAACGGGCCTCACCATAGTATTTGCATATGCCACTGCTTAAAATTGGTGTATGCATGGCTGTTGCAGTATATCACTCTATGTCTTTCAGGGTCTCTCTCTGTTTCACTGTCTCTCTGTCTGTCTGTCTGTCTCTGTCTCTCTCTCTCTCTCTGTCTCTCTCTCCTGCTGTTCCTGCCTCTCTATAACTGATATATTTCTGTATGTTGCCTATATATCTGTAGGTATATCACACTCAGCAGATGCAGATAAACTTATATGTACCACATATGAATAGATGGGGTAAAAATGTGTGATGTGGGTGGGGATAGACAGTTAAGGTGTACATAGCTGTCTGTATGCAGAAGGGATATATGTACATCACAGTTGTATAGCCAGATGTGGGTTCAGACATGGGCTGAAAGAAGCTAAGTGTAGGGGTATGCCCAGTATGACCATCAAAAGTAAGAGCAGGCCAGACCTACCTGTACTCCAGTCCAGGATTTTGTGTGCTATAGCTGATTAGTTGATGAACCTCTGTAAACAGTCCAGCACCTCACTGATATAGTGGCTGAGGGATCTCCTGGCTGTGTGCTATCCTTATTAACTGAGTTATATCTAAGTTGGGTACAGACTGTATTGAACTGACCAGAGTTTTGCATAATATGTGAGTTACATTTTGCACAGCACTGTGATGTCCTGGTATGTCAGTGGCAGATCAGTATAGATTAATGTGTGGAACTGCTGACAGACATTTGTGTATTGACTGCATACACTGCAGGGAACCCACGGTATGGCACAAAGTGTTCTAATCTGTACATTCTATGTTTGTCTGGCCAGTGGTTCCTCCTTCCCCTTATATGTGGCCCTTTGCCCTGTTCTGCTCCAGTCACAGGCTTTCTCCATAGCTGCTGCTCTTATGTAGTTGCAGTAATGGTGTGACTGGGGTAGAAGTCATAACATCACACACAGGATTACGGACTGCATACCTCTGACTGTACCTGTTTAGCAGGTTGGCCATCATTGTGCCACATACATCTTCTGTGGTCCTCAGATGATTTGTGTTGCACTGTTCTTCTAAGGCTACATGTTGGCCATACCTCTCAAACTTGTACAGCCAGATATCTTGACAGGGTCATATATCACAGTCGGACACAGGCCCAGACATGGGGACAGCATCTTAATATTGCTCTTCCAAACATAGACAGCTGGTAGACGGGTTTTATATTAACTTGTATTTTCTTATGGGTATGGGTTCTGCATCTCAACTGTCTGTCATTGATGTTTTCACATCAAACTCTATTGTATTACCAATAGTTTGCCAGACAAATGCAATGTTATAACAAACAGAACAGATATATGAGGCATATGTGTGGACATTCTGAGAAACCCTGACATTCGTGGGGTATGGATGGTGCCCACTGACTTGTTGGGAGTACTGACACTGTTATTTCATAGCCTTTGTATCCTGGCAGTAGATTGACTTGTCATAACCTGCTGTTCTAGTAGGCACCATCTAGGTTACTCAGAGCTGTGTACTCTCCATATTGGTGGCCCCGTGTCCCTCCATTGTCCAGCTTTTCTGCAGTAACAAATATTGATTTCTGGACAGCTTGACAAACTCCTACTGTAGGTGTAGCTGACATGCAAGACAGTTGGCATACCCAGTGTTGAACCATGGACCCTGTCACCCACAGTAATGGACTTAGCCCAGTGCGCCACAACAGCCACCAGTCATTTCTGTCTACTTCCTGACACTATTAACCACACACATACATAGCACATTGAGCCCTGCATATTGTGGAGATGGAACATCTTAGCAAGTTGATCGGGACAGCCCTGGGAATGTGTGGTCTGCTACTATTACCTTACAAACATAAACGTTACTGCAGTTCTATGGGAACATGGGTGTGTGGGGGTAGGGGCCATACATCTCAACTGTACAGAGTTTTGCAGAAAGTCCAGATGTTTGCCTCACATTTTGGGTCCATTTCTCATAACATTGTGGTTGTCTGGGAAATTACTGGCAAATCATTAAAAGACTGAAGTTAGAAAGTAATGACAGACATTTGAGTTTCAGACTTCTTATCCTTCAAAGTATTCATGCTGCTGCAAAACCTGTTAGTCCATGAACCTTCTACATTTGTAAGAGCAATATTTAATGATTATTCATGTTTTTGGGCCAATGGCCCACATTTTGTTATGGCTTTGAACTGATTTCTTACTTAAGTGGTTGAGAGGTATGTATGGGACTCCAACATTAACATCCATGCATCTGTCCTATGACCCCACTGTTTGTAAGTCCCTCACATAGTGCAGTGGGTTTTCGTGGCTTGGGGTCTACTGTATATTTTGGGACAACCAGTATTTGGCAGAGAATTCCTGTTGTTCCACATAGCTGTGCATCGTCTGCTGCTGTCCCGGTAGCCCACTCCATTCCCTTGCATAGATGCAGAAATATCATACATATGCTACCACAGTCTACTACAACATTCATTTGTTGTTAAGAAGAGTGACTTAGCTGTGCCTGCAGCAGTTGAGAGGACAGTGCTTCAGGGCTGACTCTGTCAGATGCAGGCAGTACACAGCCTATAAATGGTAAGGTATAGGCAGTGTGATGTGGCTGGCATCCTTTTTACTGTGTGTATGTGAGTCATAGTGAGGTGTCAGTCCCTGGGTTTCTAGGTTGTCAGTGGATGTGCTATGCATTGCCTCTTTGCTAAGGCCAGAGTGTACTGGGTATGCCTATTTCTGCTTACAGGGACAGGCTCAGGGGGTTCCTCATCTGAGTCCCCCTGTGGTTGTGTGGACATTGGCAATGGTGAATGTGTGTCTCCCTTCCCTGTAATGTTCCTGCTGCAGCAGTTTCTGTAGGATCATTTTGTGTAGCATGGCAGATATTATGAACATGTGTGCACATGTGGCTGGAGAGTACTGTAGGGCTCCACCAGATATGTCAAGGCAGTGAAACCATGACATGAGCAGCCCAAACACATGCTTTATGATGTTCCTAGTTTGTGCATGTGCCTCATTATGCATTCTTCAGTTGATGTGTGTATTTCTGATGGGTGTCATCATCCAATGTTCCAGTGCATATCCAGCATCCCCCACTAAATGGCCATATGGGATGTCCTCCCTGGCAAATGCCTGGTACAGCTGTGATGCATGCCAGATGTGGGAGTCATGATAACTGCCAGTGCTGTTAGCACACACATTGATAATAATGCCCTGGGCATTGCACGTGACCAGGTAGTTGATGGAGTGATATCCCTTGTGGTTAATGTAGACTTTATCCACCTCACTGGGTGGTGATTTGATATGCACATGAGTGCAGTCTATGGCACCCAGCACCTCTGAGTAGTGTGCAACCTGGTGGAAGAGAGTCATATTGCTGGTCCTCTCTTCAGGGGTGCTGGGAAATAAATGTGCTTACTGGCATGTGTTAGCATGACATACAGGAACTGGTAGAGTACCCTGGATGTGGATGCCTGTGAAATACCCATGATGTCCCCAGTAGGTCTTTGGAAAGTACCTGTAGCTAGTACTCTTAAGGCTGCACATACCTTTGTGTACACTGAGTTGGGTTCCCCTCTATTGGCTCTGGGTTTGAGGTGTGGGTGGCAGAGCTTGGTGAGTTGCTGTAGTATGTCCCTGTCCATCCTGTAGTGCTCTACTATCAACAGCTCATGTAGCCCATGGAAGGTTACCCCGGGCCTGAACACTCTTCTCCTCCTCAGTCTAGGCCTATTGTCAGTGTCATCATCATCATCATCACTGATCTCAGCCTGTAGTGCATATAAATGTAAAAGAGCAGCAACAGGCCCTATCATTTTGTCAGTTAAAATTCCCAAGTGTGTACTCCAATGGTGCAGAGTATGTGGGAAAAATCAGATTGAAGGGTGTATGCATACTTTATACTGGTGTGCTGCAGATGCAGCCTGTGTGATTGACTGACTATAATACATTCCACCTGCCAGCTATATTATTGAGGGGTTTGAATGGGCCAGTGTCAGTGGAACAGGGCTTATCAGTCATTTATACTTGATTGGCTTTCCCAAGCTATTTCCTTTCATTTTTGTTTTTTATTCCAATTTCTTCCACTGCTAAACCCTGCAGCATTCTGCACATACCCTCGGAGCTATTGTAATTATCGCTCAGCAGTTTAGACGCTCCTCTGTACACGGGCATGCTTAGCTTTGATTTAACATGCTAAAACATGAGCAGCAGGGCTAAGTATAGCTTAGCAATCCAGACACGTCCCCTGCTTAGCTCTGCTTAGCTGAGTGCATACAGGCATTGCTAAGCTCCAATCCACTTTAACATGCTGTGACACCCCCCCCCCCTTTGATGGTACTATCTATTCTGCCTACACCAACACAGTTCTAGCCCTACCACAGTTAGTACCTATGGACACAGTGGTCCTTTTTGTGATTCAGTAACCCTGGCTCATTTACATACACCTAATTACGTATACCCTGGAAACAGCACTACACCAGGGCCTATCTCCTTAGCTACCACTATAACCTGTTATTGTATGACTATGCATGCTGGCCAGTATAATTCAATAAGACTGAATACCTTTATATTTTATATTTTACACATTTTATTTATTTATTTTTTATTAATAGCATGTTTCTGCACCACTGTGTGCCACTTATATGTGGCATATGTATTAAAAAAATATTAAATTTTAATATATTGCATTAATTTTTAGTGTCAATGGCCATAGATCTGGCCATTTGCATGGCTACTGTCACATATACAACCCTTTATTTGGGCTGTTACAGCCCCAGTTTAAATTTTATAGTCCGGTACACGTTTTTTAACTGCATACATTTTTCCTGCAGACACAGCAGCTACACGGATGCCGTTCTGCTTCCTGGATTGCAAAATCACCTCATGTGCATGGTTTTCACCAGCAGATGAGGTGATTTGCATTCTGCGGACACCTCCGTGTTCGCACGGTGTTCCGCACGCTCATGCATGCTGCGTCCCCAAACCTGTTTCCTGGATCGCTTGGTGGCCATATTCTGTGTTCAGGCCACAACACTATTCCTACATGAAGAATCACACCATGTAGGGTTTATTGAATTACCCCCTAAGTGTTTCACATATCTAAAGTTAATTAGATATGTTCTAAACTTCAGTTTAATTGAAACATTGAATGTGTTTCAAAAATGTACCCTTGAATAAATGAGCAGAACATCTTTACTTAATTTTAAAGTTTTTGGATATCCAAAGTCATTCATAACCCACTAACTGATCCACATCTATTTACTGAATGCTAGACAATGGTTATTATTTCTTCTTTTCAAGGTTATAAATATTAGCAGTCAGTACTTTTTAAATTTTGGCTAGCAGAGCACAGAATAATTAAAACTGTCTAAGTCAATGTCCAAACAAGTTCATAGGTTCTTAATTAATAGTAGGTTAGCTGCCCTTATGAGCCATTTTAATCCTAGCCAATTCCATGTTTTGTGCTTGAAAAAAACTATTACATTTGGTCACAGATTGGCATTACCGATCCCTGGGTCAAAAATTATATACTACCCCGATGAGAATAACTGTGATCATACCATATATAACTTGAGGGGATCCATGCAGAGGATAAAGCATTTAGGAACTGCCACTGTCCATCTGTAGTACAGTGGGCACTTCTGGGGTTAATTTTAATCTAAGTTGCTCTTGAATGTGGACAGACAATGCTGTATAAATAGATATGAATAGTCCTGCAAAGGTAGTTGTATTATGGTTTCATGTGCGCTAAGATGGGTAGCAGATGAATTGTTTTTATAAACCCTTTGTATAAAGGGAGAACCTTGGCACAAGGTGAGCACTTTTTGATATTTTTAAAGTGGTAGGATCAAAAGTTTAATGAATTGTATTTGCCATACAGAAAGTTTTTTTCAGTGGAAAAGCAGCTTATTACACCCAAATACTACATTAGCAGCATTAAAGTGCTTCAGTGCTGATAACAAATGCAATATTGACATTCATTTCTGAATTCCAGTGTTGGGAATGGACTATTGATGAAGTCCTCGTAGTCTGCAAGGGTTTCACCTGGTGTTCTTGGCTGCATCACTTTTACTAGAATCAGTGACAGAGCTGTCTTCTGTGACTCTCTTTTTTTCACTCCATAATGCACCGGTATTGTATAGGGTATCAAAAGTGACAGTCAGCACCTGCTGAACTGTCACTAGCCTTGTGACATTACACATCATGTTAACATAAAAATGTAATGGTGTCAATATGAAGGTCATAATATGTACCACAAATAATCTATTTTGAGACAGTGGAAGGGGACATAAGTATCATAAGCTCACATGTGGGTAATATCTTGTCATATAAAATCTGTTCTGTCTGTACTAGCGCTTACCTTAAAAGCTTGATAACCTACACTTATGAGGCATTCTTTACCAGCTAACCACGAGAGGTAGATGAATGTACAGCAATACTGCAGTAATGAATTTGAACTTATAAGAGCTTAAAGAAGCAGTCTGACTTGCAGCTCTAGGGTGTAAAATTATTTAAGATCACAAATAAATGAAAAAAAAATGCTCAGCAGGAAAAGGAAATTTGTTTCTTGTTTTTTTCATAGTCACATCGCCCACATCTTAGCTCATACACTGTATAGTAGAGAGAAAACATCTGTATCAGAGGCACATTTTATCTAATCCTGCTGCACTTCTGTATCCTTCAAAGCACACACAAATCGACAAATAAACAAATAGGTGAAGTAAACTGTTTCTGAGTTATTTCATGTTTCCTGTGCTACAATAAGCCAACATTTTTGTGTCATGTTTAGTGTGCTTCATATATATTCTTTCATTGTTAGTCATGCTTAATGAGGGCTGAATTATTTTGTGAGGTAGAATACAGAAATGATAAATTTCATCTCCTTTTAGCTTACCATTCAGCTTCCTGGTGAAAACACATTTTCATTATAAAATCTACTTGGTATTGTCTGTACTCATACCATGTTTCTAAGGCTTGGAACTCCTTACCTATATCCATCAGGTCAATACCCTCACTCCCATCTTTCAAAAACATCCTGAAAGTCTTTCTGGCCAAATTCTGGCTCTTCTCCTGCTCATCACTAGGATTAACTATTTTCCTAAATGTGAAA
The DNA here is from genome assembly GCF_019279795.1 of Protopterus annectens. Classification (NCBI taxonomy): domain Eukaryota; kingdom Metazoa; phylum Chordata; order Ceratodontiformes; family Protopteridae; genus Protopterus; species Protopterus annectens. The sequence continues at coordinate 240,995,242 of NC_056736.1, read as the reverse complement.
AAAGTACCAATCATGAATGCTTTGCATCTCTTTTATGGAGTCTTTGTTTGTCAGGTTGTCTCTGAGTGTGTCTCAAAGTTTAAAGTTCACACAAACTTGATTGCACAGTTTTCCATGTCTAGTTTCCCTTCTTCTTTAGTAGATTTCATTTTTGCTACAGTTCAAATAACTAAGATATGCTTTGCATCTTTGAGACCAAGCATTATTCACCACCAATTGTTTATTGTGGAAAGGCAAGAAGTTCAATATGATAGAAGTAAATCTTTAACTTGAAGATGCTGGTGAAGTACTCAAGAAACTGTTTGGCCTCTCAGTTCCACAGAATAGGACTTATGGTAATACAATACTTCTAGGTATTCATTTAGATAAAATGAATGTCTGCTGTTATTTCCTATTTTTACTTAAATGGAACTCAATGCATTCTATTGATGATGGTTTAAAATTCAGTCGTCTTAAATCATTTATTCTTTTCTTGTATGTGATGATTTTGTTTTACAAGAAAAGTGTTTTTAATTTCAGCTTACCTTAGTATGGAGACTTTGTCTATTATGGAGGATTCAGTATCTCATGGTTTACTATGGTATGGAATAATAGATTCTAAAAGAGTTGCTGTCTAAGTTTGCCCTGATTCCAGAAGACTTGATCTAAGTGTAAGTGACTTACTTTGGTGTAAGGCCTAGCTATAGACATATTTATATTGGGGAGGGGGGCAGATTCCAAAAGACCTGCTCTTAGTGTACATGGTCACTTATACTGAGAGCACTTCTTGAGGAATCAGGCCTATTGTATTTTTTTTCTTTGATTTTTTCATTTGTAAGCCAGGTAACCCTAATAGGAACATGCATCTTTGGCAAACTGGGAACAATAGTTAAATGGCTTATTAAATTAAGGTAAACAGAGACTGAGGTAATCAAACGACAGACTATAGGATGAAGCACGATATCTGATTATGAAAATTATGAAAGCTGTTGAAAATATTTTCTTGGACATTTATAACAGATTCCTCATTGTATACTAGTATTATATGTAACATTACAAAGTCAGACAGTAAAACTGTCTCATTCAAAGGCACTATTGGACCTAAAACCTTCATAGGAGAAAAAAAAAAAAAACTGAAGAACTTTTCCAAAGCAAACAGCAGATCCCTAAGCAATGGTATAAATGTACTCAGATACCCTGTACAACCACCTAAGCAGCTGTATAGATTTAGCTGTACCTGACCAGATCAAAGCCAGGTCCTCTGGAAAAAAAAACCACCCTGGTGAACCTCAGGTATAAACAGGTTATATAATAAGATGAAGAAACTGATGTCTAAGAATAAGAGGGGACTGACTCAGCATAGAAATTCCCTCTTCAACTTGAGCAAGCAAATCCAAAATCTAGTGAAATCCGTAAACGCTAAGTATGAGGCTAAAATAGTGTCCGTAGCTAAGGATAATCATAAGGCATTCTTCAGTTATGTCCAAAATCTAAAAGGGAATGCCCAGCTATGCACGGAACTGGTAACAGATGGTACCACTCATACTGCAACAGAGGAAATCACCAACCAGCTAGACTGCAGATGTGGTGCAAACTCTTCCCCCAGCACCACAAGTCATACCACAAAACATAGCCAAAGAACTGGCTTTGTTCCAGAGGAGTGGAGAACAGCAACAGTAATTCCCTTGCACAAAGGGGAGTTATCAACAATCCCTGGGAACTATAGACCCATAAATCTAACCAGTCTCATCTACAAGGCCATGGAAAGAATCACCATGGACCTTATTAATGAGAGCATAGGGGGCCTTCAAACTCTAGACCTAACCCAGTTTGACTTTGTTAAGGATAGATCATGCTTATTAAACCTAGTAGATTTCTTCAAGAAAGTCACCAAAGTCCTGAATGAAGGTAAGATAGTGCATACTGCCTATCTTAGCTGGCCAAGATTTTTCACACAATCTCCCACTCAGATATCATTGAAAAATTCTCTCAGCTGCATCACCAGATGGCAGAACACATACTGTAAGAGTTGGTGACTCCATTTCTACCAGTAGACTCATCATCAGTGGCATACCACAAGGTTCTATTAAGTTTTCTGATGATGCCAAACTGAGTCCCCCAATGATGTTAACATACCAAAGGAAGGGTTAATACAGACAAATGATTGGTGCCAAAACCATGGTCTAAAACTAAATGCAAAAAAGTGCTTTATTATTCCCTTTGGCAAAGTAGAATTCCCTGCTAACTACAGTATCAACAATACCTCTTTAAGTTCAAATCCAAGATTTGGGAACACAGGTAGATTGCAACCTGAACTTCGACCACAAAGTTTCCACTGTGGTAAGGAAGGCATTCTATATTGCGCACCTCATCAGTAAGGGCATCGCATCCAGGCCTAAGGGTTTTATAACCTCACTGCACTTAACCCTCATTAGGCCACTAATAGAGTACAATGCTCCTTTCCGCATATACCTCAACAGACACCTGCATCAGATGGAAAGACCACACCAAGAAAATACATGGCCTCCAAACCATGACGTACATTGATAGACTAAAAGACCTGTCACTGTACTCTTTACCATATAGGCTGCAGAGTTGAGACTTGTATGTGGCCTACAGGGCAGTCTTTGACCCTGCCCTGATGGATATGCTTCACATCTGCAAATCTAATGGCAGGAGAGTCACTCAATCTAGGGATCTAAACCTAGCCTGTGACATTAACAGAACATGCTGGGCAGACAAAGATGTCTCACAGGGACTGCTGCTTCTCTGGAACAAGCTTCCAATTCATGTGAAGCAGAGATCCTCACTAACCCTATTCAAGAGTAACCTGGACAATTGGAAGAGAGACTGCAAATTCACCCTGGGAGTGGCACTCATATCCCTCATGGACAGAGGGAGTCAGTGTTGACCATAGACTAACACTGCAAGGTATGTACACTTTATAAGAACAATTGGGGCAACTTGGGATTAACATGGGTAGGCTTATAAGGGCTATAGGGCTGCTATCCTAGTAACCTCCTATGAACCTATGAACCTATTAGTATTTTCTACTTACATAAGATAATCTAATTCACTTAGCAGTCCCACATCCATGCAGAACATGGTCTTCCTCATTAGCAAACCAACATCTGTTAAAGCCTCATATCTCTATAAGGTAACTGATAGTTTATCAGACAGTTTCTTTTCACATGGCTTCCCTCCAAATGAACCTATACAGTTATCTAGTAATGTATGAATCTAAAGACATATTTCTTTGGTATTCCTAAATAATTTTTATTTTAAAATTTAATGATGACTGAAATAGGTAGGAACTATTGTTGCAGTTCCTAAAAAAATGATATCATAACTATGCTTGCAGCAATGACAGAGATATTTAAACAGTCCCCCGGATTTAATAAACTCCATTTAGGAATAGTGTTATTCCTACATGGAGTGCATGGTGTCCTGTCTCAGCAGCGTGCCTTGCATATCAATGAAGTCATGCTACAGAGGGGGAGCTGTGTACATGGATACTGAATTAGTGCTAGGGGGTGTGTTACAGTGCTTGCAGGTCTATAATGCACCCCCTGCACTAGCAAAGTGCCGTATAGCACATTACAATAAAGAAAGTGTCCTCAGACACTTAAATGAATAAATGAGAAGTGAATGTCATGTAGGAGGTGTGTTACAGTATCTGTAACGCACCCTCTGCATTGTAAAAGTGCCATATGGCACTAAAAAAATGAAGAAAGTGTCCTCAGACATTTAAGTAATACTTTGAACTGTAATGTCATGTAGGGAGTGTGTTACAGTATGTGTAACACACCACCTGCATTTTACAAGTGCTGTACGTAACTAAAACAAGTAAGAAAATATCCTTGGACACTTATCTAATAATTGTTAGTGTAATGTTTAATTTATAATAAATTATTATTTTTTTATTTAATTTTCTTTTCAGTTTAAGCGTAGCTGAGCAAATTTGCGTGGCGTGGTGCTTTGCTCATCACTGTTTAAACTTATGGAGAAGTTATATAGAAATGTATAGGTGCCATCTTCACCTCCAGGTTAGCTGAGTGGTTACAGTCACAGCTTCATGTGCAGTAGGTGCACGATTCGAACCTCAAGACAAGCCATTCAGCTTTTACATGAGAAAGCATTTTTATATTAATTTCAATTTTATTTATTGATGTAGTTAGTGATATTTGTTAACCAGGGTAATGTAGCTTGTCCAGAATCACAGTGTTATTGAAGATATGAGGTGAAAACCACCATTTAAGCACAAGTGTCTGATACAGTACAGTCACACCCCAAGGTAATGTAATGAAAGTACATAGGAGGAGGTCATGTAAAGTAAAATATATACACTTAATACTAATACATCAATAATGAGTAATTAATAGCTAATTACTATTTTTTAAATGAAAATTCTTGTTTGCCCTTAGCTCAGTTTTGCTAAGCACTGCTAAGCTAAGCTAAGCAATGTTTAAACTGGACCTGTCTGAGCAATACTTAGCAGTGCTTAGCTCTGGTTAGCTGGTTTGAGCATTGCTTAGAAGTCCCATTCTAAGCAGTATTCAGCTCAGCTAAGCAGATTTGCACACTGTTAGGCACTACTCAGCATTTGCCACTTTTAGCACTGCTCAACTCAGCTTAGTGGGTTTGCGCACTGCTGAGCTTACTCAGCATTTTAAAAAATGGTCCAATGACAGTAAAGGGAGGGAATATGGCTTTATTTAAACTGCACAGGCAGGAATACAGTTAGAAATTGTTAGAGTTTGATACCTGTAGGAACTATGGCAGTTGCAGGAGAGGAAGTGTACATTTGGCCACAGCACTAGGGCATGTTGGAGTCCAGGGTCATGGCTGGGCTCCTTGTAAAGAACCATGATGACAGACTGCTGCAGGGCCAGTACCAGGCCTCAGAATACAAGTCTGAGGCCTGGGACTGTCTGGCATGTGAGCTCATCAAACTCACTGGCATCTCTGCACTGGTGAACAGGTCTGTCATTATTGTGATGACCTAAAACAGAGGAAGGGGGTGATCTTGGCCAATGGATCCAAGATGCTTGGGCCCAGAATGACCCAGAAGATTGTAAGTATATCAAGTGTTGCATTATTAAATTGTAGTATGAATATCTGATTGACAGATATGCAGAATGGTGTGTTTTCCCCCCACAGTTGCAGAGAAGAGGGTTCTTAACTTTGAGGCTCATGCAGGATGACTGGTGAGGCTGCGCCAACAGTGTGTTGAGTACAAATATAACTTGCAATATATATATATATATATATATATATATATATATATATATATATATAGTCCAATAAATAAGAAAGTGTAATTGTTTACTGTCATTAGGTATAGTCTGTTCTGAATGTACTGAATAATGTGCTGTTAGACCAACATTGATATAAGTGACTAATGCCAGGTACTGTGTAATACAGATGAAGGCAGTAAACAAGCTACTATTGATGAAAGGAAGCCAATACTGTAGTAATACTGTGTAGGAATGAATCTGTTAATAAAGTATATTGTGCTTGCTACTGTGAAAGTAATAACTGACATACATTCATCATCTACAGGATATGCAGTGCAACTGAATTTAGAATTTTGAATGTAATAAACCACTATGTCATGTCACCCTAAATACAGCTTATTCCCACAAAATGTTATGTTTAATCTGGTCTGTTATTGAAGAAATACAAGTGTACAGGTGCTACACAGAAAATATGGCTATGAGAGCATGAAGTCACTGAGGTTTGTCTGCTAAGCAGCTGTTGTGACAAACTATAGATGTGGAGCTGTAAAACAAGATACAATGAACATTGATATATGCTCTTCACTAAGATTTGAACCTTGAATAGTAATGTGTAATGTATTATAGTGTGTTCCCTACAGCATTGTCTTGTGTTAACCTTTGCATTTCAGCTACACGTATTCCTGAATGTAGGTATGCTGATAAGGGCAAGTATGAGACTATAATAGGTGGAGACTGCAAATGTATGCTATGCAAATGTGTATGGGTTTGGTATGCAACCCAACAGCCTGCTATGGTCTGTACAAATCACATATAATCACATCCACTAGGGGTTAAATGTCTACACCTGCATTCAAAGTATTAATACACAGTTCATTACACAAATTAGTCAAGCAACAGCCATAAGTGCCCCAGTAGCTCAGTGTGATAAGAAATAGATATGTTGTCTGTTTTTGCACACAAAAACCATGATTTGAATCCAGGGACTGGTACTAAGCAGTGTTAATAGTTATACACTAGTAATCCTGAATATTTGTAGAAACAGTCAGGGAGTGTTAACAGATATTTTCTCCACAGGGATAACAGGTAAAGAAATGTTTGTATTAGCTGTATGAAGGGTATACTAATAAACTGTGCACAAATGTTCCAGTGTCCAACCCCATGCCTACAAATGACAGCAGGATAGCTATATATACCATGCACTCTTCCTGATACATGTCTCTCAAGTGTCACGCTGTCACGGCTAGACATCACTGTTGCCAATAACCTTGCACACAGATATAATCCAATAGAATATGCCATTAGCACACTTACACAACATCAGTGCAGGGTACACCTTGTTAGTCATATATTTAACTCTGACATGTACGAGTCCCCTCTAGTCATGTACTTAGACTTGTTGCACCTTTCCTCATAGCATTCCAGGTCGACAGATTAACAGGTAAGTATGTGCTACAGTAGCTATAGACCTCAGGTAGATGCAAAGTGAGGGAAGACCTGTAGAGTATTGAGCAGTACTGTTGTGAAAAATATAGCCTATACAGCTGGTAATGGACTGTTGTTATCTCCCCCCACCCCTTATCTACATCAATAATTATTATTCATATACTATGGGTATGTTGTTCTAAAAACCTAATGTTGGGACTTGTGTTCTATTATTGTTTATATATTTAAATGGTTGCATACTAACATACCTTTTGAAATTGCATTGCTGGTGGCCTGTTACCATAACTGTTACTGACATGCTGTTACAAAAATTACTGTTATTCCATTTATGCATGTGTTCTGTTTGCTATGGAGTTTTTCCAGTTATATTGTTCTGGGTTAATTGGGACACCCATGCATGCTATTATAAGTAATGTTGAAATGTTTTGTTGATGACTACCTAATACAATTTGAAAAACCTCAACACCATAGCATGTTTGAGTAGGCAGATCCCAGCGGATCCACCTGTCCTGCCTCATCTGGCCATGGCACTGGGTCCCAGCATGTGTGGGATCCAACCTCGAGCTGCCTTCTCTGCTAGTCCTGCATCACCCTCAGGTGGAACTGTCTCAGGGGATGAGGCTGACCACCTGGGGGTGGGTGCAGAGAGGATCCTGTCACCTGACACCAGTTCAGAGGTATGGTGTGCAGGGTCATCCAGAGGGACTTGGATGATTGCCTGCACCAGATTGACAGCAGACTGGTGCACCTCAAGGGGCAGGCTGGCCCTGTCATTCATCCCCCAGTACAGCCAACTTCAGAGACATGAAGGGGCAGTGATGACTGTTCATAGGTGGGGACCTCAGTCCCACTGCTTCCATCTGGGGGTACATGGCCCTCTGATTCCCAAAAACCCTCCCAGTCCAAGTTGTTTACCCCCTCATGTGTCATACACTGTCTCTGTATGCTCTCTTGTCTGTCTGCAAAAACAACCTCTCCAACCCAACCTACCTCCCCAAAATTACCTCCAACCCTTCCCCAATATCCCAATCTCACCTTAAAAAGAAAAAAAGGGGCATCTGTTCCCCTCCAAAAAAATCTCATCCCATACATAGCTCTCGATTTCACCCCCCCACGTACACTGGTGTTAATCAATTTACCCATGAATCATTCAATGACTGCATGTTGCCAGCACCCCGCCCTGTGGGGTGTGAGGCTCTAAATTCCAAATTGTCCACATCATTCACAGCTATTGCTGCATAAGAAATGTAGAGCTATGGTCCTTTGCTACATCTGCCCTGCACATTCCTACCTGGCATTCATAATGTTTTTCCCCCTGCTTGGCCCCATTTCACCACTTTCCTATCATTCTTCTTTTTTTGGAATTAGCATGGGTTTAATGGGAGTCTCTTGGCATTGCTTAGTGTCACGCAAAACTGAACAAAACCATTTAAAACTGCTTTAATCCCTCTATCTGAATCAGCCACTGTTCTGCCAAGCAACAAAACAGTCAGCACTGTGCAGTTTCAAACCCATGACCCTATGCATTAGAGTCAGAGCAACACATCACTACACCAAATCAGGGGGTGGGCATTTGCAATGCTTTTGTAAATATATCATGCATTACAGTCATTTAACATTAGGGTAAAAAAATACATCACTGCCAAGTCTCAAACCCAGGACACTATGCATTAGAGTCAGAACAATGCACTACTAAGCCACAGTAGCTGCGGTGCACTACTACTGCTTTTGTAAATATATCATGCAGTACAGTCATATAACATTAAGGAAAAAAAAGGAGTTACCGCTGCTTTTGTTAATATATCATACACTGTAGTGATGTAACTTTAGGGAAAAAAGACATCACTGCCAAATTTTGGACCCAGAAACATCAGAATTACATTCAGAGCAACATGTTAGTAATAAAAGAATAAAAATCCGCGAACTGGATAAACGCCCGGTTTAGACCTCAGAGCAAAATTAAAGCAAAATAAAACAGCGAACTGACCATGGCTCAGTGAACTCAAACAATTTTAATAAATGACATAAGAGTAAGCTTTCAACTAATCGCTTCATCAGACCAAATTGTTTGAGTTCACCGAGCCGTGGTCAGTTCGCTGTTTTATTTTGCTTCAACATATTAGTAAGCCAACTGACTTCTGAAGCATAATGACTGGTTTTATAAACATATACTGATTGCCAGTCACACACTACTCTTATATAGAGTGGCCCAAATCACAGTGTACGTGGGCCTCTGATGCAAACACAGAACCAGTACACAGACAAATAAATGCTGCTGGATGTATGGGAGGCCTACAATATCAGGTAGAGATAACAACTGCACAGACTGTTGCTGAATATCTACAGTTGTGCCCCCTATTTATGGCAAGGTCATCATAAAACCTACTCTGTGTGCTGACATACTGGCAAGACAGTTCAGATTTGGGTTACACAATCATGACAGACAGCTCAGTGTCACAATTCATACCCATCAGAACACACATATCCATGGTAATCCTGTGTTACACACTGTATGCATGCACATATGTCTTACAAATACACCTGCTAAAATAATGACTCGGTAGCTCTATCTCTTACATTTCTAACATCTGTCACATCTAGACACCCACAGTCCTGGACCACAGCCCAGTCTGTAGCACAACTTCTTCCATGTCAATACACCATAGGAATAATTGAGGCCTACAATAGCAAGAGAGCTGGTGAGGTCCCACACAAGCAGATTGACAGGGGTGCTCAACTGCCCATCCAGCCACTGTCAGAAATGTCATAGTACATGTCACCCAACACATGTTTTGGTCCACCATGGAGGCACAGGCACATTATGAACAGTACACCAGATGGACACTCAAGGTTATGTAGGCAACATTTCCTGGCATGCGTGACACCCTCAGTGGCACTGGTGATGCCATACGTCATTTCGCTGATGTCATGGATAGATGGTGGGGTGAGACATTGTCAGTCCTTAACGGTGCAATGTCTTTGCTTGAACATTTGGTGAGAGTAGGATGTCAGACACATTGATGCAGGTCAGCAACAACATTAGCTGAGACCCCAAATGGCCATGCACATTCACATTCCCATAGTGGCAGTACCACCAGCACTACTGAAGGGAGGGTGCTGTCCACACCACAACATAGCAGGCCATGGTCACGTGGTCCTGGCTGGTCCTGTGAGGGAAATGTACCCAGCAGACAGTGGTCACCATCAGGAAATAGTACTGCATCTAGTCTTGGGCATGGTGGTGTCAGTGACACTCCTGGAAGGACCAGTTCTCATGTCCATGGCCGGTAACAGTGAAATGTACATCCTGTCATGTACAGTTGATGGCTGTCCAACATACCCTCATGTAGGGCTAGCACACACCTTGACTGTGTCCATACACACACTCACACATTACTATCATATGCAGATCACCACCAGACACACACAGCTCCTCTCCATGGCCCAGCTGAAAACCACCCCTCCAGACACACACATATGATGTCAACTGTATGGCCCAGCCTAGGTCTTTGGCAACCCCACACCGCACCCTGTGCATGTGATGATACCTGTTCCACATCCCTGTTATCCATAACATCGATGCAGAGACATGCTAACATGTGTCTGATGCACAGGGTAAATATAGCACAGGTAATGCCAGTGTGTAGTGTACTAATGTTATGCCATGTAAGGTGCTGTCTGCTGGCAGTTGTCATGGGTACACATCAAAGTGTATCTACCTTTGTGCCATGATGCTTTATTGCTGTTAATGCTGCTGACTGACTGTTGTCTCACAGATCATATTCTGTTTCTGTTCCAGGTGTCTGTCGTTGTATGTCCTGGGGAGCTACTGCCATTACTGAAGCCGAGTATGGCAGAGAGGAAACACAGAGACCTTTTCATCCCCAAGGTATGGCTGTATATGTGCATGCTTACCAAGATGTGTATATGTGCAACAGTGTGTGAGGGACAATGGGGACAACAGCATCCTGCATGCATAACCTTTGACACAGCTGGGTAGCCTTCACCTGGGTGTTCTGTAGGATCATAGGTTCATAGATACAGGGGAGTTTCCTAGAATACTGGCCCTGGGTCCCTTACAAGCCTAGCCATTACTTTATCCTCAAACAGAATCATCGATCAGCACCTGCTGCCCTTGTCATTGCTGGGCACAGATAGAGCCCCTGGGACAGATGTTGTTTTTTCCATCCACTCAACCATGATGCAGTTGAAATTGACTCTCCAGCATGTGTTTTTGCTATCTCATATCCAATGCAGGCCTCTCATGCCGGTAATGCGCACAGAGTTATATTCTCATATATGGGGCAGCAGTTGAAGGGCTGAGCACAATATTGCTATCTAGGCATGCCACAGACACCTGTGGACAACCTGACTGATAACCAGTGGGGCAGTACTGATTACAGGCTGTCTATGTGGAACAGGTGTTGAGGGCCACGGCTGACCTTTGTGGTTGTTAACATAGCCTTTACAGTTTTTGTAGATGTCTGCATAGGTGCATAACAGACCAGTCATGCTGCCAATGTATTGTGGTACTGACTGAGGACTACTCAGAAGTAATGTCCACCATTTGCCTGGATGTGGTCTCTTTACCTATGTTTAAACCACATAGGAGCATTTTATGACCACTGCCATGACTTGCTGTTTGAATGCAACAGTGTTAGCATCCTGAGTACCCAGGTCTGTCATAGCAGCCTGTGTGTTTATGGGGATGGTGATGATGTGGGGAATACTGGGGCCATGTCCTTGCTGTCTGGTATGCTTACACTGTTCTTGCCATTCAGTATGAGGCCAGGACCTAGGCACAATTCCATACCGACTGTATGGCCCATTGCAGTATGTTAACGCCAGTTTGTGGCTCAATCGCAGACAGACTGCACAATACTTACAGGTGACATGGCCTTAGGCAGTACCTACATATGTGAGTGGTGGCAGTTAGCATTCATGCCTATATACATGTGGGTCATTGGAGCAGCAGGTAGTCACAGGGCCTTCACATGTGTACTTATTGCACTCACATAGTTGACACAGATTGTGGTTGCCACCTTATCAAATGTGGACTGTGGGACAAGTCTTGCAGTAATGTGACAGTTGGCAGGATATACCATACCCATAGCAAGTGCAACACACAGGACTCTCTTTGGTGTGCTACAAAAATACCTTCTTTGTGTGACATTACCTTAGCTTATAATATTTGTCATAACCTTAAGGTGCTTCTTATTTGCAATGACTGCTCCGTGCAATTAGTAGACAACTTTATGAAATGTTTGTTGTCCTACACTCTTGGGACCTCTGTATTGTTTCAATTGTCGTCACAACTCACCTTGCCAAACATGGACTGCAACCTGCTGGGTGGTACAGATGGTGGCCATACCTCTGATCTCTACATATGTCTGCAGAATGTCCTGATGTTTGCCACATATTTTTTTTTCCATTTGACATAACATTGTGGTTTTCTGGAAAATTGTTGGAAAATCAGACAGACTAACATGACAGATTAATGATGGATATTGTCATGTCACAACACATACCCTTTGGAAAGTGCATTCTTTTTTTTTTTTAATATTTTTATTCATTTCCAAAAACAAGAAAACATGAATGCAGGTTATTTATGACAATGAAGTATTTACAAATTATTTAAAAAGGTAGGCTAAAACCTCTAAACAGATATCAAACATTAAAACCAAAATAAAGTATTTACAAGGGTATCTATTGTTGACATATAATTGACTTTCTATGCAATTGTTTCCTGATTATAATCTGCTGCAGTCATTATTCTCCAGTATTTCAGTTACTTTTTGCCATGCTACGTATAATGATGTAGTTCTTTCAGTTCTTCCTTTAATAGTGTTCATTTCCAATTGCGATACTGCTGACACCATATTCATGAATTGCTTAAAAGTTGGAGAAGCTTTGGATTTCCAGTTTGATGTAATGTTCTTCCTTGCAATAGCTAGGAGAGTCCATAAGATTACATATTTTGTTCTTGGCACACAGTCAGGTACAGGTGCATTAAACAAAATAATAGATTTGGAAATCTGGAATTTATCATTGAATGCCATTTGCAGAAAATAATTTATTTTATCCCAATATGGTTTAATTAAATGGCATTCGTAGAACATATGTTGCCAGTCTGCTTTTATTGATAAATCACATCTCCAGCAGCCAATATTTTCTTAAACATAAGTTCCATTTTATGAGGGGTTACATAAGATCTGTGTATGAATTGCCATGTAAAAAGTCTCCAATGTAATGAAAGTGATGTCTGCTTTGGAGAGGGAAGAATTAGTTTTTTATCTCTGTCATTTGGCACATGTCCATTAACTGATCTATAATAATTCCATATTTTGTCATTATTATGCATTTTTATTTTTTGTTTGTTTTATAAATAGATGATAAGTATCCCTTTCCAGTAATGGGTTGATTCGTTAGTAATATTATATGTTCTATAAGGTTAGGAACATTTTGTCTTATTGATGGTTGCATTGTTTCTTGTTTGCTTAATATATACTGTCTTAATTCTTGTACATGTAACCACAAACTATCTTCCATATTTAATTTCTGTTTAATCTGGTCTATTGTCAGAGGTTTTCCAGAGTTTAGCAATTGATGCCAATATATTAATCCCTTTTCTTTAAGCATGTTGACTACTTCCATATTAAATGTTATTATATTACCTTGTGTGTACGCTACTGGATATAAAACAAATGACCATGCTTTAATATCAGGATTGCTATTAATAAGATTTTGGAAAATATTTAATGTATAAGTAATGTATTTGGAACTTATATTTTTATTCTTATGTATCATCATATATTCCTTCATCAGCCATAGAAAATTGTTTGGTATGAAATCTGTATACTTTTTTGCTACTACAAATCCTGATTTTAACCAGATTCTTTCATGAACTAGCTTCCATTTTGATGTATATTTTGAATTTAGCCATAACGATATTGTTTTAATAATGGATGAATGCAAATATATTTCTATGTCTGGTAAACCTATGCTACCTATATCCCAATCATCTAGATGATATTTCATAGCTATCCTTGTTTTTTTTGGATACCATAGGAATCTTACCATTAAATCATTTAATTGTTTTAGCTGCGATTTAGCTGGTGGCAAAGAACAAGCTTGTATGACATAAAGAATTTTTGGAAATATGATCATTTTAATTATATAAAGCCTTTCTTCCATTGAAAAGAAAAATTTATTCCATCTTTGTATTAGACTTTTAATATTATTTAAGGTCTCTTTATAATTTGTTTCAGTTGTAGTATCTAGGTTGTTAGTTATTATAATTCCCAAGCATTTAATTATATTATCGGTAGAGATATATTTATGGTATTTTTTATTTAGATCTTTTTTATTAGTATTTATAAGCAATACATTTGTTTTGTTCTCATTAAATTTAAGACTTGAAAAGTTTTGAAAGTTTTGAATTGAGTCCCATAATGCTTTTAAACTGCTATTATTATTTTTTAAGGTAATTAAAATATCATCAGCAAAAAGTTGAATTTTAAGCTGTTATTTTAATAGATTTAGACAGACAAGATCCCAGTTTTATATAAGCCAATGATTTTTCATATAATGATTTTATTAACAAAGTGAAGTTGTTTGAAGCCATATTCTTCTAAAACTAACCAGAGATAATCCCAGTTCACTGAATCAAATGCGCTATTTATGTCTAAGCTAATAACATTCATTTTGTTTTTTGTGACACTTATATTATCAGTTAAGGAAAGAATTATTTTAATGTTGTGGAAAGTGCATTCTAATGCACAACCTGTTCTGGTGTTTACTTTTAATGCATGTCACAGCAATATGTGAAGGTTGTGCTCAATGTTTGACATTTGCCCCACTTTTCCATATGGCTTTAACCAGTTTTCTTTCTGTGAGAGTTTGAGAAGTATGCTGGTGGCTGTAACACCGACTGTTGCAAGGGGATATACATACATACATACACACACACACACCCACTCATGGCATGCCCTTGTTGACAGTAGAACCTTTACCTGCATAGTTTTACATATGATACTGCTATATACATAACACAAGCACCACAGAGCTACTATAGTGTTGCAGTGTCTGCCACTACTATTCAGGTGAATGACAATTGCAGTCTTTGTTAGGATTGCTTATAGGGGGTTCACAGGCCCTTAACATGTTATAGAAATCACAAACACACACATACAGCTCCATTGGGATATGCACTGAAACACACATGCACACAGAGTTTACATTTTTATGATTAGAACACCTACCCATCTTGTTATGTACACTACAGACTGACATGGCTATTGCATGTGCCACAGTGCCTTTGTGTTAGAAATTGTGTGACTGTGCTTCAAAGGTGGATGACATCTGCAAGGGTCCTGACTAGGTTGGCAATGGGGAGTTAACATGGTGGAAAAGGCACAAAAAAATTGTATAACCATTGCAGACACACAGGGGATATGCATACAGAAACACATACACTCACACAATTGTCAATAGTCAGATTAGAACAACTACCTATCTACTTGTATGTACCATAGTGCTATGTATATATTGCATGCGCCACAGAGATTATATGACAGTGACATAACTCACAACCTCTTATGCCAACTAGTCCTGAGAATGTCTTCATGAATGGTGGGATAAACCACCAAAAATAGGGACTGTTGTCATCGTATTGCTCTTACAAACCTAGACAAGTGATAGGGTAATAGAGTTTGCATCAGCATGACGTTTCAGACAGGTTTGATGCCT
>NC_056736.1:240922332-240977332 GCF_019279795.1 Protopterus annectens | reverse complement strand
TGTCTACATCTCAACTGTCTGTCATTGCTGTTTTCACATCAGCCTTTATTGGTTTGCCAATAGTTTGGCAGGTAAATGCAATGCTATGACAAGCATAACAGATATATGAGGTATACATGTGGGCATTCTGTGACACCATGTCATTCCAGGGGTATGGATGGTTCCCACTGACTTGCTGTCAGTACTGACGCAGTGACATGGCAGCCTTTATATCCTGGCACTCAACTGACTTTTCACAACCTGCTGTCTACTAGGCACTGTGTAGGTTACTCAGACCTGTGTACTGTCCATATGTGTGGCCCCCTGTCCCTCCACTGTCCAGTTTTCCTGCAGTAACAAATATTGAGTTCTGGCCAGTGTGTACAACTCCTACCATTGGTGTAGCTGACATGCAAAACAGTTGCCATGGCCATTCTCAAACCATGGACTTTGACAACTACAGTACTATATTTAGACCACTAAACCACAACAGCCACCAGTTAGTGCTGTTTATTTGCTGACACTATTAACCACAAACATACATAGCACATTGACCCCTGCATATTGTAGAAATGGAACAAGTTATCAAGTTGATTTTGACAGCCCTGGGAATGTGTGACCTGCTGCTATCACATTACAGACATAAATGTTACTGCAGTTCTATGTGGACACAGGTGTGTTGAGGGGAGGGGGACATACCTTTCAACTGTACACATCTTCACAGACTGTGCAGATGCTTAGCTCATATTTTGGGCCTATTTTTCATAAAAATGTGGTGGTGTGGTAAATAATAGTGAAATCATTAAAGACTGAAGTTGGAAAGTAAGGACATACATTTGAGTTTCAGACTTGACCTTCAGAGAATTCATGCTACTGCAACAGCTGTTATTCTTTCAACTTCCTATGTTTGTAAGAGCAATATTTATGACTTGTCCTTGTTTTTTGGGCCTTTGCCCTACATTTCTTTATGGCTTTGTACAGATTTCTTGCTGTAAGAGGTTTAGAGCTACGTATTGGACTCCTACATTGACGTCCATGCATTTGCTTTTGATCCTGCTGTTTGTAAGTCCCTAACATAGTGCAGTGGACTTTACTGACTTAAGGCCTACTGCATATTGTGGGTCAGCCAGTATTTGGGTGAGAGTTCCTGTTGTCCCACATAGCTGTCCATCATCTGCTGCTATTCTGGTAACCCATTCAATTCCCAGGCATATATGTAGCAGTACCACACATATGCTACCACAGTCTACTACCCCATTCATTTATTGTTAATCAGAATGACTTACTTTGTGCCTGCAGCAGTTGACAGGACAGTGCTACAGGGCTGACTCTGTCAGATGCAGGCAGTACATGGCCTATACATGGTAAGGTATAGGTAGTGTGATGTGGCTGGCATCTATTTTACTGTGTGTATGTAAGTCGGAGTGAGGTATCAGTCCCTGGGCCCATAGGGTGTCAGTGTATGTGCTATGGGTTGCCTCTTTGCCAAGGCCAGGGCATACTGGGCATGCCTACATTTGCCTACAGGGACAAGCTGAGGAGGTTCCATCTCCAAGTCACCCTGTGCCTGTAGAGACCTTGGCATGATGGGGAGCTGTGTCCCCCTTCCCTGTTATGTTCCTGCCGTTGCTGCTTCCCCAGGATCATATTGTGTAGCATGGCAGATACCATGAATATGTGTGCACATGTGACTGGAGAGTACTGCAGGGCTCCACCAGTTATGTCAAGGCAGTGGAACTGTGACTTGAGCAGCCCAAACACACACTCTATGATGTTCCTAGTTTGTGCATGTGCCTCATTATGGTGTTCTTCAGTGATTTGTGTGCATTTCTGATGGGCTTCATCATTAACGGTTCCAGTGCATAACCAGCATCCCCAACTAGATAGCCATACGGGATGTCTCCCCTGGCATATGCCTGGTACAGCTGTGAGGCATGCCAGATGTGGGAGTTATGATAACTGCCAGTGCTGCCAGCACACACATTGATGACAATGCCCTGGGCATTGCACACAACCTGCCAGTTGATGGGGTGATAGCCCTTGTGGTTGACGTAGGCTCTATTCTCCTAACTGAGTGGTACTTTGATGCGCACATGAGCGCAGTCTATGGCAACCAGTACCTCTGGGTAGTGTGCTACATGGTGGGCGAGACTCATATTGCTCATCTTCTCCTCAGGGGTGCTGGGGAAATAAATGTGCTCACTGGCATGTGTTAGTATGACATCCAGGAACTGGTGGAGTACCCTGGATGTGGATGCCTTAGAGATCTCCATGTTGTCCCCAGTAGGTCTTTTGAAAGTACTTGTAACTAATATTCTTAAGGCTACACATACCTTTGTTTCCACTGGGATGGGTTCTCCTCTGTTAGCTCTGGGTCGGAGATGATGATGGCAGAGCTCGGTGAGTTGCTGTAGTAAGTCCCTATCCACCCTGTAGTGCTCTACTATCTCCATCTCATTAGCCTCTGAAAGGTTACCCTGGGCCTGAATACTCTTCTCCTCCTCAGCCATTACTGGCTGTAAGCATCATCCTCATCACTGCCCTCAGCCTGTAGCATGTAGAGATGTAGCAAAGCAGCAGCAGACCCTATCATTTTGTCAGTTAAAATTCCCAAGTGATACAAAAAGGGTGATAAGTTGTCCTGGTGACATCCAGGTAACCCCAGATACTGGAATCAAATTAGATTATATTGAAAAAGAACTGCACAAACTGGATCCAAACAAAGTGCAGGGAGGAGACAGAATTAGTAACAATGACCCGAGAATACTTCAGCAAGAACTATTCACTAGATCATATATATGTATATATGGGGAGATTCCTCAAGATTGGAGGCATGCGCTTATTAAACTTGTCTTTAAAGGAAAGGGGAGTAGGACAAACTCAGAATCATATAGACCCTTAAGTCTATTTTCATGTTGTGGAAAATTAATGGAGAAGGTAATATTGGATATGTTGTAAGTAGAAACTATATATCAGCATGCATATGTTGAAAATAGATCTATTACCACCTGTAACATGATGTTCTATAACAATATAATAATAGCTATGAATGAAAAATTGTGCTGTGATGTAATTTATATAGACTTAACTTCAGCATTTGACAGGGTCATACACAAAACATTGATCAATAAGTTAGTACAACTAGGTATTGATGTACTCTTGATAAGATGCATATCAGGCCAGTTATTTTACATTAAGAGGGTTCGTGGTCTGCACTCTTGTGGGAGGAGAGGCTGGACTCTGCCCTTCTGAGCTGGGAATTTCTGGTTAAAGGCTTATAGTGCCTGCATATTTGGACTGCTTCTTACAGAAACTGGTACACCTTGTTTGCTGTAGCATAGACTAGATCCAGGCCTGCTAAATCTAGCTTTGTTTGTATAACTTGAGCACTAATCCAGGCATTCTTTGTATAACTTGAGCACTAATCCAGGCATTCTTTGTATAACTTGAGCACTAATCCAGGCATTCTTTAAAGTATTCAATTGTATTTATTACTGTTTGGTAGTAACTTGATTAAAGTGTAGCTATTATTCTAAGTCTTTTGGATTAAGCACTTGGGCTTCAGACCAGTTGTTTTACATTAGGAAGGTTTGTGGCCTGCACTGTGGTGGCAGAACAGGTAGCTTACATCCTTCTAAGTTGGGAACTGCTGACTGAGGGCTCAGTGTCTATTATTCTAAAAGTGTATTAATTCTGGTTTAAGCACTTGGGCTTCAGGCCAGTTATTTTACATTAAGAGGGTTCGTGGTCTGCACTCTTGTGGGAGGAGAGGCTGGACTCTGCCCTTCTGAGCTGGGAATTTCTGGTTAAAGGCTTATAGTGCCTGCATATTTGAACTGTTTCTTATTGAAATTGGTACACCTTGTTTGCTGTAGCATAGACTAGATCCAGGTCTGCTGAATCTAGCTTTGTTTGTATGCTTGTTGTTTGTTTGCTTGTTATTTCCCTGAAATGCTAATTCCACCTAAAACTTGGCTTTTCAGCACTTCTGTGGATCCCTAGTGATATCTGCATTGCTTACTGTACTTATTTCCTTGTTTCACTTGAATGAAAGTTACTGTTTGTCGTTTTTGCATTTAAGTTACCTGTAGCACATTGCATTTAAGTTACCTGGCACTTGCTCACTAAAGCAATTATATAAGTCAGCACTAAAAAATTAAAAGCACTACACCCTCACAAACTCCCCTTGAGTACCTTGTTCCCCTTTGGCCCAATTTTTTGAATTATAAAGGAATTTCCAATACTATTCTAGCATGTCCAAAGGTCAGTTGTCAATCTCCTCTCTGGTCCAGCTGGTGAATTGGGAATCTTTAGGCAATGTTACAACTGCCTCATGTACACAGACAACCCTCTCCTCCTCCCAACAAATTCCAACACATGTGAGAGATGCAACCATATAGCCAAACTGGAGGCTAAGCTCTCTCAACTCAGTACTGGCATAACCAGTCAGGAGGAAAAGGAAACCACACTCACTACAATTCCAGTCTCACATAGACCTACTACGACAGCAAAGCAAACACATAAACACACAAAAACATACTCGGAGGCTCTAAATAAAAATCTGTCTAAGCAGCAGAGACCTCCAAAGCAGACACCCAAGCAACTGCACACCCAAAGCAAAACACGTGCAACACATAGCTCACAAAGCCAGTGTGCCGAATAGTCACAGCCCTTAAGGCTAAACAACACACCTGATACACTTGTAATAGGTGACTCTATCATCAGGCACACTGACGTCCCACTCACCAGGCTGAACAAGGAGAAGGTCACGGTGAGCTGCCTGTCGGGCGCTAGGATCCGCCACATAACACAAGCACTCAGGTCACTCCAAGGCAAGTACAAATATGACTCAGTCATTATCCATGCTGGTGTGAATGACCTGAGACATACCTCCCTGGACTACATGAAAAGAGACATAGAGGAGCTCTCTGAGCATGTAGCCCAGGCCGGTATGACCCTGACCTTGAGTAGCATCTTACCCTCACCAAGAATGATGCCACAATATAAAGACAAGATGATCAATTTCAACAATTGGCTTAAGTATTGGTGTCATTCAAAGGGGATCCAATGCCTGTCAGCCTGGGATGACATGCTCGACAAGCCACAATGCTTCGCTAGGGACGGCTTGCACCTATCACCCCTGGGCTTTTGGATATTGGTAAAAGCTCTTGCTACCCCCATAGTGCCTTTTTTTAGGCAAGGCTCAAAAGACAAACCCACCTCCATAGGTATCACAAGGGATAAGAAACTAAGAGTAGTGCTACTCAATGCCAGAAGTTTAAACCTCAAGATGCATGCACTCAAAACTCTCCTTAGCACGGAGAACATCGATATCTGTGCAGTAACAGAAACCTGGTTCAAGGCTCCCGAGAGCACCCCAGGACTACCAGGTTATACCTCATACCATGCTTTTCGGCCCCAAAACTTGGGCTGAACCACAAAAGGAGGGGGAGTATCAATATTCATCAAAGATACCCACACCTCCAGGTTGGTGGCACAGCACAAAGCATCAAAGACTATCCATGTGCAACTAACAGTGGGTAAAACTGCCTTCCAGTTTATAGCCTGCTACAGACCACCCTCTCAAACCCAGGAACTCCACTCGGCCTTCCTGAGAACACTGGAAAATATGAAGGTCTCTCCAAACACCATTATATTGGGCGACTTCAACTACCCAAACATAGACTGGGAGCATTACTCTAGCTCCAACACCCTAGCCCAAAGGTTCCTAGAATTTATAAACTCAAATGCTATGGAACAACTTGTTATCAGTCCCACAAGAGAGGAAAACATACTGGACCTGATCATCACCAACATGGGGACTCTATGCTCCAGACCAGAAGTGTATCCCTCACTGGTAAGATCAGACCATAAACTAATCTCACTGGATATTCACATCCAGACCCCACCCCCTGCCCAGAAAACCACAGTGAAAAACTTCTCTAAAGCAAATTTCACACTCTTCAAAATTGAGGTGTAATCCTTAAAAGCCCCCGGGCCTGTGGAAAATACGTCCCAGACCGCAGAATCCTTTATAAACGCATTCTATGAACACCTTCAGGAATGCATGGATCATGCAATCCCAAATAAAACCAAGACCCAATCCTCCAAAGGCAGACGTCCTGTCTGGTGGACCCCAGCCATAAACAAACTATACAATAGAAGGAGAAAGCTACTACATGATAGAGCAAAATCCCAAAAAGGGAAGGCATCTCTGATCAGTATTAGCAAAAAACTACGGGCACTCATAAAATCGTCTAAGGCCAGCTTTGAGAGAAAAATTGCACAGGACACTAAGGATAATCACAAGGCTTTCTTTAGTTATGTTAGGAACCTGGGTGGGAATTCCCAGATATGCACAGAATTAGTCCAAAATGACAAAAAATACACCGAACCCACAGACATTGCCAGCATCTTAGCTGGACAGGTTCAGCGCAAACCCCCCCCCTCCCCACCAAAAGGGCAAATATCTATCCCAGCAGAGTGCTGCCCCCCTGATATCTCAGATGCTCAGGTAAGAACCGCCCTCTCCAAAGCAAAAAACACAGCATCAATGGGACCAGATGGTGTCCTGGGCTGCGTCCTACATGAACTCCAAGAAGAGCTGAACCCAAACATAAAACTACTGTTCAATCTCAGCCTTACTACAGGATATGTACCCAAAGAGTGGCGCACAGCAACGGTGGTCCCTCTCCACAAAGGTGGTGCCTCAACGGATCCTGGAAACTATCACCCCATAAGCCTGACTAGCTTGGTCTGCAAAGCTATGGAAAGGATCATCATGGACCTTATAAATAAAGATATTGGGGACCTACAGACACTGGATCCTACCCAGTTCTGCTTTGTTAAGGGCAGATCTTGCCTCTTAAACCTGATCGACTTCTTTGAAACCTTCACCAAGGCCATTGACGAATGGAAGGTGGTCCACACAGCCTACCTGAACCTCGCAAAAGCCTTCGATACAATACCCCACTCAGGCATTATAGATAAGCTCACCAGCTTAAATATAAACCTCTATGTCACTAGATGGGTTGCAAACTTGCTCAAGGACAGAACCCACATGGTTAGAATTGCTGGAGCCATGTCAGACTCCAAACCAGTTACAAGTGGCATCCCACAAGGCACAGTCCTGGGACCTCTCTTGTTCGGTATATATTTCTCGGAGGTACAGGCCAACATGGAAGGACTGTGGCTGACAAAGTTCGCAGATGACTGCAAACTGGGTGCCATAATTGACTCTCCAGCTGACACAAGCATCCTCCAAAAGGGCCCCATAGAAACAGATAATTGGTGCCAGAGTCATGGCCTCAAGCTAAATGCCAAAAAGTGTATAGTCATCCCCTTTGGCAAAAACAAAGTGCCCACAAATTACCACATAAGTGGTACTCCATTAAGTACAGAAGAAGTAATTAGAGACCTGGGGACCGAAGTTGATAGCAATCTCTCATTTGACAACCACGTGGCCAAAGTGGTTAGAAAACATTTTATATAGCCCACCTAATCATGAAGGGATTCACATCTAGATCAGGGGAGGTCATCGTGCCTCTTTACTCATCCCTCATCAGGCCCATAATTGAGTACAATGCCCCTTTTGGGATGTACCTTATCAGACACCTGCAGCAACTGGAAAGACCCCAAAAGTACCTCACCAAGATGACCAAAGGGCTCAAACAGATGCCATATGCTGCCCGGTTAAAGAAACTCCAGCTCTACTCAGTGCCATATCACCTGCTCAGAAGCGATCTGTGCCTGACGTATAAAGCCATGTCCAACCCGTAATTAATGGACATGCTGCACCTCAGAAAATACAAATCCCATCGAGCTACGCGATTGAGAGACTTGAACCTCAGCACTGAAATAAATAGGACATGCTGGAGGGACAGATTCATAACCCAGAGGCTCCCTTCACTCTGGAATAAAATCCCAGTCCAGGTTAGGCAGAGTCCCTCATTGACTCTCTTCAAGAGGAATCTTGATGAGTGGATGGGAGATCGTAGGTTTACCCCGGGTATCACTTCTGTGTCACTGTTAGACAGAGGCACAGTATACTAACCTCGAAAAAGGGCATAGCAAAATTAATTTAAAATGGGTGGCGAAAGCCAAACACACTCTGGCTAGGCTTATAAATGCCCTAGGGCAGATAGCCTAGTATGAACCTATCAACCTATGAACCTATATGGCTTACAAATAGGACATGGCAAGTATCATACAGCAACTGGACAGGTGAAATCCCTGGTTACAATCAGGGTGTTCCACAGGGCTCTGTCCTAGGCCATTACTTGTTTATATTGTATCTTTCAGACCTAACTTTTTCATCTGAGGTGTTCTACAGTCTATATGCAGATGACCTCAAATTGGGTAAACTGATTACAAGTGTTACAGATAAGGCATGCCTGCAAAATAACTTGACTAAATTGACCATTTGGGCACAAGAGAATAATATGCTGATAAATACATCAAAAACTAAGCATATGAGATTTGAGAGACATAAACTGAAAGGTGAATATTTAGTAAAGCACACTTTGATTGAAAGTGTAGACTCATTTAAGGAGCTGGATATATGGGTAGATTCTGCTGTGAGTTTTTCTAATCATATCAACCAGTTGGTTAATGATAATTATAGAACTATAGGTTGTATAAAAAGATTTATAAAGTCTACGAAATTAAACATAATGAAACCATTGTTTGTTAGTTACATTAGACCCAAACTTGAGTATGGAATAACAATATGGAAACCCTATAAGAAGACAAGCATGAATAAACTTTAAAGAGTACAGCAGAAATATACCTAGGACATCCATGGATGAGAAAATCTAAGTTATTATGAAAGACTAAAATATCTGAATGTGTACAGTGTCTCTTACAGATATCTAAGAGGAGGTCTTATTCAGGTGTATAGGGTATTTAGGGACAACTACCTCTGGGAATGTTTGGGATTACCAAAAAGTACTAGAGAATTATCAGACAACCTGTGTAGATGATTCTATAGGAATGAGAAGTGTACTAATTGGTTCTTTGACAGAATAGCTGATGCATGGAACAGACTACCAAATTACATTAAAGCAAAGTACTAGTTTAGATATTTTTAAGAACAGCCTGGACACTTATTATGGGAACAAGTGTTTTGGTATCTTGGCAAGCTAGAAGGGCATTTATGCCTGGGCTTGAACTATTTGTATATATATGTATGTAAGTGTGTACTCCAATGATGCAGAGTATGTGGGTAAAATCAGATTGAAAGGTGTCTGCATACATTATACTAGCATGTTGCTGATGCAGCCTGTGTGATTGGCTGACTATGATACATTCCACCTGCTAGCTATATTATTGAGGAGTTTGAATGGGCCACTGTAAGAGGCAGAGGCTTATTTATCATTTATAGTTGATTGTCTTTCTCAGCTATTTCCTTTTATTTTTTTTTTTTCAATTTCCACCACTTCTAAGCCCCATAGCACTTTGCTCAGACCCATGGAGCTAATGTAAATATTGCTGAGCAGAAAGGGCCCTCCCCTGTACATAAGCACACTCAGCATTTCTTAAACCAGCTAAGCACAGCTTAACAGCCTCAGACACACACACCCCTGCTTACCTGTGCTTAGCTGAGCACAGACAGGAACCACAGAGCTCCAATGTGTTTAGACAAATCATGATACACCCCCTTTTAATGTCAGCTGCCTCTTCTGCCTACACTACCATGTTGTAGCCCTTACATGGTTAGGTACCTGCGGACACAGTGGCCCATTTTGCTATTTAATAAACTTAGCTCATTTACATACACCTAATTGCGTATACCCTAGTTATTGCACTACACCAGAACCTATGTTCTTAACAACCACTATAACCTGCCATTGCATGACTCTGCCGATCTCCAAGTATAATGGGAAAATTCAATATACCTTAATATCTCATATTTTACAATTTTAATTTTTATTTTATGATCTATTATGTTTGTGCATCACTGCGCACTGCTTAAACATGTCATATGCATTAAAAAGTATTTGATTTTTCATTAATTGCTCACTTTTTAATGTCAATGGCCAGAGTTTTGATCATTGGAATGCCTACTGCAACTAATACATGCTTTTATTTGAGGTAAGACAGCCCTGTTTTTATTTTTCCTGCAGACACAGCTCCTATACGGATGCCTGTCTGCTTCCTGGATTGCAAATTCACCTCATTTGCATAGTTTTCACCAGCAAATGAGGTGATTTGCATTATGCGGTCGCCTCTGCGTCCGAACAGTGCTGGGAGGCTCACGCATGCCACCCCTAGCCTTGTTTCCTGGATCACTTGGCCTCCTAACTTCATATTTGGGCCACGGCACTATTCCTACATGGAGAATCACTCCGTGAAGAGCTTATTGAATTACCCCCCTTATCTTTTTTTTTATTTTCCTATTTCATTGAATTGTATATACTGACAGCAAACCCATGTTATACCAAGCTTCATACACTGACAATAAACTTAGAATAATACTCTGACTTTAAAACCTTTGTTCCTTTCAATTTTTCTCATGCAGGACAGCCTTTTTTCTAGTATTTGAAGATTCCAAGTCTGTTTTTTCCCCGCAGGACTTCTGTCCCCCTTCCCCAACAAACTCTATAAAACAAGTCCTTTAATTTTGCCACACATCTTTCACTTAGTAAATGCCTTTTTAATCTTATTATATTTAATTTAAATTGTAGTTATCATAGTTCTGTTTCACCATTTTTTTGCACATATATTTACAGACTGTATATCAGACAATTTCAAGAGAAAAAGGCTACACAGACCAGAGCCTTTGTGGGCAGTATTGTTCTGCAGCATTGTGAATAGATCCATTGTTAATATCCTGCAAGAAATTAAAGTTTTCAAAGTATAAGGTATTTAAAATAATTAAATATTTGTACCCAACATAGTGCTATTTTGTTACTATGTTTGGATTCTGTGAATTCAGGCTGGCAGTAAATATATTAAATTCTATGCTACAAGCTGCTAATTTGGTCCCACATGTTGTGTATCATCAAAGCAAACATCTGTAGTAATAAGAATTTAATGGGTAAAGCATCCTTCATTTTATTACCAGAGTCTTCATTACATGAATGAATAATTTTCATACTTTAGCTTTTCAACAATAATTTATGTCATATTCTATTGCAACCACATTTAAAAAGCTAAATTTATTTATTTATTAGCATTTGTTTACCAGTGTAGTCCACTGGGCCATTATGAGCCCATTTTCAGTGGAGGCCCGGGGAGAAAAGCTCCACAATTACACAAACATAGAGGTGTATACATATAAAGTGTGTGACTTTCAAGAATATATACAACAAAGGTAGTATAGTTAACAATTGGTTGAATTACTGGTAAAATAACAAATTGACAAAAAATAAGGAACAACAAAAGTAAATAGACTGACATTACATGGATGTTTCTGGCACTATAATACTGAGGCTTTAACTTGGCATTATTACATAGTACATGCTAGACATCAATATCAGCATTAGGCAAAGGTAGTTATGGTTTGAGAGGTGGAGACAAGGTGCAGGTGCAAATCCAGACAGAATATAGGTAGTCTCTTAGACAAGTTTTGAAAGAGGAAAGTTTCTGCGTAGTTCTAATAGTTAATGGTAGGGCATTCCATTTTTTGGCTACAGAACAAGAATATTGAAGCTGGCTGGCTGGCAAGTTCGCTTTTTGTAAGAGCAAAAGGTGCTGGTTCTCAGATCTGAGAGGCCTCCTTGAATGGTAATAACTAAATAACAAGCTAAGAGAAGGACAGTCTGATGGTTTAAATATTATTTTGTGTGCAGTTGTTAGCTGCAGGTAGGAGAGGTAGTGTGGTAGTTTTAATTTTCTGTGCAATTGTCAGTTGCAGGTAGGAGAGGTAGTGTGGTAGGTCTAGCCAGTGAAGAGAGGTACAGTGATGGGTAGACTGCTTGGCATTTGTAGCAAACTTGGTGATTTTGTTAAAACATGCCTCAAGTTCAGCTTTTAGGGAGGATTGGAGATTAGTAAATATAGGAGCATCATATACAAGGGAGGGTAGTAGGTAAGCAGAAGCAAGAACTTGTTTTGTGGAGGGGCTAAGAAAATGTTTATGCCTAGAGAGGATTCCTAGCTTTGGGTAAGGTTTGCTGATGCTATGATGTATGTGTAAGTTAAATTTCAGGTGTTCATTTAAACTTACTCCTAATAGATTTGTATGGGTAATAGCCTTAACTGATGTGTTACTTTGAGAAAGTATCATGAATTGGGCTTTGCTTAAGGGGGTTGTCTTCTTAGGGGTGAATAACATGAGCTTGGTTTTGTTTGGTTTAAGGGATAGGTGATTATTATACATCCAGGACTCAGTAGAGGTAAATGCCAATTGAGTTATTTGTTGTAGATCAGATATGGAATTGGTGGAGCATATAATAGTCAAGTAATCTGGGTAATGAATACGAGATATTTGACTTAGTGAAGAATGAAAATACTGAATAGGAGAGGTCCTAATATAGACCCTTGGGGGACTCCAGTAGAGGTATTAAGGTATGGAGAGAGGGAATGCTCCCATTTATCAGACTATTGTCTGTCTACTAAGTAGCTTTGAATCAGTTGAGAGAGAAGAGAGAAAGACTGGTGTTAGAGTGTTGGGTTAGAAAGTGTCAAATGCTATTCAATGGTTTGGAAATAGGGAGGAGACAATTTTACCAGTGCCTTGGGCTCTATTAATTGTGTCCACAAAAGATATGAGGGCAGTTGTGGTGCTATGCCCTGGCCTAAATACATGTTGTGTGGGAGACAGGATTTGATTGTGAAGTACAAAGTTTAGAATTTGAATATGAATACATTTTTCCAAGATTTGTGAGATAGGAGAATGGCCATTGGTTTGAAGTTTGCAATATCAGCATTGTTGCCACCTTTATGAAGAGGAAAAATAAATGTTTTTTGCAGATTTTAAGGATATAAGATTCTTAGATGGATCTATTTAGAAGCATACTTATAAGATAGGCAATAGTATCGGCTGCTAGTTTTAGACATTATGGGGTAGGTTGTCAGGAATTTTAGAGCAAGGTTTGAGTTGGAGAAGTAGTCTTTTTGTTGTGGTGGTTGGCATAGGTTTAAAAGAGGACATGGGTGTAGAACTGATAGTGGACTTGTGAGAAGAATGGGAGGGTGAAGTGGAAGGGGAGTAAGAGGTTAGTTTTGGTGGAGTCATAAGGTTTGTGCTGCAGTGTGCTTGGAGAAAATTAGCAGCACTGTGTGCTTTAGTGTTGACTAAATGAGAATTACAGAGTGGCTATTTCTTGACAAATTTTGTCAGGATGTGGACATGGGCTGCTCTTTCTGCCTGGATTTAGCAGTGATGCAATGGAATTCCAAATTTTGGGGTGTTTAACTTATGGTTGATCTGAAGTTTTAGATTATGTTCTTTTTTGTCTTTGTTAACTAGTCTTTTTACCTGGTTTCAAAGTTGTTTAAACTTCAACAAGTCTGGTGGGTTTTTATTTGTTAGCCATTGTTCCCAAATTTTGTCTCTGGCTTTGATAACTTTCTTTGTGGTCTTAGTCAGCCATGGGACATAATTTGGTTTAATCCACTTTAGATGAAAAGGAGCAAGGCTGTTTAGTGTATATAGAAATATTGTGATGGGGGGGGGGTGTGACCAAGATGGTGATCTGGTAACAGCACTTTTTCACAGCTCTATTTCCTCAATAATATTTCAGACAGGAATTTTGAGAAAAAAAGAACAATAAGAGGATATTTTCGCTACTAACTACTTTGTAATATCCAAAGATATCATCAGAATAATTTTTATCAACTTTCATTGGAAAATTCCTGTAAAATTAAATACTAGAAAATCAACAGCAGCATCAGCTACTCAGAATGAGCCATCTCAGGAAACCACCTCAGGACCCAACATTCAAAAAAGATTTATAGTCACTTATTTTAAATATTCAGGAGTTGACAACTAAAATAGATAAAATGGATAATAAACTGGACTTTTAAAGAAAAATGTGCTCAACAACTTGAACAGCTTCAGGAAATGTTCACACAAAAGAAAGGTCAAATTTCTGTCATAGAATGACATTGATTCCAGACTCCTACAAGAAGAACAACAAACTGAATTTTTACTGCAGCAAAATACACATCTTTTGGAGAAAATAGATGATATGAAAAACAAAATGAGAAGAAATAATATCCGAATATATGGTCTGCCAGAAAAAGCAGTAGGAGATAATATAATAAACTTACAAGAAGAACAACAACCTGAATTTTTACTGCAGCAAAATACACATCTTTTGGAGAAAATAGATGATATGGAAAACAGAATGAGAAGAAATAATGTCTGAATATATGGTCTGCCAGAAAAAGCAGAAGGAGATAATATAATAAACTTTTTTACTACCTGGATGATGGATCCCAAATGTATTAAAATTACCAGAAACCCTTTCTTATGGTATAGAACATGCACACAGGTCATTGTCAACTTCAGGGAATGCATCTATAATCAAAAACAAACCAAGATCCATAATTGTAAAACTTTTCTCCATGCAAGACAAGGAACTCATCCTCAAGAATGCTTGGACTAACTCACCCATTAACTATAATGATGCATTAATTAGATTTGATAATGACTACTCTACAAAAGTGGTTCTCAAAAGAAAATAATTCATCTCAATAATAAAAATCTTGAAAAAGAAACAACTGAAAACTCATCTTTTGTTTTCAGCAAGACTTCAAATTTTCCTTCCAGTAGGAATAAAAATATTTGAAACAGTGGACTCAGCAATAAAATATCTCACTACAAATAACATTTTAACACAAGAAGAATCTATGGATTGGACAAACAGTACACCAAAAAGAAATGCAGAAGTAAACAACTGGAAGAATGTTGAACAAAAGAAAAAAAAAACTAAAGGACAAATAACTTATATATTACATGTAATACAAAACTTTAAACAATGTCATAAAAACTAACAGGAAATCTTCCAGTCATAAATCACAGTAATATAACAGGTACAGATTTTATTTATTTTATCTCACTTTAATTTAGAATAAATATAATCTAAATAAATTAATAATTATCACTTAGGTCTATACAAATATATTTGAAACCTGATAGTGTTTTTCTTTCTCTACATTTCTGACTTAATCATTAACAAACAAAATGCATAGAGTGATATATTTAAGATGTGTGCTAATTGATATTTGATTCAAGCTGATACAACCATCCCACCATATATTTAGCTATACTAGCAATTTGTTATAAAATCTCTGAATGCTTTATTCATATAATATGTCTAATCTAAGCTTTCCGACCGGGGTGGGGTGTGGGGTGGGGAATAAATACATTTTTTGATGAATTATATGTTTTTGTTAGATATTTTGCATGGTTGAAGTACTTAATTCATTATTGCTGCCGTAATGATTTACTTTATTGAGATAGAAAGACAGCTTGAGTGTGCGCACATATCTGGCTGTTTGAAATATGATGTTGTCGCATCATGGTGCACCACAAAGGCTCTTACTGTATTTAACATACATAAACAAAGCTTTCTAATTAGAAGGGGAGATAATGATGTGTTTATTGAAGATGCTTGAACTGTGCTTTAGCTATGCAAAAAAATAAATAAATAAATAACAATATTATCACGAGTGATACCTTGAAAGATAAGAAAAATCTTCACTATTTTCACACTCCGTCCACGAGACAGCAGCTTAAAATATTCATGCAGGCAATGTCTAAATGTTATGTTTTTCATTGTGAGCACTTCATGATTCCGTATGGCACCCTTTAAATAATACGTAATTGCAATATCACTAGGAAAGGAAATAAATCCCAAAACGAGCACATCTTAAAATTCTCCTACTACAAGGAGAAAAGGGATATGCATAAGGAAGATGATTGAGTTGTACTGGATGGTTGTAGTTAGTTAAGAGATTAAACCCTTATATGCTATTACAGTAATTTATTTTACTCTACTATATGTCATATTGAATATTTTATATGCAGTAACGCACTAGGTGCTGTTTGTTTTATTAGGATGTGTCATGAAATATGCCCTGCATATAACACAGATAAAACTACACAATAAAAAATATGACCTCGAGCGATGCCTTGAACATTAAGAAAAACTCTTCACTACTTTTCCTGCTCCGTCCATGAGACAGCAGCATTAAATACACACGCAAGCAACACCTAAATGTTTAATTTCTCATTGCGAGCACTTCGTGCTTGCGTATAACGTCCCTTAAATAAAATGTAATTGCAGCATTACAAGTCAAGGAAGTAAATATCAAAACGAGCACTTCTTAAAGTGCTAGTACACCTGAATTATGAAAGTAACAAATAAAAGACATAAGAGAAGTTATGATACATATATAATTACAGTATTACGCACATAAAACATGATTAGATTTAGCAAACAGACACTAAACAAAATGTTCTAATAGCTACTTTATATACTAGCAGAAATAGCAACCTACACATAGTTATTGTTAGAAAAAAGTTAAATATTATTAGATATGCAGTAAGACACTATTGTATAAGTAGATATAGAGATTAATATTAAGAATTTCCAATACTAGAATATTACATATATACAACAGGAATCATAAATAATTACATAGGTTCATATGTTGGTGCTGGAATATCAACCCTAGTGCTTATATAAGCCTAATCATAATAATTTCCTGGCTATTTCTTTCCTCATTATTTGCTTACCTAGACTCTTGTTTGGTAAGGTGGCCGGTTTGATCCCCGGGGTGATTTTCTTTCTCCCATCCAATCATTAAGGTTCTTTTTCCGGAGTCTGGCCACTCTCTGTGTCAGGAATCTATCTCTCCAGTGCATTTTACTTGAGTATTTTTGAACTTTAAGATGTGTAAAGACTATTTCATGTATATGTAAGTATATATAAATGTATATATGTATATATATTGTCATATAAGTTGACACAAATTTTGTAAAGAGTTCTGGAATATGACTTGAATAACTACTTTCTCAAAAGTTAAATGATAATAAATCTAATTATTTCATTAAAAGTGAGGAAGAAAATGGGAAATACTCATATAAGTATAGAATAGATAATATTCTTATAGCACAGATATTACATGATACAGACTCTAGAAGTGAAAATTACCTTAAACAAATTATGAGTTTAATGAAACTACAGTCTAAAAAGAACATAAATAATATGAGAATTTTAACCATAATATCTAATCGATAAGGTATTGGTGTCTTAGCAGTGTCAATTAAAGCAACTGTGTCATGTTGGATTGATATGTGAAATGTTGTACTAAGATGAAACAAATTTTGTTAAATGTAATTGAAAAATTGTTTTTGGAACCCTGATTATAAGAAACTCTATAAGTAAGATTAAACTAGTATAAGCATGTTATTGATGTATAAATATTAATACTTACACACAACATTGCATATAATTATCTATTAGCTGATCATATTAACTCTTTGATATATGTAAGCAGTGACATACTAAGTTATGAGGTTAAGAGACATTAGTCTAAGCACTATTCACAGATTTAGACGATTTGTGTGGGTACTTATGTTACTCATGCAAAGAGGTACATTACCTCATAGAGATAGGAAAAGGTGTAACCAATTAGAATTAGTTAATTTAGAAGTTTCATTGTTTTCTTATACTGTTTTGGTGACTACAGAAGATAAGCAGAACTTCCAGATAAAGAATAGTGTAAATTATACATATAGTGTAAGCCAAGAGTTAAAACTATGTATATTTACTGTCATACAAATTAAACATAAACCAACACATGAAATATCTGTCTATAAATATTAATGGACTGAATAATAATATCAAAAGGAGGAGTCTATATAAATACATAAATCTACACAATCCACAAATAGTATTTCTTCAGGAGACACATCTACTAGATAAAGATATAAGCAATCTCAATATTAATAACTGCACAGTATTAGTAAGTTCTCAATATAAACAAAAGAAAAGATGAGTAGCCATACTAATGCATAATACAACTATTTTTCCCAAAATAATTAACACTTTTCAAGACACATCTGGTATGTTTTGCTTAGTGAATATAGAGTTGAATAGGAAAATATACACTTTAGTTAACCTATATTGGATACCAGGACTTGGTGTAGAAACAGTAAAACATCATTTTGAAGAAATATTACATTTAACTGAAGGTAGTCTAATAATGACAGGGGACTTCAACTGTGTAACTGATGACAAAGATACAGATTCAAAAAGTAAGAGAAGAAAGTTACCTATATCAAAGACACTTATAAAATTTATAGATGCAATCTCCATAAAAGATATAAATGAATTTTCTGATCCAAGATTAACACAGGAACACATCAATTCAGATCAGATCATCAGAGATCATAAAATAAATCTTATACAAAAAAATCATGCATCTCAAAAAGAAATTATCAGAAAGCGAGCTATTTTTATATCATATACTTATCTATCTAACAGACACCAATGCATCTTTTAGCTTTTTTTAAGGAAAATAAATAATTTTAACTATCTCAGGTTTACAGTTCAATGAAAACAAAATAAAAATTATGTCTACTTAAAAAGAGATTATATCTCATTAAATCAATTATTTTTCCTAAAGTATTATATCTAATACAAAGTTTTTACACTGCCACCACCCAAATATATCACTCAGAGATATAATAAACTAATATTAAATTTTTTATGGTTCCCAAACAAACCCTGAATTGCCAAAACATTTACCAAATTGGGAAGATGGAGGAATCAATTTACCTGATATTGAGATATATATTATGTCCTCTGTTGTTAAAAATATAAACCTGTGGTTAAATGATTACTATAAACCTATATGGAAATAATTACATGAACAGGTCTATATTGAACTTAATCATAACAACATATCAGATAATTTAACTATAATACCATTTCCTTTAGTTTGGATGTTAAAAGATTATCTAGAAGGTTAAAATAAAAATAATAAACTCCCATACAAATATATGAATATCACACTAACAACATTTAAAACATACATAAGCAAAGTTCCAAATATTAATTCTTGGTTCTTTCTGACCTTCCCTATAGCTTTCACACCCACTATCCTTGATACATTCCAAATTCAGAAAATCAATATCCTCAAGATAAGTTCAATAAGCTACTGGCATCAGCTGGTAGAACAAGACAAAATATTAACCAAAGATCAGATAATCAGAAAATATAATATAAATAATGACTCATGGCTACTTCCGCAAAATATAAGGCAATACCTTATAAATAGAATTGGACAAATGCAAGATACAATTACACATACTGTCCCAAAGTTTATTGAATATATTATTATAATTAATAATCAACCTTATCAAGGTGCTGGATATCTATCAAAAATTTACAAAATAATTAACACCTACTGGAATTATTATGCAAAGATAAACAATCACCCTCCTAATGAAAAGGAAAAAAAAGATTATTTTAAAATCTTCTAAGAAGTCATCATTATCAATAAACTTGCAGTTATTCACTTGGAGATTTTTGAACAGAAGTTTTTATACACCACATAATGTATCTAAGATGTATGCTACTGAAGATCTATGTTGAAGATGTCAGACTAAAACAAGAGCTGACTGGCAACACATTTTTCATGAATGTAACTGTCTTACTTTGTATTGGAATAATATTAATTATTTTTTTCAGACTGTTTTTAATGATAATTATCAATTATCAAAATCTATGATTTTATTCAACTGTCCTCTTCCGGATTGTGTGCCAAAAAAATATTTTAAAATCTTATGGACTTTAATGGCAGCAGCTCGCAAAATCATCACCATTCACAAGAAAAGTGTGACTCCTCCTACATTTAATGAATTTAAAAATTTAGCTAGAACAGTTGGACAAATGGAAATATCTACACTGAAGAACAGAACTACCAGACCTACATCCTTA
Organism: Protopterus annectens; assembly: GCF_019279795.1. Lineage (NCBI taxonomy): Eukaryota > Metazoa > Chordata > Ceratodontiformes > Protopteridae > Protopterus > Protopterus annectens. Next base: position 240,957,452 of record NC_056736.1, on the reverse strand, counting down.
TACAACTCTTGGATGAAAATACTAGAAATAATTGAGAAAATGTACAAAGATATATGAACTTATATATCATTCTTCATGTTACACTTTAAACTTATTTATAGCTTTTTTCTTAACAGACACCAATGTATATAGGTATATAATCTTAAGTTTATAGGTTTTACAATTGTATATGTATCATTTTCTTTTCTGATTTCATGTAATATTTGACAAATTATCAATAAAAAAAAAAAAAAAAAAAAGAAATACTGTAATGAAATAGTCAACTGCGTCTTCTAGAGGGAGGGTTTTTAGTATGCACCGGGTAATCTCTTTTAGAGTATCTATGAAGATCAATGGGTTAAATTTAGTCAGGCACCTTATTTGTTTATAAGCCGCGGTGGTGATGCTGCGGTACCATTGTCGCCTCACAGTATGACGCTGTCCAGTTCGATTCTCAGCTAGAGCGTCTTCTGCATGGAGACATGCATGAATGGGTGTACCTTCGTTGAAGGTTGTGCATCAGGCCTGGCAAGCCGGTACGTAATAATCAACTGCCAATCATTAGAGGACCGGAGTTCCGCTGTGGCAACCCCTAACCGGGAATAGCCGAAAGACACAAACAAACCTTATTTGTTTATACTGATGTAGCTTTTGAAAGGAAGGGGCAGCTCGGTTAACAAAGATATGGAGGAAGTCATTGAGGGTGTTAGGGAGTGTAACCGCAGAAGTTATTTTATTGGAGTCAGTGACCAGAATCCAATCTAAAATGGATCCACTATCATTGATCCTATTAGGTCTGGTTGGAAACTTGATAAGCTGAGTAAAATTAAATAGACTGATATTTGAAGATGGGATGTTAGAAATGGGGTTTAGCCAGTTGATATTTACATCACCCAGGATAGATAATGGTTTCATTTTTAATATTGTTGAAAATCCAGGCAAGGATTTCCTCAAGTAAGGGTATGTTGTTACCAGGGGGTATATAAAGAACTATGATATATAATTTTTTACAGTCATTTTTTAGAAAAGAAATAAGAATTTTGGCATTAGCACATTTGGAGTAAAATGTGTATAGGGAGCTATACTGTAGCTGTTAGGAAAGGATAGTGCAACACCACCTCCTTTTTATGGGATCTATCTGATCTTATAGTTACAAAGCTTGGAGGGAGACATTTGGAGTCCTTAATTTAAGGTTTTAGCCAGGTTTTGAAAGCAACAATGATGTCAGATTGATTATATACAATCCACATGTGAAAGTCAGAGATGTTATTATATGTATTTTGTAGGTTTAGAGTGACCATGTATACAAATTTGTGGGAACTGCTGGTGTGAGGTTGTGTGGGTGGATTGGTTGAAGTGGGCCCAGGAATGGGGTAGATGTCTCCATATAAGGGTAAGGTAGTTAAACTGAAAGAAAATACAGTAGTTGTTGGTTTCTGATAGATTTAGTAAAGTATGTTTGTAGGTTGGTGGAAGAAATGTGCAGTGCAATGAAATGGCTAATTATTTGTGAAACAATTTATATTTTGTATAGGAGAAGGGAATTTATTTGCTAGAGGCTAGGAGACATATCTGTGTAGCTTTCAGAAAGTTTAGATAAGGGAAATGTAGTTGTGTGTCTGGGGGAAATGGAAATGGGGTTGAGAGCAGTGAGGTATACTAGGGAAAGGAAAAATGTGAAGAAAAGTGAGAAAGGTAGTATGAGAATGCTAGTTATATACATGGTGGGAAGATTTTTAGAAGGAAAAGACTCATAGATGAATTGTAGTAGAATGTGGAAGAAGGTAATATAATATGTGTAAGAGGTTTAAATAGAGTGAGGTGTGATAAAATAGGATGCTAGGAAGGGGTGGAGTATAAAGGAGAATATGGTACAGTTAAGTAGAGTATGAATGATTAAAGTAGTAAGTTAGGAAGGATGGGGAGCAAAGGTAATAGAAGTTAGAGAAAATAATTTAAATATAAGTAAAGCATAGCAATAGTGGTGTAGTGGTTGTTGGCAGGTCTTGTGAAGTGGGAAGGAAAGGTATGAGGGCTTGAATAGTGAGTTGACAGTAGGTAGGTGGTGTTTAGGAATATGAGTACTTAAGTAAGTGAACTGATGGCTTTTGGTTGCAGTTAAATAGTTGGAGGTGCTAAGTAGAAATAAGTGTAGGTGTATTGGGAATGGGTGGGAATTGGGGGTAGGGTAGAGGTACTGAGTGAGCCCAAGCATAATGAGGGCAAATGGACCAGGTAGAACATGGCTTCACCAAGGAGCAAAACCTATCTATAACTAGGTAATGGCCAGAAAAGTCAGTAAAAAACATACGCATTTTACAGGTCTATTGTAAGTATTTGTATCACCATGAAACATGGAATGCATATGTCTAATTACAGCTTAGAATAATGCCATGGAGAGCTGACTACATAATTATGGACCTGTTGCACTAACTGTGTAAAAGTAAAAGGGTTTACAGTAGTATTTAATGATTGAAGGGGAGAAACATAACTCTTTCTGAAAAAAAATCTAATTCCTTATATCAACCAATATAGATTATCTGTGCCTAAATAACTGAAAGGTGTTGCAGACCCCTATTTTCAAATGATTCTACAATGTTTTTTGCTTTGCAAAGTACATATTCTAAGACAAGAATTAACTTTAAAGACTATGTAGTGCTCATATAGCTGTAATTATGTTCTAATATTGGAAAAAAGATAACGTATTAAGCATTTCTTTAGCATGGCACTATAACATAACAGCATTTGGGGTATTTAGCAAAAGTTTGTTACTCGCCCCTATGTGCTGTTACCATTAGATTTCAAACTAGTGACAGTGACATCTGGCAAATGGCAGTACAGAAAGTAAAATTGCATTTAAACGCTGTTATAATTTCACTCTGCCATACTTCATACCTCTTAACTGTCCAGATTTTTCCAGAAAGTCCAGATGTTTGCTTCATATTTTTGGACTGTTCGTCATATAAATTGTGGTCTTCTGGCAAATCACTGAGGACTGAAGTCATTAAACAATAATATACATTTGAGTTTCAGAATTCATATCCTTTAGAAAACACGTGCTAACACAAATCCTATTATTCTATCAAGTTTCTAAGTTTACAAGAGCAATACTTAAAAATCTGTCACTATTTTGGGCCTTTGCCCTCCCATTTTTTCAGGATTTATCCAGATTTCTTGTGCAAAGAGATTGAGAGATATGGGACATACATATAAATAAAAAGTGTGTCAGACTGAAATGTCTATTAGATTTCAAAATCTATTTTATCTTCTACCAAAGGTGCACTTCGTTTCTGCCTGATGTATTTCTCAACTACTCCTAAGTTTGAGAAAGCCACTGACTTTGCCTCATATTTTTGCTATCTTGTCATATATTTGATTTTCTGCTAAATCACCAAGGATTACAATCCATCAATGATGCAATTTATTAGAGTTTCAATCTTCTTATTGTTCATAAAATACCTGCTAATACAAAAGACATTGATCTAGTAACTTCTTATGTGAATTACAGCAATATTTAAAAAATAAATAAATAAAAGTTCCTGATTTTGATCCTTTGCCACCACTTGTTTTATATTTCCCCAGAATTCATAAGCAAAGAAGTTGACAGGTATGCTGCTGTCTGTTTTGGCAGTGCTAAGTGCATCACCAGCTTTCGAAGCCCACATGTTCCACTAGCGCATTATACTTCCAGTCACAGGCATTTCATAGATTCATAGATATTCCAAGTCTACTGAGCCTAATGGCTATTTAAGCCTTGACAGTACCCTTCTTCAGGCTGAACCCCCTTTCTCCAAGAGGGCTGTAAAACTCAATGCTGGGGTAAATCTGTGAATACCAATCTAGTCATCAGGTTTATAATTTCAGGTATAGAGTTATTTTCACTGCTTAATATCTAGGAGAAATTTATTCCAGAAGTTTGGTAAATACTTGGATATAAATGTGTTCATCCAGCATGTTTTATTTATCTGTTGATGAAAATGTTGATCCATGGCTCTGCTATTGGTGGAGCTATAGGACTTGTGGAAAAACTGGAGGTCCAGGACAGTTGAGTCTCAGACAGCACAATAAGCAAGAAGATCTCCATCCAAAAGTCTATTATAGACTGATAAGGGGATAAAGCTTCCAGCTTCTCTTGGTAACTCAGGGGCTTTAAGTCTTTATCATTCTGATTAGGGACCATTGGGGTCTTTCTAACTGGTTAAGATGCTTAGTAAGACACATCCCAAAGGGGACATTGTATTCAATAATTAGCAATGCTGGATATAAGCAAGTGATTACCTCTTCAGACTTTGATGATATTTATTTGGCAACCATCTGAGCTAAATAATAGGATTTCATGACAACCATTGTCACATCATTTTCAAAAAAAATATCAATCCAAGTTCCTGTGTCCCTGACTACATTTTCATTTGACAGTGGCATGTTGTCCTTTGTGTATCATAGCTGGTGAGGTTTTATTAAAAGCGATGAGACTATAAGTTTTTGGCATTTAGATGGAGCTGCTATTTAGTATAGCAAGAATTTATAATAGAAAGTTCATTCTCAAGGGTTTAGGTATCTATGACTTAATAATACTCCTGGCTTCTGAAAATATTGTTTAAAATTCTGTCTCTCTGCTTGTAGATCTAATAAGCAAATTTCAAAAAGGAGGCCTTAGAGATCTGAGTCCTGAGGGGCACAGCTGGTCCTTTTCTCAGTTTCTGATGAGGATCCTATAGGTCACACTGTGTGGGTTCTGTCTTTCAGACAGTTTGATTAATTTTACCACATATGAGTTGATTTTAAAGCATTTAGCTTTTGTATGATGCAGCATGTGAAATGGTGCTGAAGATCTTTTTTAAACAGTTTAATTAGTGTGTTTGCAATGGCATATTTAGCACTATTAATTAGGCAACCAGGTATATTGTCAGGTTCCATAGAATAACTAGTTTTGGTTTTGGCTTGGACTTTAAGTAAATGATCTTATGACATAATTGAGGAGTAAGGGACTAAGCTATTTCCAGGCTTGAACAAAATTATTGGTGGTGAATTGACTCTTGTATTTGTGTTTTTTCTTTTATTTATGTTTGTTAACTAGCTAGGTTGGCTGGCCCAAAAACCCTTTTTATACCTAAAGGACAGATAGTTGGCATCAGAACAGCAATTACTTTCTATTGGATACTTCTCAAATTCCCTTCATTTTGCACAGCATTATGTTCTGCTCCTTATAAAATGCACAATTTTAAAGAAAAGTACTGATGATTGAAATTCTAAAGTAGTATTAGGCAGTGGAGCTACAGACTGCATTCTTCAGATTTTTTTTTTTTTTTTACAAATTATATTACTCTATTTCCTTTATACATGAAACAGATAAACATTTAAAATATATCCCTGAGTTGGGGCTATTGCTCCTGATAAGTTGTATTTTTGTCCATGATGCTGTAAATTAAGAGGTCACAGACTATGTCTATGTATGAATTAAGGATTATATTTTCTTATTTTTTTATACTGGGATACACTTTGCTAAAGAACTGTGAGAACCTTTGGTGAGTTAGCAGAATGACCTGCATTACTATGGGGTTCTGTATGTCTTGTTCATCAGTGCAGACTAGCTTGAGTGCAGCATGTTTCTGGATGCCTTGTGCCTGGCTGCATGTATTGCTGTATGCTTTCCTGAGTCACAGAACTACACAACATCCTGAGGCATATTTGGGATTTAGGCAGTTCTTCACACATTTATTGTCAGTTTTACACTGAATACATCTACGGGATAATTTCTTTGTATTTTTGTCATCTGGTAAAGAAATGTCAACACATTTTTTTTATTTATTTTACATTTGTTGACCGGGATAGTCCGACTAGACATATGTCCATTTTCAGTGGAGGCCCGGGGAGAAAAGTTCCAAGACATTACTAAAAAAATTACAAAGCGATTACATGCTAAGCAATATACAAGTCATTGATAGTTATACCAAACAGATACAAAAAACTGTTTAGGGTGTTTTATATCTATCTATCTATATATATATATATATATATATATATATATATATATATATATATATATAGACACACACACACACACACACACACACACACACACACACACACACACACACACACACACACACACACATCTATCAGCCTACTGGTACCATAGGAAGTGTATTTCTTCAGTAGATTAACAGAGAGAAAAAAACAAAGCAACAGCGAGAGGTATAATAGCCAACAGAGGTGGTCATGGATGAGGTGAATACGGTCAGTCAGGATTAGTGCAAGGGCATAACCATTGTGAGTTAAGGAGGATTCTTAGTTGCTTTTTAAACAGTGGAGTGGATGAAAGGGATGTTAGTTCACTTGGAAGCTTGTTCCAAATGTTACCAACAGAGTTAGTGAAATGGCAGTCCCTAGACTTGTTGTTGGCTTTTAAGGTAGATACTAATATTCTATTGGCAGATCGTAGGGTTGTTAGGTTTTTGTATGGGCTAATAAGCTTACAGAGTATGGGAGTATGTGTGGAATGATGCAGAGTTTTATGAATAATTGTAAGTTGCTGTATAAGAAGCTGACTTTGCAATTCCAGCCAACCTAGTAGTTTGAGGTTCTGGCAGTGATGGGTTCTAAATGGGGATCCAGTGGCAAATCTGGCTATGTTATGATAAGATGCTGCCAATTTATTGATATTGCTTTTGGAGAGGTTTGTATAAATTGGGGAGGCATAGAGAAGGGTGGAAAGTAGATGAGTTTGGGCAATAGTCGACCTAGTTAAAGCTGTGAGAAAGGGTTTAAGTCTATAAAGGGAACCAAGTTTTTTATTAACTGATTTAATAGTTAGGTTAATATGTGTGTCAAAGTTAAGATTATTATCAATTGTTATACCTAGAAGATTGGTAGTTATGTCGGGAGCTATTTTAGTACCATTGTTGGATGTGATTGTAAAGTTAATAGTGGTGGACTTTAGGGTGGGAGTGAATAATAATAGTTTTGTTTTTTGGGGGTTAAGGAGGAGACAGTGTTGATGGAACCATTTTTCTACTAAGTTAAATACTGTTTGTGTCTTGGTTTGAAGCTCTGCAGGTGAGGAGGTGCTACATATTAATGCTGAGTCGTCGGCATATTGAATGCAGGTGGCCTGTGGAATGGATGTTTTCAGATCATTAATGAAAATAGTGAATAGTAGAGGTCCCAGAATGAAGCCTTGAGGGACACCAAGAGAGATAGGGAGCTGAGTGGATAGTTTCTTGTCCCAGAGGACTGCTTGCTGTCTGTTTTGTAAGTAGGAGTTAAACCACTTGACTGTTTGGGTGTCAAATGAAAAATGTAAGTGTATCTGACAGTAGTTGATGATTCACCATGTCAAATGTTTTTGAGAGGTCAATAAAGAGAGCTGAGGACAGTAAGTTGCTGTTATGGTTTTTATTAATGCAGTCTGAAAAGGATAGGAGCGCTGTAGTTGTACTATGGAATGGCCTAAAGTCATGCTGGCAGTCTACTAGTAGGTGGTTCTGGAGAAGATAATCACGTATTTGACGAAGAATGCATCTCTCCATAATTTTTGCTAGTGGGGAAAGTAGGGCTATGGGGCAGAAGTTGAAGAGTTCATTTGAGTTACCTCCCTTGTGGAGGGGTGTAATGTGTGAGACTTTACATAGATATGGCATGGAACATTCTGTAATTGTTCTGTTTATTAGTATAGCAATTGGGTAGGAAAGTACTCCAGCTGCCATTTGCAGGTATTCAGCTGGAAGGAGGTCAGCTGATGGAGTACTTGGTTTAAGTTTGGGTGTGTATGAAGGATGTAGGGACAAGCTGGAGGTGGAGAGTGTGGGGTAAAGTTGTTGGGAGGGGTGGCTCAGTAGTGGTAACAGGTGGTGTGGGGGATAAGGTATTAGCTAAAGATTGGACTGTTTCAGAGAAAAATTTGTTAAAAATATCAGCAATCTGGCTAGAAGAGTTTTGAGTCAAATTAGAGGGGGTGGGTGTTTTGTCTTGTCCAGTGTGGAGCAAATTATTTTTTCCTGACCAGAATTTTTGTGGGTTTTGATGTTGGGTCTGTTGGAATTTGAGGTAATAGTTTCTTTTATCAAGGAATATTGATTTTTTTGCAGCATTTCTAAACTGTCTAAAATTTAGGTGATCAGTAGAGTTTTTAGTTTTCCTCCATTTGGACCAGGTTTGATTTCTCAGTCTCATTTTTTGTCTTCTTATCCTGTAAGTGCTACAAATCTGGACAAAGCCAAAAGTAATGGGGGGAGGGGCAAAGGCCTCAAAATAGGGACACTTTTTAAATACTTCTCTTTAAAACTTAGAAAGTTGATATACTAAAAGATTTTGCATTAGCATGCATTTTCTGAAAGAAATAAAAGCTGAAACTCAAATGTCTGTTATTATTTAATTATATCAATCCAGGAATTACCAGAAAAGCACAAATGATATGGAGCACAGACCAAAAATAAGAGGTAGCAATCTGGATATTCTGCAAAAATCTGGAGAGTTGACAGGTATGTACAGTTAACATGATTGCATGGCTATATCTTTAGAGAAGATCTGTCTTGTTTCTTACCTATATTTCAAGCTGTGCTGAAATGCTTAACTTGATTGCAGAGCTGCATTTGTTTTCTTTGTATTGTTGCTGAAATAGGTATAGACAACTGCCTGAGTGCTGTATAGCTACGTACACAACAGAGAATTTATGTATCTAATTGTCATTCTTAAGCAAGTTGTCATCTGTTTAAGAGAATTTGCAATAATTATTTAATTATAGCCTGAAGCAGTAATTGCTTACATGTGTTACTTGGCTGAAATTGCTGAGAGCAGTTATTTAGTCATGTTTGCATTCTCCGTGTCCTACTCCTTTAATTCTGACCATCTTGTGCATATTTAAAACCAACACATTTTGGGCTATTTTTCAGAACTGGAGTTCTGCTTCTGCTTCACCTGACTTACTTCATAATTATAGTGTGTTGTACAGAGTGCTGTGAATATCCTTCAGTATCACAAGGAGACAAGCTAGTTAACTGCTTCTGTAGTGCAAGACTTGATCTTAACAATTGTTAAGCACCCTTCCTTAAGTTGTTAAGATTGGGTATTACACTAGGCAGTAAAACCTGCCAGTAGTGGCCAGTAAATGACAGCATCAGAATTAAAAATTATAATTCTTTGTACGTGCTGTGTGTACCAGTAATATTCCCATACTTTCTTTCCCTAACATAAGACAATGTGTCATGCTATTTTTTTGACTGTGCTTGCTAAGAGCTTTACGTTTTTGAAAAGCAGCAAAACACTTATTGTTTTTTTTTTCTGTAACTAGTAGTACATGGAGCAAGTAAACCTTCTTTCACTATAAAGAATTATGATAAGGTCTCTAATTATAACCCTATATTATGTGTTCTTGACATGGATACTAAGATACATATCTCAAGCTTCACTCTCAAAATGAATTTGTTGGAATGCATGTCTGAAACCATGGTTATAATCAAGACCTGCTCATAATCTTCTGTGCTATAGTCTTAGTGTCTGTCTTCACCACATTTGCTATTTTCCAGTACAAGCACCCCCAGCAAGTGCAGGTTCTATATCAAAGTACATCATCTAATATATACTTAAGAGGCTGCTTTAAGACAGGAAACCAAACTTCAGCACATATACTGCCAGTGAAAAATTATCATAGGAATGATTCAGGCAAGTGACTGAATTATTCTTATTATAATTTTCCATTGGCTATATATGTGGTGAAGCTTGCTCTGGTGGCACAGTGGTGCAGCAGATAATGTTATTATCTCACAGCAAGAAGCTTCCTGGTTCGATTCTCTGCTTGAGTACCTTCTGTGTGGAGTCTGCATATCCTCCCTGTGTTCATGTCGGTTTCTTCTGGGTGCTCTGGTTTCTTCCCACATTCCAAAGACATGCAGTAGGAGGACTGGACACTCTAAATTGGCCATAGGTGTGAATGCGCATGCAAGTGTGTGGTGTGGAAGAATTACCATAGCAGGGCTAGCCACCCAGTGGTGTAAACCTTGGCTCTAGATGATTCTCACTGTTGAATTGACATCCTGACCCCATGTGCAAAATATGGGAAAAAGGGGTTGTAGATGAATAGAATCAGGCATGTGACTGGGGCCCAGGGCTCCAGAGTGTGCCATAGCTTACTCCCCATTATTCTACACTGCCTAAATAAAATCACCCTATTTAAAGAACTTGTGACATTCAACACTCTTCTAACTCATTGTAGAAAGATTGTGTGATGAATGTAACAGTCTCTAAATTCATAAGCAGTTTGTTAAGGTTTACGGGGAGAAAGTATCTAAATATGTCACAGAGCATCTATTTGCATTTGTTTACTAATTATATTCTCCCAAGTACACTATCCCATTGTGACACTGTGCATTTAAAAACAGAGGACATAGCAGTGTACTGCTCATGCGGAAGTAAATTCAGCTACTCACAGTGTTATTCAAATACCCTTTTTTGCCGCACTTAGATGTTTGGTTGTGATGTGTATGCTTGTGTGTGTGTGTGTGTGTGTGTGTGTGTGTGTGTGTGTGTGTGTGTGTGCGTGCGTGTGTGTGTCTGCGTGTTTATTTATTTCTGGTAAATCTGGAGGAAGAACATTAGAAAATGTATCTTGTTTCAGTAGCAAGAGATTGCAAATCTTTAAATACAGAGCAAGGAGTACAGTTGTAAGGTATGAGTCCTGAATAAGAATATTATCACTAAGCATGCCACTCATCTGTCTCTGTTTTTCCAAAATATCTTTGTTCTTGCCTGATATTTTTGTTATGCCCCTAATGCAATTTTTGATTTTTCTCTTAATTCAGCGAAGATTACAGTCAGTCAGTAATGCCACACTTGTTTTAATTGTTTTGAAAATGAATGTTAATGCAGACCTGCTGTTCTTTTAAATTTCTAAGAGAATTAGAGTAATATTGAAAAATAAAGAACTTGTACTGAGCAGGAGTGAAAGTGAGGAAATGAGGAAAAATGATAATCCCAAATGTAAAAGCCACGTATTTATTACAGACAGAAATAAACGGATAAGCACTCTCACTGTATTAGCTTCTTCAGATCCATGAAACAAACACCTAATGCAAACTTATTATATATTGAAAGCACACAGATACAATTAAACAATTAACCTATCAAAAAGTTGACCCAATACAAAATTCTATTTAAAGGCCTAACATATTGCAAAAAACTGGAGATGCACACTGCAGAAGTATAAATGCATAAAACAACTAAAACATATCATAAAATATATATGTAAATATACATATAAAAAATCCCATATGTTAAAAAACATAAAAACTCTGAGGCATAAGGACATAACATAGGCATACTCATATTAAAAATAAATTACATATAATCACTTCACATGCTGGCGCTGCCTCTTATGAAGGCAGGATGTTCTAGACCTTGTGGTCATTTTAATTTTTGCTCTTTTATAGACAGCAATGTGGAGTTTTTTCACCCTGATTTACGAAGAGTTTTCTATACTAAAGTGGAGGCGAATTGTATGACCGTACATGTTGTTTACTTAGCAGTGTGTCAGTTGTGTTCCTCTTTCTATGTGGGTAAGACCAACCTCCCACTTAGAGACAGGATGAGGGAGCACAACTATCACATCAGGAAAGGCACGCTGCATAATGCTTTAGCTAAACATGTGGTCATGCATGGTCATGACCAAAAGTTTCTGTTTAGAGTGTTAGAAGTTATCACCCCAACTCAGAGGGGCGGTGATATTAGGACATACACTGAAGGAAAAGAGAATGATTGGATAACACTATTGAGGGCTGATAGGGGATTAGGTTTAAATGAAAGGACATCTATTAAACCTAGGCTGAGGCAGCGCCGGCATGTGAAGTGATTATATGTAATTTATTTTTAATATGAGTATGCCTATGTTATGTCCTTATGCCTCAGAGTTTTTATGTTTTTTAACATATGGGATTTTTTCTGTGTATATTTACATATATATTTTATGATATGTTTTAGTTGTTTTATGCATTTATACTTCTGCAGTGTGCATCTCCAGTTTTTTGCAATATGTTACGCCTTTAAATAGAATTTTGTATTGGATCAACTTTTTGATAGGTTAATTGTTTAATTGTATCTGTGTGCTTTCAATATATAATAAGTTTGCATTAGGTGTTTGTTTCATGGATCTGAAGAAGCTAATACAGTGAAAGCGCTTATCCGTTTATTTCTGTCTGCAATAAATACGTGGATTTTACATTTAGGATTATCATTTTTCATCATTTCCTCACTTTCACTCCTGCTCAGTACAAGTTCTTTATTTATACTTCTTCTTATATTTTTTCTGAGCAGGGGCGTTCACCTGTGAAGCAGCATCTTGTTTGACTTCTTTAATATTGAAAAATGTCCTTCATTTTGAGCTTTTCACTTCCATTTTCTGGCTTTTGCCCAGTATTTTTGAGTAAAGAAGATGGCAGACATTCTCTAAGAATAGAAATGGTAATGTTTTTTACCTAAACGTTTTGGAGATATTTGTCCTGAGATTTGTACAATTAGCCTGTAACCAGTCAGTTTTTTTTTCCTTGTGAAACTATTTGCTTTGAGCATTTAACATATGTCACTTTCAGAGGAAGTTTTATTCATTATCACAGACTTCTGATGTTTATGTGTTTGTTTGTCATAGGATATTTGGTTAATATTGTATAATTTTGTCATGATAAGATATGAAATATATTTTTTTTAATTTACTTATTTGTTTTTCTGGCACTCTGAGTCTTTGCTATGGAATGCCGTTTAGAAAATTAACTGTCTTATAAGTGCTAGCTGAATGACACAATCTGTGACTTGAAATAAATATAACTTACAAAGCAGCAAGTCTGGATGTTTGAGCAATTGAAATGAGAATCTGGAAATGAAATAAGTGGTCATTTACAGGTTAATATTTTCCCAGATATTGAGATGAATGAAAATTTAAATTTCATGAAGTATATGATTCAATGAAAGGGGCGGCCACAATGGTGCAGTGGTTAGCGTTGCCACCTCACAACAAGAGGTTATCTGGTTCAATCCTCGGCTGGGTTGCCTTCTGTGCAGAGTCTGCATGTCCTCTCTGTGGTCACGTGGGTTTCCTCTGGGTGCTCTGGTTTCCTCCCACATCCCAAAAACATGCTGTAGGTGGATTAGAAACACTAAAATTAGCCCTAGGCGTGAGTGTGTGTGTGTGTGTGTGTGTGTGTGTGTGTGTGTGTGTGTGCTGGTTGGGCACCGGGCTGGCAACACGACACCATTAAACTCCACTGCCAATCATGAGCGGACGGTGATCCACTGTGTTGACCCCTGATTGGTAAAAGCTAAAAGAAGAAGATATGATTCAATGAAAGCCTGCAGACTAATAGTAGGTTGATTTAACTTGGCCACACATTCAGGAAAAAAACTTGTAAAAAGGATCAAAGAGATGTTTCCTGAGATTCATGAACAATGAAATCCTACACAGCATTTGCATCTTAGTGGGATGAGCAGCAGCGCTAATCGCATATGTATGCTGCTCATCATGCTAACATGAATGCAAGCTTGTTTCCATGGCCAATGTTTGTTAGCAGGAAATCATGTTGAGTAGAATGAGCACACACAGTAAACAAACAGGCTTGTCTATGTGCAAACCTGTTAAGCATGCTCGTTCGAACAGCAATAAGAGATGCATAAGGGAAATAATGCATGCTGTACACAGGTAAGGAAAGTGTACTGAGTGTACTATGCAAAGAAATGAAACATATGAATACAGAAAAAAGTAAGTGGGGATGTGAAATGGCAAGTGCAACAACAATACATATGTTACCAGACAGGAAAAGTGTACTGAGGACAATGTGTACAGCAATTAAAGTGATGTATACAGAAAGATGTAAGCAGGAAGGTAAATGTTCAAATTCTTGTACAATAATTGATGAGAAGGTACTTATGTCACAAAGACAAATAATAACATTTTGCAATATGTATGTCAGAAAAAATAATGGTGGTCATAATTCCTGAGCAAATGTAGATAAATAAAAGCAGACATGATATTATAGGATGTGATAGTTACACAAAGTCACATTGTAACAGAGAAGAATTACATGACATATGAATGTCATTAACATGCTGAGTTGAAGAGACAGATCACAAGGGCAGTACATACATAATATTATATTTGTATGACGTGCATTTCATCAATATAACATGTTGGAAAATAGGACTGGCTCAGAAGTCAAAATATCCTTTGCAAGAATTGAGCCAAAGCTATCAATGTCAGCACTGACCTGGCCTAACGCATGTATGAGGAAAATCACCCTTGAAAGGCTTTATGCACCTCTGCATTCTAATAGTTATACATCATGTATGTAATTGTGTGTGTTATCACAGATGTGGGAGCAGTGTGTGACATTTGAAATACCCTTGCTTAAGGCACTCCTATATGACAGAGTTATTGTCCTGACAGATAAGAAGAGATGCAAACACCACACTATGATGCAATATATTCCCCAGAACTGTGTATTCTCAGTATTTGCCACAGGAGGTAGCAATGGGTATTGTCACAAGCAAATTAAATTAATGTATGAATTAAGAAAGGTTCCCTGAGAATGAAGGTCATATTGGCACATAGGACTGATGGCAAATAAATGAATATGCTCATGTGCACACAATTGTGATCAGCCCTGTATCAATCAATTTTCTGTGGTCAAGGATGTCTTCTCTGTGTGTTTATATGCATACCACCCAAGAAATGGAGCACACTTGTGTACCTCACAGTACTCAATGCATGTGCCAAGGTAACATTCTCACTATTATATTGGGAGAAGAAATGTGTACTTTCAGGAAATCCAAAGCTATGTTCACAAATATTTGTGTGACATATCAAGGGATAAGACTGATGTGATGTAATGGTAATTGTGCATCGTCAGTACATTCTAGAATTAAACATCAGCTGTACAACTCCTCCAAATAACAAGATGGCTATAAATCATATTTATCACAGTAGAACTGTTATCACAGCTGTTAAAATACACCAAAGTGAAGTCATTCAATCAGATGTACTTTAACTGCCCATAAATAATAGTTGCAAAAAGTTGATGGGGGAGACCTCTGCTTGTCTATTCATGTAAAGTATAATTGGGGTGGATATCTTTCCTGCAGAACAGTTAAGGACACAAATGCATATAGTTAATGCTGGTTTGGAACACTTGCTAACAGTTGATAAAATCAATACTATAGTGAGATCAATGTGTGTGCCATGGTATAAGTGCAATACCAATTGTCATATGTGTGCTGATGTAAAAGCATTACATCATGTATATGAATCAAGGAATATGTGTCCCTGTAATTACTTAGAATGGTTTTTTACAATATGTCAGACAACATTGCCTGATGCAAGGTATACCCAAACACACCTACAGCCCCCTGTTGTTGTTACTGTGATGGTAGAAGAACAATTATGTACAATGTGGATATAATACTGCATTGGAACACATGCCTTACTTAGGCAACAACATACATTGCATGATCTTGTGACATCAGTCCTGAGGAGGTGTCTTACTACAACATTGATGGAATGCCTATCTATTCAAATGGAAGCATTAACCCTCAATACAGCCTTTCTAATGGAAATGTAGAATATAATCTTGTAACAGGAAACAACATCTACACATAAACATAGCACATGTATGTGACAACACTGTAAGCAGTGACACTGGGATTTGAAATATATAGCTAACATCCCACCCTAATGAATGTCTGCTGAAAATCAAGGTAAATACAGATTTATTTGACAACTGTGACACTGCACAATTCATTGTGTGACACCATCATTGTGTATTACATGCATGTTTCTGCTAAAAAGTTGTTGCACAGCACACGCACACCATATAGATATACATCATAAATGTATTTGCAGCCTGTTCTGCATAGTAAGTAGAAGTAATGCGCACTCACAATTGCCAGGCATTCATATATTTGTACTGACACAATCTACCAACAAGTGTATTATTCAAATTCACCACAGGATAAGTCTGATTGCATGTGAGCGACACTGCATCCTTGAAATGATTACATAGGATGTGTCATGCAAAGTAGATGTGTGTACAAAAAAAGGCTTCTACAGCTGTTTGCACTTCTAAATGTAGTCAATACTTAGAGGTGTAAGATAGACCTGCATTTATTTGCATTCACACAGACACAATAAGGAGAGTCTTACTGCTGTATTGAAACCCCCTACCTGCCTATCAACTGACACAACCTACAAACTGGTGTGTTATACACACTAGCCACAGAGAGATCTGACTTTAGCAGTATGAGAGTGCATTACTGAAATAATGACATCATCAGTGAGTGGTAGACAGTATGCATTTGTGGACAGACTGAAAAGGGGGTGTGGGATTCATCTAACCATGTAAATGTTTCTCAAACGAGTGAATGAAATGAGCACACCTGTTGTCCTAATTTCCAGTGATGCAATGGACCTACCATCACACAGACAGGTTGATTGTTAGAAAATTAGAACCCTGTACTTATTGAACTATGCCACCTAAAGGGCACAGTACTTAGCACAAGCACCACCACAAAGGTCTGACTTTTATAGTGTGCAAGTACAGTTCATACAGGATGACATCAGTATGGTGTTGTAGAGCACATGATTGTGGAAGAAGGATATGAAACTGATGTGGACTCATCTTCTAGTATAAAAGTAACTCCTGAGTACTACTGTATTGTGGACAGAAGTAGTTAACTTCATATTTGCACAACTCTTTACATGCACACACACCCACACTCTCACACAAGTTGACTACTTTGAGATTAGAACACCCTACCTATCTATTGACAGAATCTAGAGGACATAGTACGTAATGTAGGTGCCACCACAGATGTCAAAATTTGAAACTGTGGCAATGCAAAGTAGATAGCATTGGCTTCTTATTCTGTGTCAGAGAAGATAATGTGATGTTGAAGATTTCTTGCCAATCCATATTTGTTGATATGAAGGAGTATGGTCAATGTTTTGATCAATAATACATACATACTGCTTATTTATGTTAACTATGCTGGCATTAGCATATACTGCAGAACTGAGAGCGACATATGCCTACCTGTCTTGTGTATATGAGAAATACGCAGCTATAAAACACAAGAGGGACAATGAATGATCCATGGATAATCAGGTTATGATGAAGGTACATAAACCTTAATAATTTTACTGATATTAGCAATGGTATGTGGTCATGTATGGGGAATATGGACTGTCAATACCATGCAATGCTTAATGTTTCATTGCAGGAGGGGTAAAAAAATTGGATGGCAAGGCTGTATGTGTTTGTGTATCATTTGTAAATGTCAGTGCTGCAGTGCAAACCCAACTGTCCAGAATGAAGTAGTCAATTTATCACACACTGCATCTCACATGAGAACATTACACAATTTCTGGCTAATGAAGTAATATCATCCAGTAGCAGTACTTATTTTTATTCAAAATCACTTCCTAAAGCACAATGCTGAGAAACATATTTGTGTGGCTGTTGGCAAAGTGATAGTGCATGCATGTGAAGACTCTGATGTGTTGAACTTGGACTATGAAGTACCAGTGTTTACTGGTGCTCCCTGGCAACCTTTGCACAAATGAAAATGGAAATGTTGTGATTCTGATTACATTTACAACAAATTGTTTTTTATCTTCACATGTTGCATACATATGCTCTGCATGTTTTGTTACACCTTTCAATGTTAGCTCCAAAGCTCAGATCATAAAAGAAGTGTTGTGCTTGCCTTCCCCATTAGCAAGATGGCACACTGTGAACAAGAGTTATCTTCTGAAGGAAACAGTAAAACAATACATCTGATGTACCTACTACAGTGCAAACAGGTTTAGTGGCAATGTGTTGTTGACAAGACTCTGACCAGTACTTAGAAAATCCACTTGTTAACCTAGCTTTCTTTGTGGCACAAACTGTAAACTCTTAGAGGTAAATAAAAACAGCATGGCAGAAGCTCCAGTATGCAGGTGATTTTACAAAGAATGTCAGAATGTGATTATTATATTAACCTTTTATCATGACTTTAAGAATACCTAGGAATGACATTTATAAATATGTTGCCTGGAAAAATTGTGCATGTAATAATTCCTAAAAAAATCATTAATACCTATAGCATGCAAGATGTGCTTTGCAGGAAATCACATGTTATGAGGTATAAGGCAAAACATATACCTGATTATGCAATAACAGCAGAAATGCCATTTAGCGTGATATACCAGAGTTGCTCATTGCCAGACCACATACAAATGCTGAGCACTATGACTGATAAAACAGAAGGGGCTTACAAAGATACATGGGCAATTCATTCACAGGAAATATACTTATAAAAACAAGCAGCATGAGCTCCATTTAATAGGTTCATAGGTTCATAGGTTTATACTAGGCTATCTGCCCTAAGGCATTTATAAGCCTAGCCCAAAGTTCTGTAGCTTACGCCACCCCTTATATGAAAAAATACTGTACCCATTAGTTTGTTGTGCCTCTGTCCAGCAGTGACACAGAGATGATTCCTGGGGTAAACCTACGCTCTCCCATCCACAGGTCAAGATTTCTCTTGAACAGAGCCAGCGAGGTGCTCTGCCTCACATGGACCGGGATTTTATTCCACAGCATAGGGAGTCTCTGAGTGATAAATCTATCCCTCCAGCACATCCTATTTATATCTGTGCTAAGGTTTAAGTCGCTTGCTCTAGTGGTTTTGTTGGATTTGGATTTTTTGAGGTGGAGCATGTCCATTAATTCCGGGTTGGACATGGCCTTGTATGTCAGGCACATGTCACCTCTGAGCAGACGGTATGCGACTGAATAGAGCTGGAGTTTCTTCAATATGGCAGCATATGACAGATTTTGGAGTCCCTTTATCCTTTTGGTGAGGAACTTTTGGGGTCTCTCCAATTGCTGCAGATGTCGGGTGAGATACATCCCGAATGGGGCATTGTACTCGATCATTGGTCTGATAAGTGAAGAGTACAGGGGAACAATGACCTCACTAGATCTGGATGTGAATCCCTTCATGATCAGGTGTGCAATGTAGAAGGTCTTTCTAACCACTTTAGTAACGTGAGTGTCAAAAGAAAGGCCACTGTCAACCTGGGTCCCCAGGTCCCTGATAACCTCTTCTGTGCTTAGTGGATTGCCACCTATATGGTAGCTTGGGGTTACCTTGTTTTTCCCGAAGAGTATGACTATACATTGTTTGGCGTTTAACTTCAGGCCATGGCTCTGGCACCAGCTATCTGTTTCCGTGAGTCCCTTCTGAAGGATATCCGTGTCCGATGCACTTTCCACTATGGCACCCAGTTTGCCAAGGGGGCCAAGGACCGAGCCCTGTGGGACACCACTTGTGACCGGCTTGGAGTCTGACATAGCGCCAGCAACTCTCACCCTGTGGGTTCTGTCCTTAAGCCAGTTTGCAACCCATCTTGTGACATATGGGTTTACATTTAAGCTGGTAAGTTTTTCTACAATACCCGAGTGGGGTATTGTGTCGAAAGCCTTTGCAAGGTCAAGGTAGGCTGTATGGACTGCCTTTCCCTCATCAATGGCCTTGGTGACTGTTTTGAAGAAGTCGACCAAGTTCAAAAGGCATGATCTGCCCTTGACGAAGCCAAACTGGGTCGGGTCCAATGTCCGCAAGTCCCCTATATCTTTGTTTATGAGCTCCATTATGATCCTCTCCATAGCTTTGCAGACTAGACTTGTTAAACTTATAGGGCGGTAATTACCAGGGTCCGTAGAGGCACCGCCTTTGTGGAGTGGGACCACAGTTGCCGTACGCCACTCCTTGGGCACGTATCCTGTGGTAAGGCTGAGATTAAACAGTTGCCTTATGTGCAGGTTTAATTCCTCATTTAGCTCATGTAGCACACAGCCGGGGACACCATCCGGTCCCATTGATGCTGTGTTTTTAGCTTTAGAGAGAGCAGCTTTCACCTGCGCATTTGAGATGTCTGGGAGGCTACACTCCGCTGGGATAGTTATCTCTCCTTTAGGGGGAGAGAGGGGTGAAGTTTGCACTGAACCTGTTTGCCAGTATGTTGGCAATGTCTGTGGGTTCAGTGATTTTTGTATCATTTTGGACTAATTCTGAGCATATCTAGGAGTTTCCACCCAGGTTCCTAACATAGCTGAAAAAGGCCTTATGATTGTCCTTTGAATCCATGGCAATTTTTCTCTCAAAATTGGCCTTAGTTGATTTTATGAGTGCTCGTATTTTTTTACTAATAATGATTAGGGGTGACTTCCCTTTTATGGATTTTGTTCTATCATGTAATAGCTTTCTCATCTTATTGTAAAGTTTGTTAATGGCTGGGGTCCACCAGACTGGATGTTTGCCCTTTGTGGAAAGAGTCTTGGTTTTATTTGGGATTGCCTGATCCATGCAGTCCTGGAGGTGTTCATAGAAGGCATTTGTAAGGGCTTCCGCAGCTTGGGTTGTGGTTTCCACTGGCTCAGGGGCCTTGAAGGATACCACACCAGTCTTGAGTAGTGTGAAGTTTGCTTTAGAGAAGTTCTTCACTGTGGTTTTTTTTGTTTGGGGGGGGGGCGGGATGTGGATTTCCAGTGAGATTAGTTTATGATCAGATCTCACCAATGAGGGATATACTTCCGGTGTGGAGCATTTTGTCCCCATGTTTGTGATAATGAGATCTAGTATATTTTCTCCTCTCGTGGGAACAGTGACTAGCTGTTCCATGGCATTTGAATTTATGAACTCCAGGAACCGTTGGGCTAGAAAGTTAGGGCTTGAGTAATGTTCCCAGTCTATATTCGGGTAGTTGAAGTCACCCAATATGATGGTGTTTGGAGATACATTTATACCCTCCAGTGTCTTCAGGAAGGCTGTGTGGGGTTCCTGAGTTTGAGAGGGTGGCCTGTAGCATGCTACAATTTGTAGAGCAGTTTTGCCTATGGTTAGTTGCACCTGGATGGTTTCCTTAGCTTCGTGAGTTCCCACCAACCTGGAGGTGTGGGTATCCTTTATGAATATGGATACACCCCCCCCTTTTGTGGTGTGGTCCAGGTTTTGGGGCCGGAATGCATGATATGAGGTAAAACCTAATAGTGCCGGGGTGCTCTCAGGAGCCTTGAACCAGGTTTCAGTTACAACACAGACATCGATATTCTCCATACTGAGAAGGGCCTCGAGTGAGTGCATTTTGAGATTTAGACTTCTGGCATTGAGCAGCATTACTCTCAGTTTCTTCCCATTTTTGTTTTCTACGGTGGCAGGTTTAGAATTTGAGCCTTGCCTAAAAAAGGCACTATGGGGGTGGCAAGAGCGTTAGCCAATATCCGGAATCCCAGGGCTGACAGGTGCAAGCCGTCCCTTGCGAAGCAGCGTGGCTTGTCAAGCATGCCTTGCCAGGCAGACAGACACTGGATCCCCTTTGAATGACACCAGACATTAAGCCAATTGTTAAAGCTGATCATCTTGTCTCTATATTGTGGCATCATTCTTGGTGAAGGAAGGATACTGCTCAGGGTCAGGGTCATACCTGCCTGGGCTACATAATCAGAGAGCTCCTCTATGTCTCTTTTCTTATAATCCAGGGAGGTACGTCTCAGGTCGTTCACACCAGCATGGACAATGACTGTGCCATATTTGTACTTGCCGTGGAGTGACCTGAGTGCTTGTGTATGTGGCAGATTCTAGCGCCTGATAGGCAGCTTACTGTGACCCTCTCCTTGTTCAGCCTGGTGAGTGGGACGTCAGTGTGTCTGACTATGGAGTCACCTATGACAAGTATGTTTGGTGTTGTATTTGGCCTTAAGGGCTGTGACTGCTTTGCACACTGATTTTGTGGTTTATGTGTTGCTTGTGGGGTGTCTTGAGGTAGCAGTTGTTTGGGTGTCTGCTTTGGAGGCCTCTGGTGTTTAGGTAAATTTTTACTCAGAGCCTCCGAGTATGTCTTTGTGTGTTTATGTGTTTGATTCAGTGGTGTGGTAGCATTATGTGAGGCTGGTTTTGTGGTGTGTGTAGTTGCCTTCTCCTCCTGTCAGGTCTTGCCAGTCCTGAGTTGAGAGAGCTCAGCCTCCAGTTTGGCTAAATAGCTGCATCTCTTGCAAGTATTTGTGTTATGTGGGAGGAGGAGAGGGTTGTCTGTGTACATGAGGCAGTTATAACATTGCCTCAAGATTCCCAGATTCACCAGCTGGACCAGAGAGGAGATTGACAACTGACCTTTGGACATGCTAGAATAATATTGGGAATTCCTTAATAATTGAAAACAAGGGCCAGTGGGGAGTGAGGGTGTAGTGCTTTTTATTTTTAGTGCTGACTTATATAATTGCTTTAGTGAGCAAGTGCCAGGTAACTTGAGTGCAATGTGTTACAAGTAACTAAATGCAAAAACGACAAACAGTAACTTTCTTTCAAGTGAAACAAGGAAATAAGTACAGTAAGCAATGCAGATATCACTAGTGATCCACAGAAGCGCTGGGAAGCCGCTTATTAGGTTGAATTAGCGTTCCAGGGAAATAACAAGCAAACAAACAACAAGCATATAAACAAAGCTAGATTCAGCAGGCCTGGATCTAGTCTATGCTACAGCAAACAAGGTGTACCAATTTCAGTAAGATACAGTTCAAATATTCAGGCACTATAAACCTTTAACCAGAAATTCCCAGCTCAGAAGGGCAGAGTCCAGCCTCTTCTCCCACAAGAGTGCAGACCAGAACCTTCTTAATGTAAAATAACTGGCCTGAAGCCCAAGTGCTTAAACCAGAACTAATACACTTGGACACTGGGCTCTCAATCAGCAGTTCCCAACTTAGAAGGATGAAAGCTACCTGTCCTGCCACCACAGTGCTTGCCACAAACCTTCCTAATGTAAAACAACTGGTCTGAAGCCCAAGTGATTAATCCGAAAGACTTAGAATGATAGCTACACTTTAATCAAGTTACAACCAAGCAGTAATAAATATAATTGAATACTTTAGAGAATGTCTGGATTAGTGCTCAAGTTACACAAACAAAGCTAGATCCAGCAGGCCCGAATCCATTCTATGCCACAGCAAACAAGGCGCAGCAACTTCAGTAAGAAGCAGTTCAGATATGCATGCACTATAAGCCTTTAACCAGAAATTCCCAGCTCAGAAGGGCAGAGTCCAGCATCTCCTCCCACAAGAGTGCAGACCACGAACCCTCTTAATGTAAAATAACTGGCCTGAAAGCCCAAGTGCTTAAACCAGAATTAATACACTTTTAGAATAACAGACACTGAGCCCTCAATCAGCAGTTCCCAACTTAGAAGGATGTAAGCTACCTGTTCTGCCACAACAATGCAGACCACAAACCCTCTCAGTGCAAAACAACTGGTCCGAAGCCCAAGTGTTTAAACCAAAAGGCTTAGAATGAGTTACACCAAGCAGTAATAAATACAACTGAGTATTTTTAGATGATGCAAAAGTAAAATGAAGTAGGTAGAAACACAAGTACAGTAAAAGCAGATGAATTTTTTTTTTTTTTAATCTGAACAAGTGCTGAGATCAAAGAAACAGATTTGAGTGCTGAAACTAGAAAACTGGCTAGTTATAAGAAAAAAAATCAAGCTAGAAGGCTTCCCTCAAACACAGAAGGGCTTGGGGGCTCAGAAGCCTACAAATAGTCTATACCAGTTAACAGGAAAGGCAGGAAATAAGCTTTATTTATTTATATATATTTTTTTTGTCTGTTTCTCAGATGCTCTCTTTGTACACAGTAGGAGTGCCTGAAATCAGAATATGATCTCACTGCACTCAGTTGAGTGAGCAAATGAGATGAGCCCAGAGGCAGGCTGAGGGGCGGGCAGTTTCAAGGCCACTAAGATTAACACCAAAACAAAAACAGGGAGGGTGGGTGGGTATAACTTAAGAGCAGAGTTAAAACTGCCAGTTCAGTTAAATATTCCATCAACACAGTTTAAATCAAATTAAATACTGTATTTTTTTTTAAAAAAGTGCAGATAAAGGTACTTAAATTCTCTTATACGTCCAGTTGAATATAACCAAGTTCTTAGCCAAAGCTGAGGTTTTTAAGCAGAAAATATGTCACACTGTACCACTTAAAAAGGCAAGGACAGGAAATCAAAGAATGTGGCTACCCCCACACCTGTAATTACTAGCAAATAACAAACAGCAGAGTTAAAACTGCCAGTTCAGTTAAATATTCCTTCAACACAGTTTAAATCAAATTAAATACTGTATTTTTTTAAAAAAGTGCAGATAAAGGTACTTAAATTCTCTTATACGTCCAGTTGAATATAACCAAGTTCTTAGCAGCCAAAGCTGAGGTTTTTAAGCAGAAAATATGTCACACTGTACCACATAAAAAGGCAAGGACAGGAAATCAAAGAATGTGGCTACCCCACACCTGTAATTACTAGCAAATAACAAACAGCAGAGTTAAAACTGCCAGTTCAGTTCAATATTCCTTCAACACAGTTTAAATCAAATTAAATACTGTATTTTTTTTAAAAAGTGCAGATAAAGGTACTTAAATTCTCTTATACGTCCAGTTGAATATAACCAAGTTCTTAGCCAGCCAAAGCTGAGGTTTTTAAGCAGAAAATATGTCACATTGTACCACTTAAAAAGACAAGGACAGGAAATCAAAGAATGTGGCTACCCCCACACCTGTAATTACTAGCAAATAACAAACAGCAGAGTTAAAACTGCCAGTTCAGTTAAATATTCCTTTAACACAGTTTAAATCAAATTAAATACTGTATTTTTTTTAAAAAAAGTGCAGATAAAGGTACTTAAATTCTCTTATACGTCCATTTGAATATAACCAAGTTCTTAGCCGGCCAAAGCTGAGGTTTTTAAGCAGAAAATATGTCACACTGTACCACTTAAAAAGGCAAGGACAGGAAATCAAAGAATGTGGCTGCCCCCACACCTGTAATTACTAGCAAATAACAAACAGCAGAGTTAAAACTGCCAGTTCAGTTAAATATTCCTTCAACACAGTTTAAATCAAATTAAATACTGTATTTTTTTTTAAAAAAGTGCAGATAAAGGTACTTAAATTCTCTTATACATCCAGTTGAATAAAACCAAGTTCTTAGCCGGCCAAAGCTGAGGTTTTTAAGCAGAAAATATGTCACACTGTACCACTTAAAAAGGCAAGGACAGGAAATCAAAGAATGTGGCTACCCCCACACCTGTAATTACTAGCAAATAACAAACAGCAGAGTTAAAACTGCCAGTTCAGTTAAATATTCCTTCAACACAGTTTAAATCAAATTAAATACTGTATTTTTTTTTAAAAAGTGGAGATAAAGGTACTTAAATTCTCTTATACGTCCAGTTGAATATAACCAAGTTCTTAGCCGCCCAAAGCTGAGGTTTTTAAGCAGAAAATATGTCACACTGTACCACTTAAAAAGGCAAGGACAGGAAATCAAAGAATGTGGCTACCCCCACACCTGTAATTACTAGCAAATAACAAACAGCAGAGTTAAAACTGCCAGTTCAGTTAAATATTCCTTCAACACAGTTTAAATCAAATTAAATACTGTATTTTTTTTTTAAAAAAGTGCAGATAAAGGTACTTAAATTCTCTTATACGTCCAGTTGAATATAACCAAGTTCTTAGCCGGCCAAAGCTGAGGTTTTTAAGCTGGATACAAACTTTTGCCAAGATGAAAAATTAAATTTACAGAATTGATCATTATCTCTAGATCCCACCAAAGAAATCCTACTTCACACATGTCAAAATCACACCTTAGAAGCAACAGCAATACCCTATTTAGCCAATGGAAGATATAGATTTTACTATACAGCAAAGTAATGGCAGAATAAAAATGCCATAACATGACAGTTACATCCATCAGCCTGAAGAACAGACAACAGTTTAAAGGGTGAGAGAGAAGCTGTGAAGACAGAGACAGATATAAAAACTCATATGAAAGGGTGGTATTATGGGTCATGAATGTACATCTTTATGGTGTCAGTCTCTGTATCAGTAAGTGATGCTTCTGGGGATGAGTAAGCTGTAGTACAGGCAAAACTAATGTTGGCACAGGAAGAATAAGGTTGATTTTATATATATATATATATATATATATATATATATATATATATATATATATATATATATATATATATCTTATGGGTATAGATGTGTTTGCAAATGCTTTTTGTAACAATGTTCAATATCTGCTCATGAGATGTTGTTACTGGCTAAAAATTAAAATATATGTCATTAAGTTTATCATAGAAGTATAACATCACAGTAAGAAATGTGACACATTTCTGTACCTGAACCCTTGATACTATGGCAGATAAGTGATTTATGTCAACACTCCACAGAATGGTTGCACTTGGTCACATCCAGTAGTCAAAGAACTGTTACAGTAACAGTTACAAAGTATTGCTTTTATTCTGACTTTACTCTGTATTCTGATAGGGCAGCTTATTTAATCACCTTTGCATGAGGATAACTGGACTACTGCGGGTGATGGCAACAACTGACTATGTTTTGCCATAGCACATGAACAGGCATTCCATGTCACTCCACTTAGGTGCATGACGCCATTGTCTATTTAAATGCTGATGCAAAATAATTGAATGCTTTCTAATGGGCCATTTCTGGCTATGTGTGCTCTGTGCGATTCTATTTTTTCACTAGATTAAACTGTAAAAAAGGGGTTGATAGGAAAGTGGTGAAATGATGGGGCGGGGGGGGGCAAGCAGAGGGAAGGACACCAGGGAAAGAATAGATACATTTGTAGAAAAGTAGTGGAAGAAAACCATAGTTATCTACTTTTTCACATCACAAATGTACTAAGGGTAGGTGACAACAGCAGAATAATGTTGTACATTTAATTGTGCCAAATCACATGTGTCAAAAAGACACATAGGTGAAGTGGAAAGCTGTATATGACTTTTGTGGGATAAGTGCCCATTTTTTACTTTTTATTTTCTTTCAAAGAGAGAGGAATGTTCTGGAAGGTGCTTTAGAATGTGAGGGTCAGGTGGGAAGGTTAGGCGAGGCAGCAGATCCAGACAAAAAGGACAAACAAGATAGGTAAGGATGGTGATGGACACAAAGGTTGAGGGACACCATGATTGGGGACAAGTGGGGGCATCACAGACACACCCTTGTCAAGTCTGAGAGCAGTGAGAATCTATTCTTCACCTTCATAACTGTCTTCACTGTCTCCTGTCTCTGTTTCCTGTGCCAGTAATCAACACTGCATTGTCTTGGCAATGTGATGAAGCATCTTTTTGATATGGCTGATTCAGACACTAAAACTCCTTTCCATAATACCCACCACCAACCCTGTCACCATGTCCACTAATACTACTCCTGGATGGTATCAGTGCACCAACTACCAGGGCAAAGCTCCCTGATATGGATGGGGTAGATAGGACAGGGGTTGTGGAGACAGTGCTAACAGGTTGGGGTCATGATGTTCTGAGTGTCAGTGCTGCAACCTGTGGAGGGATGGTGGGCCAATCTGCAGTGGTCGGTCTACCTCTCTCTGTTGCATGTCAGGTTTTGTAAGCAGAAGTGTATGACAACAGAATATTTTTAAGCCATATAAAATACCCCTCCCAAAAAAATAAAGAAAACAAAAATTTGGAGAAGGGGTGGGCTGAGACATAAAATAGAGAGAATTAGATCCATGGCATATCACATGACCATATAATTTCAGAAAATAAACAGGTATGATTATCCAGTCTATACATGTTTGCCACATCCAGGTATGTTGGGAAGGTTTTATTCTGTTGTACCAGTAATCGATTGCACAGCTATATTATCATAAATACAACTGTTTATTACAACATTGCCCTACTGCATACACTTACAATATTTATTAGGCTTGCATCAAGACCTGATGCAAACATACCCTGTTCCTCCCTGAAGTGAGTTAAACATCCATGGTGTGCCTCACAGTTTACTGCAATGTCTTCAGTGCAGCTATGAAAACAGAAGAAGACAAGAAGAGACATGAAAGCATATTAAATAAAAGTCTTGACTGGGGTCTGTATTCTATATCATTTATGTGTATAAATAAAGTTTCAAGTAGTGAACGTCTGGAAAATGGATTAGGAATACTTGTTAGTCCAAGGTTGGTAACGCTACCAAAAACAAACTGGAAACCAAAATCCAAAATCCAAATTGAAGCACATTAATGTCTTTATTTGCCACAGTACGTTTTCGTCTTTACAAAACAAATGACTTCATCAGATGCACAATAGATTATACCTAACACATATTCATACCTTTCTTAAGTTAATTAATTAATTAAAACCAATCATTTATTTAAATAAATTTAAAATCAACCAATCTTGTATTTTGTATGCATTCATACTCATGAATAATTCATTACGCTTTTAAATAGCGCTTCTATGAAGATGAAACTCACTTCTAATACAATTTCTTTAAAATGAAATGTATCTAAAAAACAGCATGTGAAATGCTATGAGCTTTCTAGGTTAACATTATTTACTTATTGCTTCTGTGAATGAAATAAATAAATACATAAAAAAAATAAAAATTGCAACTAAACTATCATTCTTATTTTATAAGAGTGATAACTATAAGGTTAAAAGAACTATACTATCAAATTCAAAATTCATCTCTTGTGAGTGTGTTATGAAATATGAAAGTGATAAAATAATATTATTCATATTATGGAATATAGAATAAAAATGAAGTATAGATGTTCCCATATGAAATATCTTATTTATATATGGTTTTTGTATATCCCATCTGAAGTATATAATTATTATGACATTAGAGTTTGGCAGATCTCAATGTTAATAATGGCATTATAGAAATGAATTCATTTAAGCCAGGGTGGCTGCTAGCATCTAAGGTTAGTTGCCACCACAATTCTCGAAATTCAATTCTTTCTTCCCATGGCCCTCCCCTACCATCTGTTTTTACCTGTTCTAACACTAAAAAGGAAAATTTAGCTTTTGAACATGTGGTTGAGTGTTTGTAAAGTGCATTAGTGTCTTTTTTAGTAGATATTTCGTAATAATGTTCGTAAATCCTCCTTTTAAGTTTTCTCTCTGTTTTACCTACGTAGAAGGATTTACAAACTGTGCAAGATGCTAAATATACAAGTCCCTTTGAGTCACAATTATGATATTCTTTGTTGACCAACCACTTGTTTCTACATTCTAAATAAAATTTGTCAGTATTCATAATGTGTTGACATTGACCACACCTGCCACATTTGTAGGTGCCTGTTTTGTTTCTAGTAATTTTTGTTGGTTTGTTTTCCAATAATAATCTTAGATTCCTAGAATTTTTGTATATTATCTTTAGTGGACCTCTAGGTATTTTTTCTATATCTGTGATAGACATAAACCGTTCCCAATTTGGATTTTGGATTTTGGTTTCCAGTTTGTTTTTGGTAGCGTTACCAACCTTGGACTAACAAGTATTCCTAATCCGTTTTCCAGACGTTCACTACTTGAAACTTTATTTGTGTATTTTCGCTGGTAGTTGCCTGTTTACTGGTTAGTATAATTTATGTGTATACTTACACAACTGTGGGATGTCAACAGTCCTAAACTCATCCTCTCATCACCTTAGGAGGTCCTTCTTGTTCGATTTCAAGGTCAGTATAGTGGTGATGACATTTCCCTTCAGTGTGTGGAATGCCAGTTTTACAGCAGACCACCTTGGTTATTCTTTTCCAAGCCTCAGCCTTATACTGAGATCCAGTATAGTCCCCCTGCAGCAGCCTATGGTTCCAGTACTTCAAGAGGAGTGTCACAAAAATCCTTGACTCCTCATCACCCCATCATTGTGATCTAAATTTAGCACTATCATCTCCCACATAAGCCATGCCAGCAGAAGTCAAATAGTAACTCTAAGTATGAAATGGTGCCAAATTCCAGTCACTGTTTTCCTTTGGCAGGTAAGCTTGATTGCACATCTCTCAGCAGTGAGCAAGTGCACAAGCCAAGAAACATAAAAAAATATATATAAAGTTATGATGAAAGTGATTCCTACATGAGGAGAAATAATTTCCACAGTTCATTCACACTGTATGGATTTTAACCCCAGAAGAACTGTGTTAAGTGACTAAAAGCACTCCATTTACAGCTTTTGCCACAGAAACAGTTACACAAAATGTGTGCATCGTTCACTCATTAGAAATACAACGAATCAGTGCAAAATATGTCTGAGTTGCTGAAGACTAGAGCAATGAAATTGTTCACTGGTTCCACCTGCTGTGAGTTCTGTTTGTGCTCTGCTAAGCAGTGCTGAAATTACACTAGTAAAAGAACATATATAACAAATTATATTCCACACAAGAAATCATAGGCTGCATTTTCACATCTGCTGCAAATATTCCAAGCAGCATGTGCTTCAGACCCTGCATCCTCTTTCATATTTCTTTAAAATTATTTAATTTAATCCATGTGCTACAATGATACTTATCTGCAATGTAGAATTTATTCTCTTACTGCTGTTCATAATGCTGTAGCAAAGCGTACCTGTGCCAATGTGAAATGCATTACTGATGACAAGACAAATTAAACTTTTCAGTTTTTACCTTGGGCAGTAAACTCTTATTCACTGTTTCATAAGGCTGCCACTCCGGAGGAATACAAAAAAGGCAAAAAGAAAAGAAAATACAAATGTCGGTCATAAAAAATAGGGTAATACTAATTAAAAGGCAGGATTGAGGATTTTTCTAGATCTCTGTGTGGTACAACCTGTTCATATGCATTAACTCTGCCAGACAACACACTATCTGGAATTGAACTCTCAACTCAGTGTAATAACAACAAACACTTAGTTGTGTTTCTTATCCATCTTGCCACCGATACAGGATTAGAAATATGTTGCTTTCTCATTTGCTTGAACATGTCTAGATCAATGTTATATTGGCTAATATATACAATATAATATAGTCCACATTATTTTAGTGTTAGGTTGTCAACACTACCAGCTACTTTTTTTCTTTATTTTCTGAAAGTCTTCCCCTCCCCTCCCCTTCTCTCAGCTTAACTACAGAAATACAAAGTCATGGCCTTTTTTCCATCTGTGTTTCAATGTGGAATATTGCTGATCAGAATTTCAGACTGATTTTAAGAAGAAAGTACACAGTGTGCTGTTGCTACAAAGATGTCAGTGCTCATACCTCTCAAGGTGCTTACACTTTTTTTATAGTAAGTCTACTCTGCATTATACAAGCACTTCAAAGAGGACAGTCACTTTAGTATTGCTTGTTGTTGTAGTCAGAATAATCAGAAACAGCTGCAAGCTATTTCATCTAACAATTGCTGTTGTTCCTCCCTGCAGTACTAGGAAATGTGCATGCAATCATTTAGCTACCTACACTATGTATACATCCCATACACCAAACGATTTTTTTGATATTCAAAAATGCTAATGACTTCACCCTTCATTTGTATCTTCACATTACTCAGAGGGCTGAATCTATACTATAGAAAGGTAATGGTGTAGCTATGGGAGTTGAAGGAGGAGAGACTGATTGGATACAGAGAGAGCATTGCTGCTATTTACTTGGAGGAGACGGTTCTACAGATCACTGCATTGTTTCATAAGTTATGTTTATCCTCTACACAAACTGCTTGTGTGTTCATATTTTGAATTAATTTCAATATGCAATGGAAAAAAGAATTTTGTGATGTATGCAATTTTAAAACTTCACTGCTGCTACTCTACACGTATGGCGATTCTTGTTGTGATATCCATGTTAGCATGGTTACTTCACAGAATTGTATCATTTGCTATTGCATGACTGCCCCATCCGTGTGGGTGACTCATTGTGTAGTATGAGTGACACACTGGATCAGGCAGTGTCTGTGCACCTTGTGAGATTGATGGTGACTATGCCATGGGCTTTGTTTTTTTGGGTTTCACTTATAGTTGCATAAATATGTCTAATGCACAGTGTGAATAGGTATGCGATTGACACTATGCAGGTAGCATATCTTCTTATACATCTGTTCATATACTACAGGCTACACACTTACCTTTACAATATTGCAGTTATGATTCAAGTACATTGGGGCTGTCTCTGTCTGATGCGATTTGTACACAGATATTACATGAGAAACTAACATTTGTAGACACCGTCTGGCATCACTTTTAATAGTTGTATGTACTTAGGTTGTTATGTGAATTCTTTCACTGGTGAGTGTATGCTATCATTTGCCTCTTATTTTTTGGGTGTGTGCACTGACCTTTGAGTCTTAGGTGGTGAGTGCATTAGCTATTCTTTGCCTCTGAGCTAGGGCAAGGGCATATTGTATGCACCTACTGGCTATTTCTGCAACTAGATGTTCTCCCTTAGAGTTTTCATTCATATGTGTGGGAGGTGCTGGTGTTGCCTGTGGTCCAGAAATGTGTTGTCCTGGCCCTTACTGTCCCTGTTGCAGCAGTTTCCTCAAGATAATATTGTGCAACTTAACACAAACTGAGAATTTTTATACAGGTGTCTGTCACAGCCCTAGTATATCACTGTGGGTCTCTGGAATGTACCAGTCGCTAATATCCACAAAGTTACACATACCTTAGTTTTCACTGGTATAGCCCTTCCAGATTTCACCCCGAGTCTGAGGTGGGGGCAGTTAAGGTTAGAGATTTCCTGAAGTATTTCCCTATCAACTCTGTGTTGCTCTACTATTTCAACATCATGCAGTACATGATATGGTAAACGTGGTCTGAACTCCCACCTTCTTCTTGGATGAGGTCTATCAGCAGCACCAACAGCAAAGAGTTGAGTCTGTTGCACATACAGATGCAAGAGGACAGCAGCAGCCCCTAACATTGTTTTTTTTTTCTAAGTGTGATGATGGCTATATTGCAGTAGGTTTAGCTGTTCATGACAAAGGGATACACCATCTCTACATGGTTTCTTTATAGCTTCTTGAATGGCTCCTTCATACTGGATTGATTATGCTTTCATTAGCACACCCTGTTGTTTACCTTTGTTTGGCTGCTCTACATAATGTGCAGAGTCATTTAATGAATACAAAACAGCACCCTATCATGTGAACTTTGCATAAGCAACACAAGAATTACATATGCATGAATCCAGCCAGTTGTGCTTTCTTTTTAAAAACAATAAAATTATTTGATTAAAGAGAAACTACCTTGCAAGATGTATACATAGAAATTGGTGAAGCAGAAATTATAGTAGCACACTGCAATAAACAAGTAATTTATATGACTTATGATTATGCAAGTTAAGAAAACTGTAAAAAAAAATCTAAAAATTTACATATGCAAGTTAACATGGCAGTTCTAAACAATGTATGTCATAAATGGGAGACATAAATGCATGCGGTTAGCTAAAGTTATACTTCACATGATAAAATGGAATGGTTACCACCAGAAACGTACAGATTTAAAGTATATTAACTATGAAGGCATTCCAAAGATGTTTCTTTAATTCTGAATATGACATCCATGTGGATTTTCATATTGCTTTTATACTTCTGTGTTTAACTTGAACTATTTAGTTGATAATTATTTATCTCCTTTTGTTAATGGGGTAACTTGAACTTGTCCAACGACCCTATGACCTGAGCCATTTAGACAAATGCAAAGAATAAAACAGACATCAGAATATAGACTCTGTGACTATTATAAAAAATACAACAAAAAGCAGAATAAGAGCATCAGTAATTAGCAGCAGATATCAGAATGTGAAGTTTGTTACTAAAAAAACAACAAAAAAGAAAGAATAAAATAAGCAGTTTTAATATTTAGTAAGACTCCAAATAATTTTAGCAGTAATTGAGTGACACCATGGGGATATTAGCTTTTATAAAGTGTAATGTTGAAATAGAAAGAGAATTCCCATACATTGTAGCAGTATACCCTGCACATAATAAAGAATATCTCTGAGATTCAAAAGGACTTAACATGATGAGGAGGCCTCAGATGGGAAGTTTTCCCTACCGCACTTAGCATATCCCTATAACACCCTACTACAGATGTTTCTCCACCCCATGGGGGTCATCATCACAGAGATAGGTCTAGTGGACAGAATTGCATGCTAACATGGCTGTCTGAGGTAGTGAATACTGATAATTAGCCATGAAATTTCTACTGGAAATATCAGCTGTTCCTGATTTGCTCAGCTGAAAAATTCTCTCAGCTGAGTAAAATTTTACTTTTGGAGGAAAAAGTTGAGCATTATAAAGTCATAGTGGTCTCCCATTCACTTATATCAGAGTACTCATGCTACAGGGAATTTCAACTAAGATATGATGGTTAAGGGAGTGCTATTTTTTAATATAGTTGTGTGCATTTCTGTAGGTGTACAAATGAAACTGCAAAAGTGTGTGTGTGTGTGTGTGTGTGTGTGTGTGTGTGTGTGTGTGTGTGTGTGTGTGTGTGTGTGTGTGTGTGTGTGTGTGTGTGTGTGTGTGTGTGTGTGTGTGTGTGTGTGTGTGTGTGTGTGCTTGCGTGCTCGCAATTATGTGCACATGTACGTGTGTGGGCATGTGTGAGAGAGTGTATGTCTGCATGGTTGGTCACAATAGGGGATTAGGTTGGGAATTCAGAGTCTTGATGTATATCTGTGTAGGGCATGCATGTGTGTGTGTGTGTGTGTGTGTGTGTGTGTGTGTGTGTGTGTGTGTGTGTGTGTGTGTGTAGGGTTGCCAACATAGTGCATATGCCGCTAAGGCGAAAACTAATAGGGTCACATCTGACAGCACTAGGGTGGGCTATTGTGTGATTCACAGACATGTTATTCAGACAGTAATGACATGTGCCTCATTGTGGCCATAGCTATCTTGTCTGTTTTTTTTTTTTTTCAGCTTAGATCTGCTGACCTATGTTACTTTTGAACTTTACTATATGAGAATTAAAATGACATTATAGTATATTTCCACACAGTCTGCTCCCTTCAGTTGGTGTATCACTTATTCTTAGTTGTGCTCTGTTTCTCTTTCTCTCACATTCTCTTTCTGCTTACCTTACACGTATCCCTTTGCTACATGTATTCCATATTAATGTGTTAATTAGGTATATCGCTGCTGCCTCCATTTCACTTTAAAAGCTTAGATGCATACATATACTATTGTCTGTACTGCTGGACATAGAATGCTGGAATTTAATGCAAAGTCTCACCTGTATTATAGATATCATTGAATACTTTGCTACATCAGGCATCTGATCTTGCACTCTCAGTTTAA
>NC_056736.1:240807332-240914832 GCF_019279795.1 Protopterus annectens | reverse complement strand
CATGGCACGTTGCCAAGGAAGATCACAGTAACCAACACAACACAACATAACACAAAACCAATCCAGTAGACTTCCAGGACTGATCACCATTGAAGCAGCATCTTTTATTACAAAAAATAAAAAAAGATTAAGCACTTTCATCCGAATATAACATAGGACTTCATCAGAATCTCCATCACAGTGACATGGATACTGAATCCATGTAAACAGTAGTGTAGAGTCTGTTCCGTACTTGTGGATTGTCCAGGAAATACCTGGATAGATGTTATGCACAGGATAAGAATCATTGTAATATACTCTGCTATTGTATAAATATGTTTGAATTTTATTTATTTATTTATTTTTTATTTTTTTAATGCCTGTATGAGCAGTGCAGCACAGTGCTTAGTGGTACCAACCATACATGGCTGACACCTTCAAACATCTAAAAATAGAAACTGGATGTAATTATTTATTTATTTATTTATTTTTAATGCCCATTTGTGCAGCACGGCTCGATGCTTAGCAACTCCGAGCTGCACTTATACATACACAGCTGACACCTGCCAAACATCTAAAAATACAAACTGTCTGTAATTAATTTGTTTATTTTTTTTTTAATGGTCGTATGCATGGTCCAGTGCTTAGCAATGCTCAAGGCACCTTAGTAGTATATAGGGTCATAGGTTCATTGGTAGGTACTAGGCTATCTGCCCGAGGGCATTTATAAGCCTAGCCAGAGTCTGTCAGCTTTCACCACCCCATTGATTAATTAACTGAGCCGCTGTCAAGAAGAGCCAATGAAGTGATCCCAGGGGTGTATTTTCTGTTACCTATCCACTCCTTAAGGTTTCTCTTGAAGAGTGTTAGTGAGGGGCTCTGCCTAATGTAGTTAGGATATTTGTTCCAAAGCATGGGGAGTCTCTGTGACAGGAATCTATCCCTCCAGCATTTTCTATTTATTGTTGTGGCAAGGTTTAGCTCACGAGTGGCTCACGGTGACTTGGATTTCTTTAGGTGGAGCATGTCTATCAATTCTAAGTTGGACATGGCTTTGCAAGTCAGGCAGAGATGACATCTGAGTAAGCAATATGCCACTGAGTACAGCTGGAGTTTTTCCAGTCGGGCTGCATAGGACATATGTTTGAGACCAGTAATCCTCTTGGTGAGGTACTTTTGTGGTCTTTCCAGCTGTTGGAATTGTCTTGTGAGGTACAGCCCAAATGGGGTATTGTACTCTATGATGGGTCTGATGAGTGACGAGTAGAGGGGCACTATAACCTCTTTATTTCCAGAAGCAAACCCTTTAGTAATTAGATGGGCTACATAGAAGGATTTCCTAACTACTTTGGCAATATGATTTCCAAAGGAGAGATTACTATCTACATGGGTCCCTAGATCTCTTATTACCTCTTCTGTATTAAGGGGGCTGCCACCTATGTGGTAATTCATGGGTGTTTCATTTTTCCCAAATGGGATGACCATGACTTTGACACCAGGTGTCCGTCTCAGTAAGGCCCTTTTGGAGAATGTCTGTGTCAGCCGGAGAGTCAATTATGTCTCCCAGTTTGCAGTCATCGGTGAACTTGTTTAGCCATAGTCCTGTGTTTGCCTGTTCTTCTGAGAAGTATATGCTGAACAGTAGGGGTCCCAGGACTGAGCCTTGTGGGACACCACTTGTGACTGGTTTGGAGTCGGACCTGGAGCCCGCTATTCTTACCGTGTGAGTTCTGTCTGTAAGCCAGTTGGCAACCCATCTCGTGATGTAGGGGTTTATGTTCAGGCTGGTGAGTTTTTCTATAATTCCTGAGTGGGGAATGGTGTCAAAAGCCTTGGCAAGGTTAAGGTAGGCTGTGTGTACTTCCTTCCCCTCATCTATGACCTTGGTGACTGTCTCGAAGAAGTCAACCAGGTTTAGTAGGCAAGATCTGCCCTTAACAAAGACGAACTAGGTTGGGTCAAGTATTTGGAGGTTCCCAATGTCTTTGTTAATGAGTTCCATGATGATGCACTCCATAGCCTTGCAGACCAGGCTAGTCAAGCTTATGGGGTGATAGTTACCAGGGTCAGTTGTGGCCCCTCCTTTGTGGAGCAGAATAACCATTGATGTGCACCATTCTATGGGCATGTAGCCTGTGGAGAGGCTGAGGCTGAACAGTGTGTTTAGGTGGGGGGTTAGTTCGTTCTGTAGTTTGTGCAAGATGCAACCTGGGGCACCATCTGGCCCCATTGATGCTGTGCTTTTGGCTTTTGAAAGGGCTGTTTTGACCTGTGCTTCTGTGATTTCTGGGACACTACCACTTTTCCGGTATTGTTGTGGGCCCTTTTGGGAGTGAGAGGGGGGTGAAGTTTGCACTGAATCTATCTGCCAGGATGTTGGCAATATCAGTGGGTTCAGTATATTTTGTGATATTTTGCACTAGCTCAGAGCATATCTGTGAGTTGCCACTTAGATTCTTGACATAGTTAAGAAGACTTTGTGGTTATTTTTTGAATCCTTGGCTATTTTTCTTTCGAAGTTAGCCTTGGAGGATTTTATGAAGGACCATAGTTTCTTACTGATACTGATCAGGGATGTCTTTCCTTCTTGAGATTTGCTTTTTTTCTGAACTAGTTTCCTCCTTCTATTGTATAGCCTGTTTATGGCAGGGGTCCACCAGACTGGTTTCCTTCTTTCTTTCTTAGGGGAGTGAGACTTGGTTTTGCTAAGGATGGCATGATCTGTAACCATATGTGAAGGTATACTGGTTCTCTCACTATCCAAGTAGCTAAATAAGTTGAGTGACTGCCTGAAGTGTAATAGGTCCAGCACTTGAGTGCTGAGTAGTCATACCTTTTTAAATTTTAAGCCGGGATAATGTGTGAGGTGACCTGAAGGGTGGTTTAATACAAAAACAAAATTGTTACATTTGGAAAAGCTGCATGATGTTTAAACATGGTCAATGGCTGTCCTTGTTTGCATGTTGCTAAGCTCTGCTGAAACATGGCTCTGTGAGTTTGAATGATGCTTAGCTCTGCTAAAATGGTTTGCGTGATGCTCAGCAATGCAGCGCCTTTTTAAAAGTTACAGTATGATGTGTAAGGGTGGGAATGCAGCCTATATTAAGGCCAATAGGCAGGAATTCTAAATCATTCATTGAAGTTCTTTGTAACCTGTTGATATGTCTGCTGGTGTTGGTGATGGAGTGCACTTTTGAGCACAGACATGGGGTGTGCAGGAGTCCAGAGTGCTTGTTGGACTCCTGGTGACCAACTATGAACTCCGGTTGCTGCAGGGTGATTACCAGGGCTCAGAATGTAAAGTTGAATCCTGGTATTGGTTGGCCATGGACCTTTCCAGTGCTACTGGTATCCCCTGCACTGGTGACCATTGTAGTCACCACTATGATGTCCTAAAGTGGAGAAAGAAGTGAACCTTGGGCATCTGGTTCCAAGAAGCTCAGGCTGGGCAGACTCCACAGATATGTAAGTATGTTTGCTACTACTTAACTAATATAAAAGCTGAATCCATAACAAACTGGCATGCATAATGGTTTTCTTCTCTTCCAACAGCCAGAACTGAACAGGCTCACAATGTCCAGTCTCACACAGGGCGCCTGGCCAGGATGAGGCGCGAGTGTGGTAAGTAGGGAAAATGTCTAATAATTGTAGTGCACTACCCACAGTAAGGGTCTGGTCTGTCTTCTAGCCAGTTTGAGTCAAATAACGCACTCCTTTCCTCCCACTCTAGGAACAAAGTATATGGGTAAGGTATCTCACGTTCTGGACAGATATGATGTGTATAAGTGACAAATTCTAAGGAATGATAGCAATAACAATAAGGTTTAAAGTGGGATTGTGCTTTGATAAGTAATGTGTGCAAATAACTGTAGTAGGGCTGTATTCACGGTATGTGTGTTCTAATGTGACTCCAGCCAACTGTAAGAAGGAATTTAATAAAGAATGCAGAAATAATTGTTTGAAAATGAAGTGCACTACCCACAGTATGGTTCAGGTCTGTCTTCTGGCTAGTTTGAGTCAAATAATGCTCTCTATTCCTCCCACTCTAGCAATAAAGTATATGGGCAAGGTAGCTGAAATTCTGGACACATATGTGCATAAGTGACAGATTTAAAGGAACAATAACAATAAAGTTTAAAGCAGGACTGCGATATGATAAGTAATGTGTTCAAATGACTGCAGTAGGGCTGTATTCACTGCATGTGTGTTCTAATCTGACTCCAGTCAATTGTTAAATTAAGAGCACATGACCCATGGAGTCACAGCTTGTGAGTTCTACTCCCATGCCAGCCAACTAAGACATTACCAGCTGTCTACTTAATGTACACAAATATACATCTCAACTTTAACAATTTTTTGTAATGTAATGACAACTGTCCAATATGTCTGGTCCTTGATTAGCAGATGAATGATTTCCTGGAATGCAATTTATTTGCAAAACCATTTACAGAACACCTTGGTAGTAATGTATGAACACAGCATGTGAATGGTTCCCTGTAATTGTGCATCTGCATTTGTTACTGCTTGGCCCATTCTGTCCCATGCTAACAGGTTGAGAGGTGTGTACGTGCAACATCATCTATATAAGAATCAGAATCACTGTACTCACAATTGACACTGCACACCTGTAGAAGTATGTGTTAGTAGTCTGTGTAGTAATCTCATCTGCGAGTTCACTAATGGTATGTTTTTCTCTCTCCCCACCCCTTATTTTCTTTAATTAATTAATTAATTAATTAATTAATTAATTAATTAATTAATTAATGCCTTTATTTATTTATTTATTTATGCATTGTCATTTGTTAATGGGGTTTGTCCAGCTGAGCCAAAATGTCCCGTTTTCAGTGGAGACCCGAGGAGAAAAGCTCCAGCTGCAATTACAAACATTCAAAAAGAGATTACATCATAATAAAACTTTATAACACAAAAGAGACCAGATAACTCCCATTGCAATTACAACATACAAAATGGAAATTGCATTGTTCTAAGAATTATTGCACCTAAAAGCTGCTAATACCACTATCGGGTTTTGTTAACACCACTATAGGGTTTTGTACAAGTTTTTGTATAAGTGAATATGCCTAAGAATACTTCCAACATTATGGTGAAGGTGCAAGGGAGGAAAGGGATTATGCACTCATAGTGGAAAATTGGTTTGAGTTGCTAGGAAGAGAAGCAAGAAGAGAAAAAGGAGAAAAGATGGAGAGTATGGGGAAGCGGTATTGGGAAAGAAGGTAAGTGGGATCAGGTAGGAGCTAGACAGGGCCAGGACCATGTGTTCTGTAGGTAGTGCTTAAGTGCCAGTTTTAATTGGGACTTATGGGGGATACTTCTAATATTATGAGGAAGGGATTTCCAGGACTGAGCAACTGAGTATTTGTATAATGACTTGCCAATATTTTTTGATGGTTTGTAAATGTCTAGAAGATGTTTGTCTGATAAGCAGAGTTGATGGTAGGGGTTATATTGAGATATATGTTGGAGATAGAGGAGCAGCAGGATGTGGGGTTATAAAGAATAGAATGAGTAATATGCAGTTGTGGGAGGAGAAGTTGTTTTGGGAATTCAGGCCATTGCAAATATTTTAGAGCAAGTCAGTGGTGGGATTTATAGAGGAGGTTTGCTGCAAATTTAGTTATTTTATTGTAGGTTTACTCTAGTTTGCTGAGAAGAGATGTTTGAAGGCTAGTAAGGACTGGGGCTGCATAAAGTAGACAGGGTAAGAGGAAAGATGTGGCTAGAAAGGGTTTTGAAGAGGGAGATAGAAATGTATGGTTTTGGTACAGGAGCCCAAGTTTTGGTGTTTTTTTTCTGCAAAGATTGACATAATTTATTAATGTTATTTATGATTATGATTTGCTATTAATATATTTTGTTTAACTGTTATGTTGGCCTTATGGGGTATTTCATACTGGTTTGCTTTTAACATTATGTTACTTATTACTGTGTTCCACATAATATACCATAATATGTATTTTGACTAATCAATATTATCTTCCATTATGTTAATACTAACATTTGTTTGGTTATTACTTACCTTACCTTATGTTTACATTTAATTTAGTACAGTTCAACAAGGTAGGCCGGTTCCAGGTGATCCACTTACCTTTGCTCCCCCTCCATGGCACTGGGGCCCAGCACATCTGTGCCACAGCCTGGTTGTGAACCCTCTGCTGCCCCTGCACCACATGTAGCTTTGGGTAGTTCTGGCCCATGGGCTGGACATAGGCCCCCCTTTTGGACCAGTGTTGGAGGGGTGATTTTGTTACCCGTGATGAAATGCCAGGATGGTACACTGGTTGCTCCATTGAGCTTTTGCAGCTCACCTCCACCGAATGGAAAGCATGCTTGCCACCCTGGTGGGGCAGCCTCACCCCA
Source organism: Protopterus annectens (assembly GCF_019279795.1). NCBI lineage: Eukaryota > Metazoa > Chordata > Ceratodontiformes > Protopteridae > Protopterus > Protopterus annectens. The sequence goes on along the minus strand of NC_056736.1, from coordinate 240,908,475 downwards.
GATGCCAGTCTCCACCACTGCCACCACAGGGGCAGTGAAGGAGCAGTACTGACTTTCCCATGGGTGAGGACTAGAGTCTCACTGCTAGTTTGTGGTTGCTCCTGAGACTAGGATTCCACAACGTCCTCCCCATCCAAGGTGTTCCCCTCCTGTATCACATACCAACCCTGTCTTCTGTCTTGTCTGTCTGCAAAAGCTTCCTCGCCTTCCCAACTTACCTCCCCCACACATACCTATGTCCCTTTCCCTACATTCCACTATCACCTTAAAAAAAAAAAAAAAAAAAAAAAAGGGCACCTGTCCCCAACAAACATATCATCACATACATAGCTCTCCATGTAGCAAATGCATCCACTGGACAAACGTAATTTGATCCAATTGGCTTGACAACACAGTTAGTTGTCATCACCCCTCTCTGGAAGTGACAATCCAAATTCAGGTAAAAGATCTGTTAAAATGCACAGTTGTTGCTGATGAAGAAATGGATAGCTATGGTTCTATCCTACACCCATCCTGCACAACCCTACCTGCCTTTCATTATGTTTTGCCCCCTACTTGCACCCTGTTTCACCACTGTCCTATCTCCCTATTTTTCTTTTCTTTAAAGATTTTTTGCATGATGCTGCATAGTGCACCCCATCACTTAAATATGCTAAATAGTGGTGTACTGATATAACAGTATTAAGCACAGTCAGAATGTACACCTGCATCCTATTTCAGACACATGACCCTCACACCTGCTGAACAGTGGATTATCCCACCAAACCACACAGCTGCTAATAAAAACAGGTGTTTTAAGCACAACATAGTAATGCTGTAGTTCCGCATTTAAGCTTGTTTAAATGGTGTGGTCCATCGTGCTGCCCCATGCAAATCAGCTGAGATTTATACAAAACTAGTACGACAATTAGCACTCTAGTACACAAATACATTACTATAAAGGCGCACACATAAGCTTAGATGTAATTGAGGTATCTGATAACAGGTAACACTGCAGTTATGTCTATAACATGTAAGAACACACTTGATAAAACATTAATGGAAAAAAAGGATGTTAACTGGGACTCTGTTATATGAATACAGCACTCTAAAGCAATGCACATACTAATACATGTAAGTGCAGCATTTAACAGCAAATAACTTTGGAATGATAACTACAACATGTAGTAATTCACCTATTATAACCGTGAATATGTAGGTCAGTCTGTAAAATGCATTGAAAAATAACTTTTTGATACACTTGGTCCTGGGTTCAAGTACAACTGCATCTACCAATGAAAAATTGTGTATGTGGCCATCAATACACCTATTTATTATGGAATGTCTGCATCTATATTACAGAGGGCAAAGGCATACAGATAGGACCACTCTCGTTCTACTCCTTGTGCAACAGGTAAGGCAGTAGGCTGAATTCCCAATGGATGTTGAAATGTGTACTGAAGTTGTGCCCCAGTAATATCACACTGCAGTCTACAATGTTTCGCTGGTGATATAACAGACAACCACAGATGCATAAATAACATACATATATGGCAGTTGAGCAAGACACAAGGGTTGTCAGCACACACTCAACAATGGAATACAATGACATAACATGTGATCTGGCAGTTGTGCACCTGCCTGGCATCATGGCTAATGTACACCTATCTGTTTTTTAGGACAGACCAAGCATTTTGGCTTGCATTGTCTTACTGATACCATTGGCTTACACACTTATCTGACACATATACCTTACTTCCCAGAAGGGTGGCTACACTCAAGCTGATTCTGTCTATAAAACAAGGTTGTCACAGATCCCACACTTACTCTTACAGCTTGCTGTCCTGCAAACTGTTCACTCTTTTTCTGCTTATGCCTATTGCCTGCAGTATCACCTTCAGCTCCAGTCTGTAGCACACACATTTGTATGAAAGTGGTAGCTGCAACAGACATCCTTTCTGCCATGATGTAGGATCTGTACCCAACTATTTCCAAACATAACACATAGAAAGGGGTTGTAATTTACATTGAGGCCTTATATCTTGTTCAGTGGTTGAATGGGATTGGCTGATTACAATGAAAAACATATGCACTGGCTGCAATTCGTAGTTCAGAAGCACAGACTGGTTCTGTGACAATCACTCCCTAATACAGAATCAGTTAAAAAGGTAAACAGCTAGCTAGGGAAACCATTGTGTCTGAAAGTTACATGTTATGGTCAACTCGTTGCTACAACATGTATATATCAGTATCATTCAACAGAAGAGTATTTTGTATTCCATCAGGTATGTAACCATTTTGTTTCCAACATGATGCATATTTGTCCATGTACATAGGGATAATGGTAATTATACCAGTAAGCCTTATATGGAACTATACATCTGACATGTCATTGATCTGCAGACAGGTTAGTCCTACAGAGGAACTAGTATACAGTATGGGTAGAATTCTCTCTGTTAAGCAGGTATGCCACTCTCCTGGGAATTTCATGTTGGTAGAGGCGGTAATATAACACTGCTATTTGTGTGACATTGCTTGTTATACATATTACAAGGGGGGGTTACACATATGGGCTACAACTTAATGGCCTTTTCTGTTGGTTGTGTGACCATACAACAGTATCTGTAATGGCACAAGCAGAGATAGATGAGTACTGTCACTATCCTACTCACATAGGTTCATAGGTTCATAGGTTCATACTAGGCTATCTGCCTTAGGGCATTTATAAGCCTAGCCAGAGTGTGTTTGGCTTTCACCACCCATTTTAAATTAACTTTGCTATGCCTTTTTTCGAGGTTAGTATACTGTGCCTCTGTCTAACAGTGACACAGAAGTGATACCCAGGGTAAACCTACGATCTACCATCCACTCATCAAGATTCCTCTTGAAGAGAGTCAATGAGGGACTCTGCCTAACCTGGACTGGGATTTTATTCCAGAGTGAAAGGAGCCTCTGGGTTATGAATCTGTCCCTCCAGCATGTCCTATTTAGTTCAGTGCTGAGGTTCAAGTCTCTCGAGCGGGTGGCTCGATGGGATTTGGATTTTCTGAGGTGCAGCATTTCCATTAATTCCGGGTTGGACATGGCTTTATACGTCAGGCACAGATTGCCTCTGAGCAGGTGGTATGCCACTGAGTAGAGCTGGAGTTTCTTTAATCAGGCAGCATATGGCATCTGTTTGAGCCCTTTGATCCTCTTGGTGAGGTACTTTTGGGGTCTTTCCAGTTGCTGCAGGTGTCTGGAAAGGTACATCCCAAAAGGGGCATTGTACTCAATTATGGGCCTGATGAGGGATGAGTAAAGAGGCACAATGACATCCCCTGATCTAGATGTGAATCCCTTCATGATTAGGTGGGCTATATAAAATGTTTTTCTAACCACTTTGGCCACGTGGTTGTCAAATGAGAGATTGCTATCAACTTGGGTCCCCAGGTCCCTAATTAATTCTTCTGTACTTAATGGATTACCACCTATGTGATAATTTGTGGGCACTTTGTTTTTGCCAAAGGGGATGACTATACACTTTTTGGCATTTAGCTTGAGGCCATGGCTCTGGCACCAGTTGTCTGTTTCTATGAGGTCCTTTTGGAGGATGCTTGTGTCAGCTGGAGAGTCGATTATGGTGCCCAGTTTGCAGTCATCTGCAAACTTGGTCAGCCACAGTCCTTCCATGTTGGCCTGTACCTCCAAGAAATATATACCGAACAAGAGAGGTCCCAGGACTGAGCCTTGTGGGACGTCACTTGTAACTGGTTTGGAGTCTGACATGGCTCCAGCAATTCTAACCATGTGAGTTCTGTCCTTGAGCCAGTTTGCAACCCATCTAGTGACATAGGGATTTATATTTAAGCTGGTGAGCTTATCCATAATGCCTGAGTGGGGTATTGTATCGAAGGCTTTTGCGAGGTCCAGGTAGACTGTGTGGACCACCTTCCCCTTGTCAATGGCCTTGGTGACTGTTTCAAAGAAATCGACCAGGTTTAAGAGGCAGGATCTGCCCTTAACAAAGCCGGACTGGGTAGGATCCAGTGTCTGGAAGTCCCCAATATCTTTATTTATGAGGTCCATGATGATCCTTTCCATAAGCTTTGCAGACCATGTTTGCATGGTATCAAATGTGAGATATGTAACCAAACATTGATTATTGGCAGCCATCTGTTATTGCTGTATCTCTCTACATACTATTCTGTCATGTATATGATCCTGACATATGTTTCCATTTTGTTGTCTTTCCGCAGATATGTATCCAAGACACCAAGGTCCTTTTACAGAGGCTGAAAACAAAGCTATCCATTTACGCCCTGCATCAGCATCGTCAACTCCTGCTGCCCAGGAGGAGGACAAACAGGGAAGAGTGGCAGCATTGTGGCTTGACCTGGTATGCAATATGAATGCCATTGAACAACAGAGCAGGACATATGAGCAGGTGTGACATCATGCCACAAATATGATACATTCCACCTGCAGAAGAGAAGCAGATGTGGCCAGGGATTGTAGTGTCACTGAAGGAGGGTCTGCAGCAGAATAACCACTGTCAGACACAGAGGAATTCCTGGTGAAACTCAAACACAAGACAGCTCCAAAGCATCCATCACACAGTATGTTGTGGATGTGTGTGCCACCATTTCCACATAAGAGGAGAGTCCAGTTATGCTTAGTTGGATAAGCATTGGAATGCTGTAGCCTTCAATGTTTTATGCTGCACACACTTCTACGTGAGTAGCATGTATTTTTTGGGAGAGGGGTAGTTGCAGTGTGAATCTCATGCCCAGATTGTGGCCTACATACCAAGTAACATAGTATGTACTGTAAATGTGAGATCTGTGTATGTAATAACCTGTCATAGTGCAATATGGGTTGATGTTTACATTACCTCTCCCTCAATTTTTCACAGGACTGTCAGGAATCATATGGAGCCATGATCCTGCTCCTAGTAAGTATAACACTGTTGTGATACAGATGTAGATTGAGTGCATTGTACTTGCTAAAGTGCCATCCCATATGATTGCCAACCTCACAGAGTATTACCAATAGAATATGGTTTACAGCCATACCTATACCTTGTAGTTGTGACCACACAGATAGATTTGCTGTACTTGTAGGACAGTGCAGATTGCCTTATGTGTCAGCTATGTAGAGTGTTGACAAATGTCAGAAGTGTACATCACTGTTGCTCATAAGATTCTTAAATAAAGAGCTTATTATTTACAAACAACTATAGACATTTTTTAGAAAGTATTGTCCTCAGGCCCTGGTATATGGTGGGGGGGGGGGGTTAGACAAGTCTGTAATACTGACAGCAACATATATTGCAAGATAGTACTGCAGAACATAGTTGTGCATGTACTAATGTACTGATTTTCCCTTTTTATCACAAGTGACCAATAGGGTTGGTCTCTGTCCCCCTCACAACCTGATGCCAGTGTCTCTTCAGACTCTGATGATAATGATGGTGGCCAAAGTGAGGCACTTGGGGGGGGGGTTTGCAGGGGCTGAATCTGTCACAGAGGTTGACATCCCTCTTCTGCCCTCATTTTCACCGTGCACAGCCAGTATGCCTACACATACCCAGTCCTCTGAGGACACATATATTTGACAGTCAGAGCATGGGGACATTGAGCAGGAAAGTGTGGGTACTATGGTTGCAATGAGTGTTGATACTGACCATAGCCAAAGAGAGGGTGAGGTTCCACACAGGCGAATTGATAAGTGTGCTCATAAGAGGCCTGCTGTCTTTCTACCACCTGTAGCAGGTGACACATAACATGCCACTTGGCATATGTTTAGGGCCATCATGGAGGCACAGGCACATTCTGAAAGGATGTCCAGACAAATGCTCAGGGTTATGGATGCAGCACTTTCTGACATCCTTGACTGCCTCTACTGCATTGCTGATACCTTGGATTGGCTGACTGACACAGTGGAAAGACAGTGATCTGAGAGAGATCTCAGATTATCTGTCTTGGAACAGTCATTGTCTGTGATGGAACATCTGTTTGGAGTTGAGCATCAGACCGGTGGGCATAGTTCAGCAACTACATCAGCTGAGAGTCCGCGTGGCCATGCTCACTCACGCTTCCATAATGGCAGTACATCTAGCACCCCAGAGGCTAGTGTGCTGTCCACACCAAGACATGGAAGGCAATGGGTTCATGGTCCTGGTTGTTCCTGTGGAGGACATGGTCCCAGCAGACAGCAGTCACCCTCAGGTAGTAGCGGCACTTCTGACCTTGGGCATGGACGTGCCAGTACAACTCCTGGCAGAGTCAATTCCTGTGTTTAAGGCCAGAGATGGTGAACATTCAGCTCTGCCATGCATGGTTCAAAGCTGGCCAACATGCAGTCACATAGGGCTAGCACTGAGCTTGATTGTTTTCATGCAGACACTCACACACCACTGTCACAATCAGGTCACCTGCAGACACACACGACACATTCCATTGTCCATCTTGCCAGCTTCCTTTTCTGACTCACACACACACTTGCCAACCTACTGGGTCAGCCTTGGCCTCCTGCACCACCACACAACACCCTGTGCAAGTGATGATACCTGTGTCACATCCCTGTCATCCTTGTCATTGAAGCAGGAAAATGAAGTTATGTGTCTAATGCATGGGGTGACTTCTTAAATTGCTATGTAGTCCTTTAATCCACTGTTGCCTTTCACATGCTACTATTACTGGTCACTGACAGACATTGTCTGCTGGTGGTTGTACTGAGTACACCACATTATGTTGTGTAGATTAAGTTTGATGATGTTGCAATGGCTGTATACTTACAAAATGAACAGTGTCTCATCGAAATGTTTTTGTTTCTGATTCCAAATTTTTTTGGGTTTTGCCTATGGCTGCAGTGCTATAATAAGCCCATAACCAGCAGAGCACATGAAGGGATGTCAGCATAGAATCAAAATGTCTTCACAAAGGTAAAGCAGCAGAGGTGCATGGCTCCATAGCTTCATATGTGTATCACAAGCTATCAGGGACAATGGCATCATGCAGCCTACTCCTGCATCCATAATCTCTGACACAGTCTTATTTCCTTGATAAGTGTAATCAGGGTTCTGGGAGCTGGCACATCTACAAGCTGTGGCAAAGGAGATGCACTATCTACAACTATGTGTCCATTACAGACATTTGTCCTCATTCAGTTATGATTGCTTTGTTTTGCATCCCGTTGTGTTACTTAAACATGATGTGCGTTACAGCAGAAGTGTGATTCACATAGATGGGGAGCCTGTTACATGTAGTGTGCCATGTCACAGTTGCATACTTGTCTAACCAGCATGGCCTATTTATGCTACAGTCAAGATGCAGTTGTGTAAAACAGGTATGTCACATACTAGTCCCTTCTTGGATGTGCAGGTGATGTATAGTGGGAGCTGACAGCTCAATGTATGGCAGCTATAAACCTCCCCTCCAAAGCATGTAGTAGACAGAATACACAATTTTTGCCTTGACTCAGTCTGCACTAGACATGTTATGTATACTGTTTAATGGGTTACTGTGGGACCTCACTGCCTGTTACAGATGTCAGATATGCCTGTGTACTTAGATACTGCAGGTGCTCTCAGGTGCGTATTGCACTCAATGATAGTTGTTATGATTGCCACATACAGTGTAGCAATGACATTATGGGATTTACATGCCATACTTTTATCTATAAGTTGTACAACAGCGCATGAAGTCCCACATTTTACTGACCAATGAAAGTCGAAGGCTACATCTCTCTCTGTGTCCATAAGTACCTGCCTACCAGGTTAACTGTTGGAAGTGAGCAGACAATACAGAATTGTCCAGGGGGTGGCTGACTGCCAAAAGTATAGTATTGTACATAACTTGGCATGGCTGTGACAGCAACTGAAGGTGTGTGTTCACCCATCCTGTGTAACTGTTGGTTCTGTGTGCGAAATATCGGCAGTCCCTTATTTGCACTCATCTGCAAATGTAGCCAGTCTGAGGTCAATGACAGTGGCCATTACTACAAAGAAGAGAACAGCTAGGAGGGGGAGTCCCAGGAACAATGTGTGTGGGTAGTCCACTGGTGACTGGGCTCAATGTAGCGCTGGCCTACAAGAACCTATCTTCCCAGGTAATGATTGTCAGACACTCAGCTGTCCAATGGCTGACATGAATGTTTGTATAACACCTCCACAGTGTGTCCACAATGCCTGATGGTCTAATTTTGAGAAATGTATTGTTGGGCCATGGTAGATGGGCTGAGTAATTTTTCCCTCATACATTGCAGTCTGTAACAACAAATTCGGTACAAAGCTTAGGGTAGGCATCATCTGACCTTGAACAATACAAACTGGGTTTGGGCCAGTGTCTGCAGGTGTACTACATTGCTAATGATCATTTCCATGATAAGTGTTTACATGGTTATGAATGTGACACTACTGAGACATCTGGAGACACCAGTTGGCACTGCATGCTACTTCCCTGTGTGCAACTATGCAATGACTTTAATTCCAGCATGATTTCCAAGAAGGTAATCTACTAACATGTCTGTAGCTGTAGAGACGATAGGTAAGTCGGGGGGGGGTTCATACGTACATCCTGGGAAAGGTAAGGAGGCACTGTTCACACAGTTATCCTGCAGCTGCAAACCACTCAAGCAATGTGGAAAACAGTGCACCTCACTGGCCCTCCGTAGATGCAATCTGTATGAATGCATGGATGACTGCCATGTCACCACAGGCTTCATTGTGTGTCCCTTGTGGACAGGGGCAATATGTGCTGATTGTGTAAATAAGGGCTAGAATGTCACTGGAATTTTATGTCACCTATGTCCATTAGGCTACTACTCTCCAATGGTCCTGTGATCCCATACACTGAAGTAAAATGCTGCAACATCTGCACATACACCTGGCTGCTGTGAGAATAGTACCATTTTCAATTCATATATACAGAACAGTGCACAGTATGCATAGTTCAAGTTGGCTGCAATTAGATAAGAACACCTACCTATCTAATGGTACACACTAGAGATCACAATACTTGACACATGCGCCACACCTCAAGTGTGCTATTAATATCTATTTAGATAATGTTATGGGAGATGACATCAGCAGGTCTTGTTCTGGTCAGGACTTTGTAGGTGCACATCACCTACAACAGCCAAAACACTGCAAAATCCCACCTCTATCTACATCAGTGTGGTGATCACATTTATTTTGCAGGGGGATGCACACACAAACAGCATGTGAACTAGAGTGAGATTAAACCCCTACATATCTAGTGTTACACACTACAGATCACAGTATTTACAGCACACACCATGGCTTATGTCTGACATTACCCTGACAATTGGTAATGTTAAGGTACATGACATGTGCTGGCCTTGTGGGAGTGAGGGGTTTGGAGGTTGGCAGAACCTGCAAGGGCCAAGGAATGCAGGCCCATTGAAATAAGGGATTCCCAATTGTTATGCAAGGGGATGCACACACACACACACACACACACACACACACACACACACACACACACACACACACACACACACACACACACACACTCTCTCTCTCACACACACACACACACACACACACACACACACACACACACACACACACACACAGGCATGCACGCACATGCACAAATAAACACACCAAGTAGACTGAAGTGATATTAAATCCCCTGCCTATCTAGTGTTACACACTATAGATCAGGACACGCCCTGGCTTCAGTCTATTTAATACATGACTGCATGCAAATACTAGTGGAGTACATAAACAGCTTGTGTTGAACAGCATGTGTGGGCTGCAGAGTGAGATTGCTTCTCAACTGTTCTCTGCATCTAGTAGCCATGCAGTTAAATAACTGTTGTTTATCCTAGCTATGTGTCTATAGTAGCCATTTTGCCCATATGTGGCTGTTTGCATTTGGATGAGCAAGCATGTGGGCAAAAACAATGTGTTCTGTCAATGTGTGCATACACAACACTGTACGTAATACCACGTGCTCGCCTGTTGGTGTATGCATTGAGACATCCAGCAGGCACAGGGAGGCTGTAGGGAAGTGCATTATCTAATGTTGAACCTTTACATGTCATCCTTTGCGCAACATTATATATGTGTCATACTGCAGCTTTAATCACCATTATCAGGATATGTAGGACAATACAGACAAACACAGACATATAAACATATATCAGTAGATAACAGGGACACAACTATATATGAATGTGTGTGTGTGTAGGATATAACTATATTCCTTATGTAGATGTATGGGTGGAGTCGGAAATGCATGTGTCTATATATATATATATATATATATATATATATTTATGTGTGTGTGTGTGTAGCTTTTTATGTACACACATGCACACACACACACACACACACACACACACATATATATATATATATATATATATATATATATATATATATATATATATATATATGTATGTATATAGGGATAGTGAGACACTGATAGACAGACTATGTATACATATATGTCTGCATCTGTAGACATATCTATATATATAACAAGTCATTTGGAGTGGGGAGCAACAGACTTTCACTCTACTTAACTAAGTGTATGAGCATGCCTAGTGAGGGATTTTGCTAGTTATAACCTGACTCCAGCCCCCACCTACCTGTACTGCAGTCCAGGATTTGTGTCTTACACATAAAATATGACATTTGTCCCTGTTTCTGCTCTGCTGCTCATCACTGAACTTGGCTAAGACTTTCTTCAGTTGGTCAATGTAATTAATATGTCACCAAGGTTAATAACATTGGACCACACACGAGTGATGGTCTGTAAAACAAAAAGTAATACTACCTTACATCCAAAATAAGTTGTCATGTCTATTAGAACCCTGAACACCACTACTCAAGTTAATTACCCTAGTTCTTTGCACCACACAGGCTACTTGATACACAACAAACATTCACCACACATTCAACCGCAGATGCGTACAATATTTATTCCTGCACTAAGTAAGCTATAGAATGTATGATCAATTTCTTTGTTATTGTCCTGAGACTGCCTGGCATGCTGCAACATCATTGCTGAGTTTGTGTTACAGCAGTTACAAAAGAACAATGCTGTGTTAAGAGTGTTGGAATACTACCACTTGTTCTGCTGGGAAACACAGTAGTCTGACTATCATGTCACCCCACTGTCTAGCATCTCCCTTGACAGATGTAATAGTACTCTGTTGCAAAAGGTCTGTATGAGTATTCCATGCATAGGTCCTAGTGAATATTCATGGAAACAAGGTAGTGGAATAGGTACCTGTAGTCCCTTGTAGATGTAATTTCTGTGCAAGTAACCCACTATATTTACTTGCATAATGCATACACACAATGCCATGTCAAAATAATCTTATGAGTACTGTGGAGGATATGGACTTACCTTGCAAATGCAGCAGATGACAAAACTGTAGATCAGGGCTGACTTTGTCTGATGCAAGCAGTACACAGCCAATACATGAGTAGGTACAGGATGTGTGTGCTGCCTGCCATCATTTTTAATTTTTGTATGTGAGTAGGAGTAAGGTTTCAGTCCCTAGGGCCATAGATTGTCAGTGAATGTGCTATGTGTTACCACTTAGCCAATGCCAGGGCATGATGAGCATGCCTGTGTCTGTCTACAGGGTCATCAGCAGAGGGCTCCTTCTCCGAGTGGTCCTGTGACTGTGGCTGTGGTGACCTAGACACTGGTGTGGGGCTGTGCATGCCTTCACTCTACTGCAGCTTCTGTAGCTGTTTCTAGATGATCATATTGTGTAGCATAGCACATACTGTGAATATATGTGCACATGTGGCTGGACAATACTGCAGGGCTCCACCAGATATATCTAGGCACCAGAACCGTGACTTCAGCAGCCCAAACACATGCTCTGTGGTGTTTCTGGTTTGTGAGTGCACCTCATTATGATGTTCTTCTGTAAGTGAGTGCATTTCTGATGGGTGTCATCATCCACTGTTCCAGGGCATAGCCAGCATCCCCCACCAAATGGTGATATGGGATGTCCCCCTAGCAAACATCTGGTACAGCTTGTAATGTTTGCCAGATATGGGAGTCATGATATCTACAAGGCTGCCAGCACACACATTAAGGATAATACTATTGACATTGCGCATGACCTGGCAGTTGATGGTGTGGTACACCTTGTGGCTAACGTAGATTCTAACTTGCTCACCAGGTGGATCCTTGATGTGTACATGGGTGCAATCTATGACACCCAGTACATAAGAGTAGTGTGCTACACAGGAGAACTGTTGCATATTGCTTGCTCTCACCTCAGGGGAGAAAGGAAAAGATATGCGCTCACTGGCATGTGGTAGCATAGCATCCAGGAACTGGTGGAATATTCTGGATGCAGATGCCTGTAACCCCCCCCCCCATCATGTCTCCAGTTATTCTTTGAAATGTACCTGTAGCTAGCATCCTAAGGGCTACACATACCATTGTTTCCACTGGGATGGGTACCCCTCTATTGGCTCTGAGTTGGGGGTGGCAGAGCTGAGATAGCTCTTGTAATATCTCCCTGTTCCACCCTGTAGCACTCTACAATCTCCAGCTCATGTAGTTCCTGGAAGGTTATACTGGGTCTGAACACTCTTCTCCTTCTCAGCCTACGCCTTTTGTCAGCAGCATCACCAGCATTGACTTCAGCCTTTAGTATATGCAAATGTAGTATAGCTGTACCAGCCCCTAGCATTATCTCATCAGTTAAAATTTACCAGTCAGTACTCCAATGCTTCAGAGTACTGAGGGAGAAACAAATTGTAGGGTGTATGCATACTTTATACAGATCTGCTGTAGGTCCACTATGTGTGATTGGCTACTTATTATGCATTTCACCTGCCTAAATTGTAATTAACATCATTTAATGGCCCTATTTTGGTGCATGGTGTGCCGCTGTGTGTCACTCAGCATAGCTTATTCACTCCTAAAGAATCATCACTGTCACGTGACTAGTCTGCTGCATATACATGATAAGCTTCGCATGAATACGCTCGGCTATGCAGCGTGCTGAATAAACACATGCACCAGGTATTAAAAAATGCCTAAAAGTAAAGGGACACCCCCCCCCCCCGCTGGCATCCACAATCAGTGGTAATAGCAAATGGTGTAGGACCCTCCATGGAAGGGATTTGCGGACACAGTTGCTCCTTTTACCAATTTAACAAATTCACCTCATTTGCATACATATCTGTACTGACAGCTCGGTAACTACATGGTTCATAGCCCTATGATGTAGGGAACAGCACCAATGTACCACTGTACAGACCCAATTCAATGTCTTATAATGCATTTCTGACAAGTATCATAAAATACTTTTTTTACTTTTTTTTATTTTCAAATAGGCATGTTTGTGCACTGTGGTGCACAGTGCAAACATGCCAAAATCATTTTAAAAATATGTTTACAAATTTCCTTGCATTCTCAGTCATCAACAATGTATTTTTCACACATCACTTTACGTGATCAAACCATTTCAGGAGAGTTTTGTCCACATTTTGAGGACTTTTATATTCTTTCTATGGACATTCCTATTCGTGGAAAATGTCTGTGTACACTATGGAAACAGACACACACTCTACACAGATGCCTTTATGCTTGTTGGATTTCTTCACCTGGGTCATTTTCATAGAATTTGGCTGCTGATGAGGTAATTGGCATTACATGGAACTTTCCTTGTTTGTACCTGCTTGCTGATTGTTAAGCAAAAATATAGTCCTAAATCTTGAGCCGTGTGCCTTTATACTTCATCGCACATCAGTTAGTCATATAAAGCTAGTTAGTCCTTCTTTTCAATAATTTAATCTTTAACCTTAGTGGATGTGCTTGTACGTTTGGAGTCTCTACTGCCTAATAGTGCCAATTTGCATCACTTAGCATGGGAAGGGCATGTGCATATGTGTGTATGCATGTATTTGTTATCAGGTATTTGGGTTAAATGCATAAGCTTTTATTGATTTGCTAAGCAATAAAAAGATTGGTAAGATTGTATCTGTAGATGTTGATATGCAAGTGTAGTTTGATTAGTCTTAATTAAACTACATGTCTGATTATATTTCAGAGTTGGGCTGTATATATCTAAAGTGTATTTACAGCTGTTCATTATTCTTAGTATGTTTTTTTTTTTTAATAATTCACTTGTCTTTTTACACGTTATTGCATTTATTTTCATAATTTTGACCTAGTTGGGAACTATGTGGAAGAGAAAATCTTCAAAAAAATATTCCTTCATTTCTTTTCATTTGTTAGAGAAAAGGAATATAATAAGTTTACCAGTAAATTAGTAGGAATTTGCATGAATCTACATTTCATATCATTTTATATTAACATCTTGAATTAATAGCATACAGAAAGTGGAATTGCTTAAATGTATATATTTAAATAAAATACATAATTTATATTTATAAGAAATCCAAATAAATGTACATAATACAGAAAAAAAAACTTGTTCAATTTGAAGTTCTGGCCCAATCAAACCATAAAATCAAAAGGAAGAAAGTTGCATTTCTGAGGTGTAAAAGTACAATTATTCCCAAAATAGTAAAATAAAAGAGAGAGAGAAGAGCAGGATTAATAATTGTTGTTAGATTATGGACTTTAATCAATCTTTACTGGTTGTCTTTAATTAGAGCTAAAATAGATAGTAGCTGTTTAGATTGCATAATAGGAAACATAAGAGGTAGCATTATTTTGGGAGGAGATTTCAACTGCATATTTAACAAATCTGAATCAATTGCAATTAGAGAACCTATAGTCTTGACTTTAATAAAAATGCTCAATGGATGGACAGAACCATTGAAACTAAAAGATACATTTTCCTTGAAGTAAGTTGGCTGCTTAATATATAGCCACTGCTCATTTGTTTTTGACATGCAATCACGAATCAATAGTTTCAAAAATATTCTCTGTCCCATTTCAGACCATAATGCCCTAGTATTATAATGACAAATAGTTCGAGATCATCACAAAAGGGTTCTCATCTAGGAAAAAAGAGGTAATTGATCCCCTCTAATCGACAATCATTAGACCCTTTATAGAGTACAATGCCCCTTTTGGAATGCACCTCAGAAGACATCTGCAGCAGCTGGAAAGGCCACAGAAGTACCTCACAAAAAGGATTACTGGCCTCAGACAGATGCCCTACACTGACCATCTCAAAACACTCCATATTTACTCAATAGCATGTCGCCTACTCTGAGGTAATCTCTGCCTAACATATAAAGTTATGTCAAACCCAGAGCTGTTGGACATGCTACACCTAAAGAAATCCCAATCCCTCTGAGCTACACGCTCGAGGGACCTAAACCTTGTCACCACAATAAATAGTACATGCTGTCGGGATAGATTCCTGTCCCAGAGACTTCCCATATTCTGGAACAAGCTACCCATCTATATCAAGCAAAGTTCCTCATTAGCACTCTTCAAGAAAAATCTTGATAAGTGGATGGGAAATAGAGGGGATCAGTTCCGTGGTTCTGCTTGACAGGGGCACAGGAAAATAAGTTTCTTGGGTGGCATAAGCCAGGGAATATTGTTGGCTAGGCTTACGTAGGCCCTTGGGACGATAGCCTAGTACCTACCTATGAACCTATGAATATTTTTTATGTATACAATTCCAGCATACGTATTTAAACTAGATAAATAAATCAGAGATTGTTTTTTAAAATAACTAGAATATTTTATGGGATATAATAATCCCAAAGTTGTTAATAATATAATGGCATGGAATGCCTTTAATGTTTGTACATATGGCAAAGTATCTGGTGTTGGAAAAAAAATCAAACAATTCAGTAAAAAATGAAAGTGCTTTGATAAATTATTCCAAATTGTTTGGCTTGCTTATCAGTCCTTTCCTCCTGCCAACTATAACATTTATTTGGCACTGGGATAACTTTCTTCTCAGCTAGCTAAATCCTCCCGTGTGTCACCTACATACTCAACTTACTTTATTGATTTTTTTTCCTCCTCCTCAACGTTCTCCTTGCTGGGTCATCCAGATCTGTTCATTCTTGCTGTGCTCTGGCGTACTCTGCTCTCCTGCCCTACCCATTCCCACCCACCCCAACTTTTATTTCCTTTATACTACTCTATTTCCCCTCCTCCTTGACTACTGTCCAAGCCCCAAACACTATCAATTAAACTACTCCCCCTCTACCAGCAATGCATCTTCATTAATACATTCTCATCTCTCCTCAACCCCTCCCACATTTTCTACCATTTCCTCCCCACATCTGACCTAGCCCCCTTCTCAGTCAATCACCTATCTTTCTCATTATACCTTCTACACCTAACTGCTCTTACATATACTCAGCCTAGTCTACCCTAACATGTCACTTCATCACCTTCTTATCCCCTTTCTCCTCCTAACACTAGCTACTTCATATCACATATCTCTGCAATATACATCACCATCACCAACTCTCTCTAATAATATCTCACCACATAACTACCCCCACACATTTAGTATCTCACATCACTTATTTCTAATCTCCCCTGCCTCTCTCTTTTCCATTAAGGTATATCATAGAGACTCTCTACCCACAAGTATAAAGACAATAAATCCATGTACACTTGTTCTACTCTCCATACTGCTTGATTTCTTTGACTCACTACTCCTGGATGGTGACATCTGCCCTAACCCTGGACCATCACTCACCATTCCTCACAAGCAAACACACTCCACCTTAACCCTCTCAATAACTCCCCACAGCCACAGTCCATCTACTAAATCCCTAACTTTCTTTTCATTCAACATCCAAAGCATCGTTAATAAAATTACAGACCTGCTCTCATAGATTGACCTCTACTCCATTCCTCATCCTAACCCTCTCAGAAACCTGGTTAAAACCTCACAACTTAAACTCAGAAATCCTTCCCCGGGCTATAACATCTTCCAGGTAGACAGAACAAATAAAAGAGGAGGAGAAGGTGCTGCTATCCTCTACTCTGACCAGCTTACTCTCTCTCCACTCCCACTTTCCATACCTAGCTTTCTCCTGCAGAAATTCTAATAGTAAACTGCCACCACAATCCATATAAAAAAATTGCCATTGTATCAATTTACATTCTCCAGGGGACAATATCCCTATCCTTGAAAAGTTTCTCTCTTGGCTTACCCTAAATGGTACCTACAAAACTATCATACTTGTTGATGTAAACATAGAATGGGCAACTATCTCTCTTCCCTATCTCTTACCCATAGTCTCAATCTTTATGGCTGCCACCAACTCATATCTTCCCCTACTAGGTACAATAGTATCTCTACTTCAGGACTGTATCCTTTCTTCAGACCCTCTTCTTTACCATAACCTTGGCATTCTCCCAAATTCCCTAAGTGACCATTCCCCTATTTATATTCATAGATACTCCCAACAGCTTCTCAATGTACACCTTTACAGAGAATGCTGTGACCTGACTAATTTCAATCCTGACTATTTCATCTCTACTTTATCCAACATTAACTGGTCCTTTGTCAATAAACGTCCCCTTACTGATACTGCTATCTCTTTCAATACTCTATTTCAAGATGTACTAAGCTCTATGGCAAAGTCCAGGAAAATCAGGGTAAAAGCAAAACATGCCAGCTGGCTATCTAAGCAAACGTGCTCTATCATGCATCAGAGGAATGCTGCTTGGAAAATCTGGGCCAGAAATAAAAATTTTCCCTTACTCTAACACTGCAAAAAACTTAGGAACAAGTGTAAAAACTTTTTTTTGCCTCCTCACAAAACCCCCAAAAAGTCTGGTCTACCATTAATAAAATCCTCCACCCAGGTAATCTTTCTACCTCCAACCCATTCCCTCTTAATACTGCCTCAGAAACTGTTGCTCTGTTAAACAATTACTTTATTAAAACTATCCAAAAACGAACTCCAAATAGCATTACTGCTACCTCTATCCTCGCAGCCCAGACCTCCTTCCTTTAACACATTCTGCCTTCATCCAGCTCCCGCTCACTTTATCAAATCACAACTAACTAAACTCAGGTCCTGCTGTCCTTCTGTTGACAATTTACCTTCCTACTTCCTTAAAGTGGCTGCCAGTGCTATCACTTACCCTGTCTCTACTCTTATTAATCATTCCATTGCTGAATCTTTCATTCCAGACTTGTGGAAATCCTTTTTCACAATCCCTCTGCACAAAGGAGGTAACTCCACTGACCCCTCCAACTATCATCTTATTGCTATACTATCCCCACTTTCCAAAATTCTTGAAAAGTGCATCCACTCTCAGCTACTGAAACACCTACTTGATAATACCTTTCTTACGCCCACCCAACATGGCTTCAGAACTCACCATAGTACTTCTACAGCTCTGCTCTCATTTACCCAAACAGTATCTGAAGCCCGTGACAATAACCTACTAATTTACTGTCTTTTCCTTGACCTTACCAATGTTTTTGATACTGTCTCTCACTGTAAACTAATTAATAAACTGCATGACCTTCATCTCTCCACCTCATCGCTATGCTGGTTTTCTAGCTACTTAGCTAATGGAAAATAATCCATATGCTGGAAAACTGTCACCTCCCCATTCCTTCCTGTCAGCACTGGTGTACCCCAAGGCTCAATATTAGGACTTCTTTTATTCAATATTTTTACCAAAAATATATTCTCTGCTTCAAACCTTTCCACACTCTTACAATATGCCAATGACTCCACCCTTATTAAAACTGCCCTTAGTATCCCTTGCCCTTACCCAGGACACTTTCACATCCATTGAAACCTAGCTCACCAACAATCAACTGATTTTAAACCTTCAAAAGAAAAAAACTTTTACTTTTTCTCCACAAAACACTGGCACCTCACAAATCTACATTCTCTATTACCTGCCATAACAATACCATCATCAGACCTGAACCTTATACAAAACTACTAGGTATTATAATTGATGATGAACTAAAATTTGACATACACATCCATCATTCAATTAAAAAAACAAACTTGGCCTCCTTTATTGGAATCACAAACCACTCCCCTCTTCCCCCAAAACCTCATTAGCCATGTATCTTTTATTACCCTGTCTTCTGTATGTTGTTCTCATTTTCACCAACCTACAATCTTCACTTCTCTCCAAACTAGAGCAAACACATGACAAAGTAGCTAGATTTGTCTCGAATCTGTCTAGTAAATCCCACCACTGCCTTGCCCTTAAATCATTACAATGGCCAGAATTCCCTAAACAATTGTCTCCTTCTCAGTTGCACATCACACACTCAGTTCTGTGTAATCCCACTTTCCGTCCCTCCATCTCTAACATCATGTCCCGCTATAACCCTCGCTATCAACTTTGCACATCTGACAAAAACCTTCTGGACATCTATAAGCCATTAAAAAATATTGGCAAATCTCTGTTTAAGCACTCCGTAGCTCACATCTTGAATTCCCTTCCATGGAAAATAAGAAGCATCCCACATAAACTGCAATTCAAACAAGAACTCAAACATTATTTTCTCAACACCTGATCTTGGCCTTGTCAAGCACCTACCTGACTTCTGACAGATTTCTTCCTTTACTCTATTTCTGAACAATTCAGCTTCTCTGTCTCTTTTTCTACCTGCTTTCTACTTTTCTTACTTTTCCAGCACTTCATTTTAGAATATCCGCCAATCTGATCTTGTAAATACTCCTACTCAGGGCTCACATCTACTACTATTGTATTCAATTACTTCTGTTCTTTTTGATATTGTGCATCTCTTTCCTTTAATGTCTCTTGTCATTATTTCTATTGTAATCAAAGTTCTATGTAAATTTGATATTTTTAACTTTGTATTTTCTATTGCTTTTTTCTGTTTTGATTGTCTTGCATATGTAATTGGAATTTTTCTCCATGGGTCTCCACTGAAAATAGGCCTTTGGTTGAGTTGGACCAACATGGTTAACAAATGACAATAAATAAAATAAATAAATTGCAAGAAAGACTCAGTCAAGCAAGAATCATCACTGTGTAATACCTTAAAGCTCCTACACAAAATAACCACTACAGGTCATATCATTGTTTTAACTACATGGCTTTTGAATGCCCTTTACTTTTTCCCTTTCTCCATTTTAAGTTTTTATGGGTACATTACAGACAATAAAGCCAAACAACATTAGCTGCAGACATGCATGTTTTAGCCATTTTATTGACCCTATCAGCACTTCATAAGTGGATTGTTTGACTGCACATTAAAACGCATAGTTTAAAATCAAGCATGATATCTATAAAAATTAGGGTGCTTGCAAAATATCACAAAATGACTTCTAATCAAAAGGGTAAAAATTTAACATAGACAAACATTCAGTAAAAAATGCAACAGAGAGACCCATCCAAGTTAGAAACTTCACTGTGTATTACCTTAAACCTCCTGTTGTGAAGGATAATGATATGCTGAAGGTACAAAATAATTCACAGAATAAAATAAACGCATTTCAGAAAATTAACAATAATCTTAATATTATAAATAAATGATTTAATAAGAAATATAAACATATGTTGACTCACAAGACAGAGTTAGCAATTGAAAAACCTTAAAACTCCTTTTAATGCAATGAAACAAAAGAAATGCATAAGTTAACAAGAATATTTGAGCTTTTATCCAGGACTAATCATATGAATGAAAAAGGTTCAAAGGAAAAAAGTATAACATTGAAAAATATAAAGTTAAGATGTGTTATTAGAATTTAGAAATTATTATCAATGTGAACAAACATATAAGTAATGGAACATTGGTTTAACTCAATAATAATAATAATAATAATAATAATAATAATAATAAAAACACAGGAACTTAGTTTTACCAAAACTCTCATTGGAAGTGAAAATATACCTTATTACAAATCACCAGGAAAATTAATTCTGTAAATATACATAAAATTCTTCCAAAGAATAAAGTTTTATTTTTTCATAGAGTGTTGATTGATGTTCAGTCTATGAAAGAAATACTGTCTTCCTGGAAACACTCTATAATTATTCATTTTGCTTTAGAAACAAGGACAAAGTCATTATGATCCTTATATAGAATACTTTTTGTTGTTAAACTTGGAATACACATTTTTTATGTCAATTATGACTGACAAAATTATTTGTTTCCACAATTAATAAATTTTGATGAACTGAGAATTATAAACAGAAGGTTCACACAAGATAGAACTGCAATAATTTTAACTTTAATCAACATAGTTAATGTTGAGAAGTAGGGCATAGCATTCTTACTGGTAACCTTAGATGTGGAAAAAAACTTAACAAGGTTAATTGGGTTTATTCTATTTTGTTTTAGATTATGCAATTGTATAATATTCCTTTTGAGTTAAAATATTTACATGAAAATATTTACTTATAATAATAAGACATAGTTTAAAATATAAGTGTTTATCAGATTTCCTTGAGGTAAACAGTCACAAATCAGGGATGCAGATGTGCCCTTCCCTAAAATCTTTTTGATTAGTAGTTGGAGCCTGAACAATAGCTATTACAAATACTTTACATATAAATGGAGTAAAATTGGGGGTACATTATGAATCAAAATTAATCTTATTTGTGGATGATATCATACCAACAATAACTGAAGTTAATAACTCACTAAATGTGAGTCTGAATTTGATTCAAAGGTATGAACTAAATTCTGGTCTTTGTTTTAACAAAATCAAGGTCATTTACCTAAATGCCAATAAATCATCTTCAGATACATTATTAAAAACAAATTTTGGGGAAGAAGTGACTAAGATCAAATATCTTTGAATAATTATAAATTCTTGGGAAGAAACAAAGATCTGATACAGTTTTATAAGAAGTGACTGATATAACTGAGAAATGGAGCAAACAGATATACACATTTGAAAATAGTCTTCCAAACAGATTTCCAAAAATCTATGTATAATTCAAATTATGACCCTTTATCCAAATAAGTTTCGATAAAAAAATACCCAAACTTTGTTGAAGTTATCATGAGCCCCAAGAGACCAAGGCTACCTCTGAAACATCCCACAAAATCCTGGAATAAGAGGGTATAATGTACAATGTATAATGTCCCAGATATAAAGATATATTCAAATGTAGTTTTTATCAAAATAATAATTCACAAGATTGATGGAAACTATAAGGCAAACTGAAAATATGTACAAGAATTAAAGACAAGAGTCTTTAATTCAAGAGAATTAAAGATAAAAAATACAGTAAATAATATTAACATTAAAATGTGAAATGTGCATCTTCACTCAGTATAATATGCTGTCTCTAACAAGTTCAACCTAGGTGAATAACTTAGTTAAAATTTTTAAGAAAACAATTATGGGAAATACTGAAACCAATTTCTGGTTCAGTTTTACTACCATTCTATATAATGATAGATTTGTTGAAAGCTAAACATGCTTCAAAATGATCCAGTTGAAGAACAAATATTTTCAGGCTTATATAATTGCTTTCAAAGTTTGAATGTTACATCATGTGAGATTATTTGTCTTGAATATGAATTAGATTTTCCAAACTGAATTCTAATACAGAAAATCTGATCACGTGTAAAGGCTTCTGAAAACAAGAAACAATCATCACTGTTAATCGATTATATGTGTCAAATAGTCATTGATAGGGAAACAAATATTTTCCTGCTGGAAAAAAAACAACATGACCAGTGTATGAAGCTCTGCAGAGCTACATTCACAAGGTTTTGGACACAATGGAGACATTTAAAGTTAGGATTAATTAATCTAATAGAAAGAAAAAATGCAGTTACATAGCTGAATAATGATTAATGTATTGTTAACTGCAGCAAGGGATTCTAACAAAATTGGGTGTTTAATCTATGCAATATGATAATAAAATGTTGCCTTATCAATAGCTGCCACCTAGTTATTTAGGGACAGAAATGTAACCAAAATGTGCCCATTTCATGCTTCTTAGAAGCAAGCTCCATCTTCGGTTATTTCTACTGTGATATCCTTTCTCCCCAGACTAAATGCAAACTATGCATGGGATTGGCATAGAACCTAAGGGCATCCCGAAGTGTTGCGCTGCCAACAACTTTGGCTATGGGGAGTTCTCATTATGATTTACCCCTATTTTCCCCTCCAGTGCAATATCCCGTATGACTGCAGGGAGGGCATGCAATATGGAAATGCTGACATAGCTCCCCATCTCAGTAGCAGTTGAACCGAGGTCCACTCCCCTTTTCTACTCCTTGGACTTCAACCCCTCTTTCATCCCTGGTCTTCACAAGGGATTATATATGGGAATGCTTGTGTGACTGCCCTCTCTCCCAAGGATAATCACACCCATCTTTTCCTAATCCTACATCACTCACTCAAGTTGCTAATTCAACCCACGTAGGCTAGAATATAGTTAGGACTTGATCACTCTATGCCACCAAAGTAGTTGCAATGGCTGTTATGGGAGTAAATCGAAACAATATTGATGATCACACAGCCATATGCATGATCACACCCTATATCTTGACTTCTTTGAACTTTATATGACTAGCTCAGGTATAAGTCAAATCAGTCATCAAGAGTAATAAATTATGTCATAGGTTCATGAGACAAGTAAAGGTATTGTTGTAAATTGTGTCACAGTAGTGATGCTGTAAAATGCTAAATTGAAAAATGTCAGTCAGTGAGCTCATGCGTAACATAAACAGACATGAAGTCAGGCCTATTATATTTCTGATTACAGAAGGTGTCAAGTAGAGGATAGTTCCATAAGAATTAATTGCCAAACCAGTTAAGGGCCATGAAGGAAAGACCACAGTGAAATTGTTTAACTCATTCCCGCCAGTATAGCTGTTTTGCGTGTGTACCTTTAACTCCCAGTGGGTGTGGCTTGAGCCTTGAAAAAAATGAACTCATCACCTTACAGTTCTGGCAAATACTCATTTGTAGAGGTCAACAATCAATACAATTGTGTTTGCCATCATGTATGCTTCAAGATAAAATATTCTGATACTTTGTATGTAGCATGGTTTTGGAATTATTAATGCAAATATGAACAAGCAATATTTGAGGCCTAGAGGCACAGTAGAAGGTAACTGCAGAAATGCCTGGAGGGTGTTGCACTAAGCTGTAATGAGTTAATCAAAGGTAATTTTGATTCGCAGTATCAAATTCTGATGACATACCTAGGAAGTCTGATATTGGATAAGAATATAATATTGACCCTTTTCACTAGGAAGTCATTGACTGCCTTTATGACTGAGTGCTTAGTAATATGACAGAAGACAAATAGGATCAACAGTCTAACAGACAAAAAGAAAGATCTGCGAATCCAGCTAAGGATGTTACACCTTTTTAGTCACCTTCAATCAAAAGGGGCTAACTGTACTTCTGAGGCAGGACTCTAGTAACTATGCCTACCTACACTGAAGAAAAAAGCTGAAACTAACTCATTTGTTTCCCTATGAAGGTCATCAAATGGGTACTACCCTCGGCTCGAAATTGAGGATCCAAAATGAAAAGCTGTTACCAGAGGGGGGAAAAAACTCCTAACCACACCTGTAACTGTAACAAGCAGTTTTCTACTGTTGCTACCACACACTCAGCTCAACTTGACAGCTGTTAATGCAGCATCAGTATTAGTGTATGCTGTGCCTGCACTTCTTTACCAGTTACACTTACCAGTTGTTCCCCCTGACACTTGCTCCAAGAACTGTGTCCCATCTACCCTGCCCTAGTTGTAGCTCTGACTGAAAAGTCAGCCTCATGCAGTCACTCATGCAACGCCATTTTGCCTCAGGTTGCCTGCGAAATAGTTAGGGTCGATACCTGTTTACCTTTTAAAGAAAGGGAGGGTTTGAGAAATTGTGTCAATTCTTCAGGTTCTGTGGATGAAGAGAGGATTTCTTAAGTAATGGTATTGCAAACAATTGTTTTAATGTTCCCCCTACATGACTTACTTCATCAAAATAACTATGTATGGTTCTCCTTCAATGTACACTAAGTCACTATGAAAGTAGTGCCATTATATCACTTGGGTACTATGACCATCTTTCTAACTGAAAATGTAGTCCATACACAAAATACACTAAGAGGTTTCTTCAGGATAAAACGTATGTTATGTACTGTGCTTCTTCACTTTGTAATCCCTGTAAGTAACACAAGCAACAGCGAATAAAAAACCTGGTCCTAAGCTCACATCACCATCTATTCTGAGAACAAACTTTGAGAGTGCTGTATCTATAATTTTTAAATCTGTAACCATCTGCTCTCAGTTTATAAAGACTACCCATTTCAACTGATTGTTGTGGGAAAAGTTATGAATATTATCAGTCCTTCCAAATCTGTATGAATATCATGAAAATGAAATGAGGTACATGTTACATAATGACATCATATCAGAAACAGTATGAAGATGAGCAAAATGTCCATTGATACTTGAGATCTTGGTACTTTATTTAGAAAGATATTGAGGGTAATTTTATTGATATTTCCATTCTTCTGTAATTATATCCAAAGTAAAATGCCTATTATACCATGACCCCCTATTAATATTCCAAAACGTGCACGCTGATTGGCCAGCGTGCACGTTGTAAATCGACTTATACTAATGGAAAAAGGTCCGGTCGCCCGGACTTTTTCCATTAGTATAAGTCTTTTTTAAAACACTGTCTCGCTATGTTAAAAGAAGAAGGTTTAAAAAAAGCAACGGAGATCTCCGTTGCTTATTTTAAAGCTGTCTCACTATGTTAAACCCATTTAACATAGCGAGACAGGTTTAAAAAAAAAAAAGCAATGGAGAAAGCAAGATCCCTGTTACTTTTTACTGTTTCGCTATGTTAAATGGGTTTAACATAGCGAGACAGCTTTAAAATAAGCAACGGACATTGCTTTTGGCCACAGCTCTGATGTACTGTGTAGGCATGTGCAGTATATCAGAACTGCCGCGGATGCCAGACAGCTGCGGAAGGGCAGCAAAGAGGCATTATACAACGCCATTATTTAAGAAAAGTAATTGTTTCTTTTCTTAAATAATGTCATAGTATAATAGCAATAACCCACTTCTGGGTGTGGGTAATGCGGGATTTAACCATGGTTGTCTTTGTTTGGTCCCTCGGGCTTCGCCCTCGGGACCAAACCACGCCAACCGTGGTTAAATCCCGCATTACCCACACCCAGGCGTGGGTTATTGCTATATCAGTGAACTGAAACCAGTCATCAGAGTGTTAACACATAGATGGATAACTGTGCTTCTGACATCTACATCTACTAAGCAAGGAATTTGTGATAAATCTCAACTTCTTAGAGCAAAAAAATCTGGACAAAGCTTAAATGATTGGGGGGGCAAATTTTAAATATTGCTCTTACAAACTTAGAAAGTTGATAGAATAATAGGTTTTGCATTAGCATGGATTTTCTGAAGGATGTAGAGTTTGTCATTATTTAATGACTTCATTTCTCAGCTGTTTACCAGAAAGGTACAAGGTTTAAGAGGAACACACCAAAATATGAGGCAAAATTCTGGACAGTCTGTGAAAATCTGTACATTTGAGAGGTATGTAATAAAATATTTGTTGGCACATTACAGAAAAACAAAACAAAGTAAAAAACAAAATGCTTTCTTGTATATGTTCAAAATGAAGCATAAGAAATAAGATTAAGTAAATCTATTTACAAATTGTAGCTATATTGCAAAACTACCAACTAGACTGCTGCTGAAAAGGAGTATGTACTTTATTGCAGAACAGAGTACATATTCCAAGGTGCTTACACGTTAGTTGGGAATCTGAACCTAACTATAACCAAATCTAAAGCAAATGTCAGATCCATTACCAATAATGCCATGTGCACTGAATAACAGAAAGACGACATTGTATGGCATCATCTAAGTTAAACTTAAGTTGTCACTAAGCAAAGACCTCATTATATGCACACAACTTCAGCATAATGTAGTAAATCTGCATTACCTGGTGAGTCTGATACTGTGTGGGATTTGTATATCAAAAGAATATTTATCAGGGCATGAGACAGGGTTAGTTGGGCACAGGTTCATGCAAAATGCAACTTTGTTCAGGTTAATAGTTAGCATGCATAGTGATGTATTTGAAGCAATGTATAGGGTTTTTGATTAAACATATTGTTTATGTGGTTTAGTTATGATTTTTTTATGTCTTGACAAAGTGAAATACAATAACTCACAGTAAATTCAGCAAAGCAAGAATCTGAACAAGAATGTTGTCTAGTGTTACAAAAACAAAATGAAAATTAAACCTTAATAAAAAAAAACACTGGTGCACCAAAATATTTTGAGCCATAACCCTTGATAATCTTCTTCTACATTTTCTTATTGTATGTATTTCATGTGTTTCAGGCTATCACCCTTTCTATCACTTTTTATCATCAGGTTTTGTTTTGCATACTTCTTTGTAAAAGCTCTTATAATTCCTGATGCATAGTAGCACTTTATCTATTTTTCTGTCCCTTTCTCTTGAACATTATACTTTCATTTTATCGCTCTTTGTTGCCACATAGCACCTACACTTCATCATCTCTGTGCAAACATCTTTCAATAACAGCTGGCAGGTGTGTTTCTGGCAGTAAATAAAACTGTAGTTTCCACTTCTGATAATTTATTTTTTTTTTACAATCCTACAGCACCACTTTCTGGTTTAATTAGTATGGTGTCCTAGAGATTATGCTGAATCGATTAGGACTTGATCTCCAAGGCTACATTGCTAATGTATTTATTTATGCCAAATGCAATTGCAAGAAACTATATTTTAATCTAAGTATATGTTTGATGTGATTCATTGACAGCTTTTGAAGCATAGTTTTGCTCTTCCAACCACATTCATAGTGTATCCTGAGACAGCCAGTATATACGAATAAAGAAGTCTGACTAGGTCATATTATTTAAAAAACCAGGAATAACACCATATCAATTTAAAGGAAGAAAATGTTTATGTGTGTCCACTTTATTGTCAGACCACATCGTTATGAACTAGTTTTGCGGTGAGGTCTGATATGCAAAAAAAAAAAAAAAAAAGAACAAACATTTTAAAGGTCTGCATACATCTCTGATAATATGCATTTTCCCTTCTTGACAGAATGCCAAATTCCATTATGATGCCTTGTGGGTACCTTTAAAATGCTGATGAATTGACAAAATATGTGTTTCAGTATGGCATGATACTTCATTACAGAGATAAACATCTGTTCTCTCACAGCATGACTTGCTATTAGGGTCAGAGAGTAGAATTATGGATTTTAGTGAGTTACCATGCATCAGTGAAAACAAACTTCTCATTGCCACACATGCTGTAGGTAAATTTGCAACTAACCAGATGTGATCAGGAACAATCTTTACTAGAGTACTTTGCATTTGCAATAAGAGCATAACCAATGTAAATTATCATTCGTGAGATGTTTCTCATTTCATGGTAGGAATAAACTCTTTGCTGAATAACATGAGCAGGTGCATTAAATATCAGTTCCTCGTGGACAGGCCTGTACAATAAAAGCATACCATGTTAAATCTGAAAGCTAATTACCACTGGCTAAATAGTAGTACAAAATCTATATGTGCTCATAAAGTGGCTCTGGGTATATAAAGTGTTTGATGAGAGAAGGGATTGAGTCTTTGAAGGTAGATTGGGGGCTCAAAATAAGACTTAACACTAATAAATAATACTAAAAAGAGAAACTGCGTTTCAAACAGAGTATGCATACTGTTACTACTGGTAGCAATAGAGTTACATATAGAATGTTGAAATATATTAGCCATAAAATAAATATTAGTTTTCATTGGGAGAACTATACATATACATATATATATATATATATATATATATATATATATATATATATATATATATATATATATAAAACACTTTGCAAACTGAGAGTAAGTTTCACATTTAACTCTTAAGGTTAGCAAACTTTACTCTGTACACTTTAGGCAAGAAACATAAAAATACTAACAGATTAAAACACAGAAAAGTAAAGCCTTTTGATAAGTACCACTTACACTGTCTATACTGCCCATTTTACAACCTTCTGGACAAGTTGCAGGTCCAATGTAATCAAAGCTTATACAGTATATCTATGTTCCTCCAGTACATTTAATATGTCCCTGTGGATCAGGATATCACTTCTTAAAAGACAGTTCCAGTCATTCATTACTTTTTCTGTAAATAATTAGTTTTGTTAATTTCTCATGAACTCCTGTTAAGTATGTTTGAATGGTGTTCACTTATTGCTATGTATAACTTCAAGAGCATACACACTGAACATCTATGGATTTTCATTAGGATCTCATACAAGTCCATCTCAATTTTTCTCTCTTCTTCTTTCTTTCATTTCTTTCCAAATGTATATATTTAACTGTTGTTGTAGTTTAATGTATGTAGTTTCTGAAAAAAATCATATTTTTTTGTCATTCTTCATTGCTCTGTCTATATCCTGCCAATGTTCTAGCAGAAATGAAGATTCCAAACTGCAGAGCTTCCTCCAGGTTGGCACCTACAATCCTGCTACTGTAATAGTCTAATTCAAAAATTGCTATGTCTTGGAGAAAATTGAATTCTGCAAGATTCCAT
Organism: Protopterus annectens; assembly: GCF_019279795.1. Lineage (NCBI taxonomy): Eukaryota > Metazoa > Chordata > Ceratodontiformes > Protopteridae > Protopterus > Protopterus annectens. The sequence continues at coordinate 240,879,015 of NC_056736.1, read as the reverse complement.
GATCTTGACTATAAGAAAAAAATCAAAGAATTGACATTTTTGTGACTGGATATTGAAGTGTTAGTCCTTCCTGACTTTTAGTTAACCTTTATATAAATGGTAAATGTAAATTCCACCTGTACCATTCTGCATATTCAGTGCTATCTTATGAGACACTCAATCATCAAGTATTACACAAAACCATATTTTTTAACGTGTTAACCAGGTAAACCAACTAGGCACAAAAGTCACAATCCAAGGGTTAACCAGGAATGCTGTCTGGTTAACTTACTTAGGCATTGTCTCAATGTAGGCTGGTGCTAAATTTTGATGATAGACATCCCTTCGTAATGGACAGTGAGAGAATGCTAAGTAAAATATAAGAAATGGTCAGTTTCAACAATGGGCATGCCATGGGTCCAACAAGTTCAAATAATGTTTGTGTGGGCACAGGCAACCACCAGCTGAAAAGTTTATGAAATTACTATTTGAAAAGTAGTCAGCCTGCAGTAAGGTACAAATATGCATCTTTGCTACAAGTGTGTGAGTGTACGTGTACGTGTGTGTGTGTGTGTGTGTGTGTGTGTGTGTGTGTGAGAGAGAGAGAGAGAGAGAGAGAGAGAGAGAGAGACCCTCGGTTATGAGAAAGTTATAAATTAGGCAAAATGAGAATACAATATGGTTAAGATAACACCCGATTTTGATAGCTTTTTAACATCTGATTAATACTCTATTTGTTTAATTATGTATGTGTTAATGTTTGTGTCTATCTATTTAGTTGTTTGTCTGTTTACTGTTTTTTTTTCTAGCAGCAGGTGACTTTTTATTGGTAAGTTTCTATATTATGGATACCTTGCAGGCCAGATTTTCCTCACTGCAGGAGGCCTTTGGTTTGACCCCAGTTTTATTAGTTGCCCAAAATAAATTAAAATTGCAATGCAATGCATATAATACTCACCAGAAAACTGACAGACTTTCCCAGAAGGTGTGCTGTTGCTGGCCTTTTAAAAGGATATCTAATCAAAACTTAACATTTTGTTACTGGATATCTTGGTGGTTAGTTTGTCATTCATATTAGGAAGCTCTGTGTACTGCATTGTCATGAACTGCTACATGTATCCTGCTTATACAAATCTTATATTTCCCCTTTGAGGTAATAAATCAGAGAGGCTCTCAATGTGTACTAATTAGAAGTACTGAAAGGAAAACTATGCAGTTTTGCTAATGGTTCACGTGTATGATTCTGGGAAGTGATGAAACTAGAAAGAGATGTGGCTTGAATGGAGAAGTGGTCTGATTGTTGTTTGAACAGATGGAATAAAATGTACAGTATATTCAGAGAAAGGAATCTGCTGCTAATTACAGGAAGTGAAATAAGGACTGTCATGCAATGTGAAGAAACAGCAGAGAAGGTGGCCATTGCTGCCGACAGAAACAGACATTGCCATAAAACATGATTTTTCTCCTGCATGGATCAGTGTAAGGCCTACTGAGGCTGCAGCTACCTTAAGTAACACTTTAATAATGGGTCGCTTATTGTCAGGCATATGAACACCAACCATATCTGTCAACCTCTTACTGCTAGAAATCTGTGCAAAGGCAAAAATAATGCGGGGATAAAGGCCCAAAAATATGGATATTTTTTAAATGTTGCACTTATTAAACCAACCACGCTAGCAGCTGATAATCTACCAGCAGATTTCCTACAGATATCTGCAGAGGCTATAGCCTATCCTGTGTCTATACTCATAAATAGATCACTATTAGAGTGCAAGGTACCTACCTCATGGGACACATCACATATTATTCAACTGCACAAAGGAGGTAACTCCTTAGAGCTCACCAACTATCGTCCAATAGCTATCACCCCTATCCCTGCACAAAGGAGGTAACTCCTTAGAGCTCACCAACTATCGTCCAAAAGCTATCACCCCTATCCAAAATATTAGAAAAAGTTGTCCATACTCAACTAATGCAATACCTCCTAAAAATAACCTACTTTCTAAATCACAACATGGCTTTATTCCTTCCCACAGCACCACCTCAGCACTACTGACCTTTACCAATATAGTTAACCACCACAGAAACAAGGGTCTATTCGTATCTTCCATATTCTTAGACTTGTTAAAAGCCTTTGACATGGTTAACCACAGTATGCTTCTTGAAACTCTATCTACCCTAAACATTAGCTCCTCCTCTATAACATGGTTCAACAACTACTTATCAGGCCATCTTTAAGCAGTCCTATGGCAAGACCAGTTGTCCCCCCTGTTACCAGTATCAATAGGAGTACCTCAAGGGTCCATCCTCGGCCCATTGCAGCTCTATCTCTTCACCAACCAGATCTCTTCATCCTCTCTGTCTCCACCTCAGCAGTACAATATGCTGATGACACCACCCTAATATGTCTTGCCCCCACGTTAAAGGAACTGCAAAGCCTAACCCAAAATAACTTTACTTTAGCCACGACATGGTTCACTAAAACAAACTTATCTTTAATCCGAAAAAAAAACTAATTATTTTCAGCCCTGGTAGATCCTCCCCTCTAAACAATAACTTTACCATAAGCTCCAAAGATAATACTTAAATCACTCCAACTGTTCACACCAAATTGCTAGGTGTAGAAACTGACAATAACCTAAAATATGTCATACACATAGCACAAACCATCAAGAAAGTAAATAAAAAACTTGGGCTCCTCTATAGGAGCAAACAGTATATCACTAAATATACCAAAGCCACCATTGCAAGGATTCATCTCCTACCATCCTTCTCTATCCCTCCCCTATTTTGACTAATCTCTGCCAGTCCGAACTAAACAAAATGGAATCTTTTTTTTTTTTTAAATATGTTTTTATTGAATTTTACAGACTTTTCAAAACATGAAAAGGAAAACTGTAAGTCATTACAGGAAACAGTAAGGTAGAGGGAGATACAAAACAATTAATACAAATGCTATGCATTTACAAAACAGCAGTTAGCATTTCAAGCAACTTACATCTTAAAGAATAAAATAAGCAATACATTACCCCAATAACCTATTACAGTCAAAGTCTAAAACTCACAAATGGAGGATGGCTAGGAGGGAGGAGTATATGACTGTCTTAAGAAGAATTAAAGGCGGTGAGGAGGGTACATCTACTTTAACTATTTACACTATATACATCTATTAATGACATATTTACAACATATTTACAACATGGAAATCAGAGGACAGCAATACAAAATAACAGAATACTTTGTAAAATCAAAAGTCACAGTGTAATGACAACAATGTATTATGATTATAGGACTGGGTAAGACACAAATGGAGGGCTTCCTGGAATGTAAAAAAGAAAAGGTGACCCACAATTCTGGAGACTATTTAGTCTGGATTAGGTCGAAAAGGCTACACCAATAGTTCTGAAAATAATTTTTTTTGTTTTTATTATTATTGCATGACTTATGTGCAGATATATATTTGATTGCCATTGTTGTAAAGTTATCCCAGTCTATTGCTGAAGGGTTAACCCAGTTCTTGGCTATAAAATATTTGAGGAGAGCGCAGACCATAACAAGGATGTGGGGACGGATGCCCTTAAGAGATTTGGGAGTTATATTTAGAATTGTGGTTTGCCAGGAGAATGTGGTTTACTCATACCCCATTTTTTTCCAACTGAGTTCTGAGGGAACACCAAATTTTGTAAATATTCTTACAACTCCAAAATATAGGGAGTATATCTACATGTGGGAGGGTGTAGAAAGGACAGGTTAGGTTTTTGTTGTATCCAAATTTTAGTAAGACTGCTGGAGTATAACAAGAATTGTTGTTGATCATAAGTTGAGTGTAGATTAGGTTCTTGAAGGGGGTTAGATTCAAGGTATTATTAATTGCTTTGCATTTAGACTCCCTAGGGATTTTGTCTTGTATGCCATCCCAATACTTAGAAAATAGAAGTGAATGGTTATGTTTAATGCATGACACAAGTTTATAGGTATGCAAAATAATTTTGTTCCTTAGGAAAAGTGATTTAAGAATTGATCGTGATACGGTAATGTCTTGATCCTTCATTCTATAGTTAGAAAATTTTTGTTTTATAAGTGAACTGAGTTGTCTTAAGATAGGGTCATATTTGTTAGGAGCCCCAAATAAAGCTTTGACCTCAGCTGCATTTTTAGAGTTATAAAAGTGCCAGACTGTGGCCTTACTGATAATAGGAAAGTTTGATAGGTCAATCATTTTATTATTGATTTTTAGATTAGGATTTTCCTGTGCAGTGGCACAGGAAAATAACTTTCTTGGGTGGCATAAGCCAGGGAACCTTGTTGGCTAAGCTTACATAGGCCCTTGTGATGATAGCTTAGTACCTACCTATATACGTAATGGGTTGGAGAATGGGAACATTATTGTGTAGATTTAAGGAGCTCATCAGAGCTTGAAAAATGTGAATTGTGTTCTTTAGTGGAGGCAAAATCTTAAATTTGTTGTCTCCATCAAGTGTAAGAACAGGGACAGAATAAGGGTTGAATTTTAACAAATATATATAGCTGCACCAGATTTTGACCCAGGTTAGGGACCAAGATTCAGCAGAGGGATCGTAATAGGCTATTTGAATTAAACGGCTAGCATTAATTATGTTGTAATACAAATTAAAGTCCAGGAGACTTAAACCACCTTTAGTCTTTGGGATAATTAGCTTCCTGTATGATAGTCTGGTTGATTTAGGGAACCATAAGAACTTTGAGATTGTAGTTTCCATTTTTCTAAAGAAATTTTTCGGAACATTTAAGAAGATGGGAGTTAAAATGGAAAAGGATTCTAGGTAAAATATTCATTTTAATGATAGCATATTTTGATAATAAAGAAAGATTGATGTTTTTCCATCTAGTTAGATAATTATTTATTTGATCCCAGACTCTATATAAATTTGCTTTCATTAGTTCTTGATGGGAATGTGTGAAATTTATTCCTAGGTATTTGAGTATATATTTGAGAGGGATGTCTGATAGGGGGAAGTAATATTCTAAATGTTTCGTAGGATTTAATGGAAAAATGTATGATTTTGCAGGGTTTAATTTATAGTTAGCAACCTTAGCAAAAAGATTGATTGAATTTTGGATTTTATGAAGATCGGTGTTGGGAAGCTCAAAGTAGATGTTCAGGTCATCTACAAATGCAGAGTAATTTATTTCTATGTTGAAGACTTTTGGGAAATGGTGATAAGTCTTTTGTTTAACCCAGAGAAGGAGAGGTTCCAGATATAAATTAAAAAGATAAGAGGAGAGTGGACAACCCTGTCTAGTGCCATTGTTAATTTTGATAGGGCATGATAATGTTTTATTTATATAAAGGGAAGTAGAGGCATTATTATAAAGCACCGTAATAGTGTTAATAACAAAATCTGGGAAGTTAAAGTATTTCATAGTTAGGTATAAGAAGTTTAAATCAATGTTATCAAAAGCTTTGGTTATGTCTAGCGTGAGTGTATAACGTGGGTGGTTATCAATTTCTATAAACACCATTAATATAGTTAAGGTAAGAGTATTGCCAAAAAGCTGCCTTTGTTTCATAAATCCCAATTGTTCAGAAGAGATGACTGAAGCTATAACTTTCTGGATTCTATTAGCAAAAATGGTAGATAAAATGTTGATGTCGACATTAATGAGGGCAATAGGCCTATAGCTGAAAGGGTTGGACTTGTCAGAGTTGGGTTTTAGGATGAAATTTGTTTTAGAATTGTTCATATACTTATCAGCAATCCCTTTAGAAATTATATAATTATAGATGTTAAGGAGAACTTTAGAAAGTTGACAACTAAAAGTGTTATAAAATTCACCTATAAAACAGTCGGGGCCTGGCGCCTTATTTGGTCTATGTTTTTTTAATAGCTAACATTATTTCATTCAGTGTTATATGACTGTTTAAAAAGGTGTTTTGTGTGATAGATAGTTTGGGAACAGATAGCTCATTAAGAAATTCTGTCTACATTTCTGTTTGTATTTGGTTTTTGGGGATTATAAATTTCAGTGAAGGTATTTACAAAAGAGTTAACAATATCTTCATTTCTGTATAAGTTTTTCCCTTTGTAATTTATTTCATTTATATAGTTTGGACTCACTTTGATTTTAATGAGTCTAACCAGGGTTCTGGAGGGGATTTGAGCCCATTCTGAATATCTGTGAAGGAGTTTCAGTTTTACCAAGGATTGATTTTGTAAGTGGAAAGAATAGATTTTTTTTGTATTTCATGTAGTTTTTTTTTTTTTTTAGTTCAGGAGAAAAAAACCTTTTGCAGTTGGGCATGGGTCATCTTTTGCTCATTATTTAGGTTACTGATGTACAATTTTTCTTTTTTTTATAATAAGATGCTTTTTGCATGAATATTCCTCTGATGACCACTTTGGCAGCAGCCCATTGGATATCTAAAGGGATGGTGGCTAAACAAGATTCAGCATGAAATTGTTTTAGATAGTCATTAATTTCCTGCAGAATGCCATCTTTTTTAAGAATGTTACTCTTTAGTGACCAAGTGGCACTACTACCATCACGATTCAGGTGATGAGTGGGGTTAATACAAAGGGACACATTAGAGTGGTCAGATATAAATCTAGCCTTAAGATCAAAGTTGGAAATTTTGTTAAAGACATCCGAGATTAAAGAATAATGTGAAGCCAAGTAAAACGTAAACTTATTTAACTCTCTGTCATGGTTGAATTTTAAAAAAGGGTCAACTAAGTTGAAGCTATTTATCAAATCATGAATAGATGCAGTTGTTTGGGAGGGCTGTTTCCTATTTTTGTTTGAACTATCATTCAAGGGGTCAGTGAGTGCATTCCAGTCGCCACCTATAATAAAAAGATGATTAGGGAATTGAAGTAGTAGATTATGTATTTCATAGATGAACAAGTGGTTTGTACATGGGCTATACAGATTTAAGAAAAGTAGAGGACATTTTACCTGAGGGTATGAGCAGGAAAATAAACACCATCTACTATTTGGGTCAAATTTAGTATGTAGTACTCCCCCAGGAAAGGATTTTTTTATTAATATTGCGGTGCCTTTTGATGCAAAACTATTTCCTGATGATATCATGAGTGTAATCCAATTTATTTTTTAACATTATCCCATTGATCATTTGTCATATGGGTCTCCTGTAGAAAGAAAATGTTGGATTTGTCCTGAAAAATCAGGTGCATAACTATTTTCTTTTTACTGATTTCTTGAAGGCTGTTTACATTCCAGGAGTTTACACTAATCATCTTACTTTAGATTCAAAAATTAGATATTTGTTAGGGTAATTTGAGAAAAAAAGCTCTACTAGAGACGGCCCAATTTGTGAACAATCTTTTTACAGATAACAGAAGATAAAATATAGTAAGAAATCATACTCTGTCATCCATGCTCCTTACCATAAACCCTGTGCCTAACCACGAGTCTCCCTGAAGCATTTTTGAATAAGTTTGAAATAGATAGGAGTGATCTGTTTTTAAACAATTTTGCCTATGAAAGGTAATACAGGGAAAAAGCAGGGAGACATACAAGCTAACAACATTAGTCCAAGTGTCAACAAGCATTGCACGACTCCCAAAAAAATTTAAAGAATATAAAATACATAAGTACAGAGAATGGGCAGTTAAAGGCAAGGTAACATTTGAGTTAGGTGCTTAAGGAGATAACAAACAATATCACAGTAAGATATAATATACACAGCATTATAAAATTATGGACTTTGAATTCTGTCAATGGAAATAGGCAAGTGAGGTTGAAGCAATATAAAGAATAAAAGTTTCTTAGTAACTGAGACCAATACAATCTATAACAAGGAATAGTAATAAACCTTACAGCAGACAGTAAACAGGTTTTACTGTAACCGGCATTACAGTAGGTAACAAAACATCCTAATGATATATTTTTATCACCTGTCAGGAAATAGAATAATCAACTAGACAAGATCTAAATGAGCATAGTGCTATAAAGGGAAGTCAACGAAGGGGGTGGTTATAACATTAGGAGTTACAAGCTAAGTATATGCGTCAAAAAACAGAATAGCACTAAACAAGTGCAAAGGCATTATTAAACTACTGAGGTAACCAACTGGATTTACTAAATATGCATTTCACACTGAATTACATAGCTATAGGATCGAAAAAACAAATAACAAAGGCATTAATTGACTACCAAGGCAGTTAACCGGATTTACACAAAATGCAGTTCACAGTAAATTATACATCCTACACATCATCTCATACCAGTAAATTATACATCTATAAGATTCAGATCAATAATGAAAAAAAAACAGTTTAGCAAGCCCACTATTTAAGCCAAACCCTAGCACATAGCATATCAAGTTAACTAGTTCTACATACTCATATTCATTAAAAGCAAAACACCCATAGCCTACACTTTCAGTATAACAAACTGTATTAAAAAAAAAAAAAAAAAACATAAGTTTAGGCTGCTAAATTACCCTGACCAGTGTCCTTTATAGTCAGTTCAGTTTCCAGCATCTTGATGTGTCCTGAAAATGTTGTTTTAGAGCCATTTCACCTTAATTGCAATGTAAGTCACGATTTTAGCATTCCCAGTAATGCCCTGCTTCTTTAGCCACGATCTCCGATCTCGTGACATCATCAGCCAGAATTTCTGCTGCATTCTGGGCTACGGAATGTTGAAACGGTCCTGGAAGCTTGAGAAACCCTTGTGGAGCTTGAAATAAGACCTCAAAAGGCCTCTGGAAGCATTGCCCACTGCTACCAATGGGTCCATGAGTCGCTGAAAGAATAAAACCAATAGCACCAGGATAGTCAGAAGATGATAAAAACAAGCTGGGAAGATGCCAGGGTAAATTAAAGTCAGTTAGCAGTGTTAATTAGCCTGCAGAGATAGGTGTATTGTAGATGCATTATCTTGGTTGTACTATTTTGCTTGCCTTAACAGTATTAAATAAAACTGTAAATACATACTGTATTATCTTGATTTTATATTTTTCTAGCTTTAACAGCAGAATTATTAAGCCGGTCATTCCTTAAAAACTTGTATGAATACTTTTTTTGCTTCATCAACAGAATGTATTAGGAATTTCTGATCATTATAGTTGAAGGAGAGAATGGCTGGGTACTTCATTTGGAAGCGTATTTTTTTTTTGATTAACAAAGCATAGAAAGGGGCTAAAGCTTGTCTCTGAGCATTAATAGGCTGAGGCAGATCCTTTGAGATTGCAACTCTGTGACCTCTCCATGAAATGTTACTTTTCTTTTTTGCAGCCATAAGAAGTTTATTAACATGTGTAGCATTAAGAAGTCTTGCATAAATCTGTCTGGGGACAGCATCATCTTGTGATCTTTGTAATGCTCTATAAGCTCTTTCAATAATGACTTCCTTAGCAAAGGTTTTATTTTCAGTAATGTGTTCAAAAATCTCAGTTAGTATGACTGGCAGTTGGACTTGATCAAACTTTTCAGGGATGCCACGTATTAAAATGTTGTTTCTCCTACTGTGTGCATCTAAGTCAATTTTTTTTTTGCTGTAAGTCACTGATAGTTTTATCATTTGCAGTTACCTTGGTTTGTAGATCTTGTATTTGCTTCAAATTCTCTTCAGTTTTATTGTCAATGAGGTTAATTCTGGTTATAATTTGGTCCAGGTTAGATCCAAATTAGTTTAATTTGTCTGAGAATAATTTGAAATCTTCATGCAGAGGCTGTAACGCTGATTTAATGTCCTCAAGTGAAAGGACAGTCTCACCTTTAGATTTAGCAGCTCCTTTGTTTAAATCTTGTGTTGATTTATTAATTCTCTGCCTCTTAGCTGTTACATCCTTTTCAGGGGAAATTATAGAAGAAAGTTTGGTTTTAGAAGTTGTATCATCCATGGATTCTTGTTGGCTAGCCATCGCTGAATGAATTATTGTGCAGACTTAGAACAAAGCTTAGTGGCTTAAAGATTTCCCTTTTAAATTCTCTTATTTAGAGCTCAGTCTTTTCAAGAGAAGGATGCCACCATGTTGCTGCGGCCCTCAAAAGAGTTACTAGAGCTAAGCACTTGAAGAAAATATAGTAAAAATGTACTTTTTAGCCTGTAATGCTGCTATATATCTTTTCCTTGGAGCATAGTTAAGTAAAAATACTCCTTTCCTGTGAGATTTAATGCCAGATGTGGATTTTTTTGAACTGATAAACTTAATTGATACAGGAGCAGCAGAAAGTGTGTGTTATGTGCTTGAAGGCTGTCTTGAACTCGTAAAAACAAAATGGAATCTTGTTATAACAAGATTGCCAAGTTTGCTACTGAAGCATCATATATGTCCGACCACTGTCTATCCCTTAAGCAGCTCAATTGGCATGAATTGCTTCATCTATTGCTACTCAACCAGTTGGCAATTGCACACAAGCTCTACTACCTTCCTGATAAAACCTCAGCACTCCAGCATCTAATTCAACCCCACACTACCACTAGAACCTTAAAATCTAGTAACCAGAACCTCCTAGAAGTCATCAAATATAAAAATGATGCTAGTAAATCTCTCTTTTCCTGCAGTGTTGCTAGAATCTGGAATCACAGTAAGATGCTGTCCAGTTCGATTCTCAGCTAAAGCGTCTTCTGCGTGGAGACATACGTGAATGGGCGTACCTTCATTGAAGGTTGGGCGTCAGGGCTGGCAACTCGGCACGTAACAATCAACTGCCAATCATTAGCAGACCGGAGTTCCACGGTGGCGACCCCTAACCGGGAAAAGGCAAAAGACACAACAACCACATAACTTCTACACCTCACAGTAAGACGTCCTGTTCACTTCTCAGCTAAAACGTCTTCTGTGTGGAGACATGTGTGAATGGGCGTACCTTCGTTGAAGGTTGTGCTTCAGGGCTGGCAACTCGGTACGTAAAAATCTACTGCCAATCATTAGTGGACCGGAGTTCCATTGTGGCGACCCCTAACTGGGAAAAGCCGAAAGATACAACAACAACCACATAACTTCTACTACCTCCACTAATCAATTTAAAAAACTCCTGAAAACCCATTATTTAAACAACTGGCTTTGTTCCTGCTACTCCCCAAGCTAATCCATACCTATGAACTGTCACAAGGATTCTGCTAAGTGATACCATTTTATTTACACTGGAAAGTTTGTTAAACTGTTGATTGTTACTGTACAGAACTAATATCTATCTTCTATAAAACTGGCAAACATTTCCTGTTGCCTCAGACAAATGATCTCATGCAATTTAAGCACCATTACCAGCCTATTTTTATCATTCATGTCATCTGTGTGTAAACAGCAATTTCAGTAATGTTATCTTTAAAAAAAATCAAGTGCTGTTTCAATGTAATGTTTTTTCTGTTTAAGAGTTTGTTCATCTCTACTTTATTGTATATGTGTACATATGTTATACTTCTCATATGTATTGTATTGTACTTTAGATCTTTTCTCCCCGGGCCTCCACTGAAAATAGACCCGTGTCCAGTCTGACTTTTCCGGTAAACAAATGTAAAATAAAATAAAATAAATAAAATAAAATTAACATCGAAATTTGACAGAAAACAGGTTTTGCATTAGCATACATTTTCAGTAGTGTTTGAAGCCTGAAACTCAAATGTATTGTCTTTATTTAGTGACTTTGGTCCTCAATGACTTGCCAGAAAACCACAATTGTTTTATGAAGAACTGACTAATAATATGAGACCAAAATCTGGGCATTCTGCAAAAATCTGGACATTTGAGAGGTAAAACACTACCCTCACTAGGTTGGATAACAACTAGGTGACATTTAGTGAACATTATGTAAATGGACATAACAAGGGCTGTTGGCTTCTTGCTGATAAATATGATTATCACCTGACTGTTGTCTATGTGGGGGTGAATGAACTTAGTTGCTCTACCCAGAGGGACACGCAGAAGGATAGAACTGAGATTTGTATGCAAGTGTCTCAGACAGGAAAGTCACTTTTCTTGAGCTATGATTTGTCATCACACAGTGTGATGTTGAGATTCAAAGACAAGATAACTGCCTTTAATAATTTGCTATGTAGCTGGTATCATTCTATGAAGATCTAGTATATTGTGTCAAGGTGGCTGGCAAGCCTTATTGCCTTGCCAGGGATGGTCTGTGCCACCCTCACCAAAGCTTTTTTATTTTGGCTAAATTTATTTGTCTTGTCTTTGTTGACTGGGAAAAGTCCAAATGGGTAAAACCCATTTTGAGTGGATGTCTGGGAGAAAAGCTCCACATTTAAGTAACACATGATGCACATTAATAATTGTAGGCTAAAACAGCTATACATGAGCTTATTTAGATGATTTTTAAATATTTCTTATGTGAATATAGCGTTTTAACACACACACACACACACACACACACACACACACACACACACACACACACACACACACACACACAAAGACAAGACAGAAATTAACATATGTTGGCTAATTACTAAATAGAAAAATAAAAATGCGATACTAGTTAATGGACTTATAGCATGGTGGCTGCAGGCTACAGGGAAAAGAACTAATCGGGGTGCTTTTGAGGGTCGTAATAATTTACAAACATACAAGTAGTAATGTAACTTAAACATTAATTATAAGAGACATATGAAAGATGCTTAACAAATTTTAAGAAATATATAAAAGGAGAATTTCTGGAAATGAGCAGGAGGATAAATGAACAGAAGAGGAATAGTAGTTAGTGGTGGGGGTGTGATAAAAGAGGAAAAGTGAGATTTTAAGAAATTAGTGCAGTATGAGGAGGAGCAACAAAGAACAAAACATTGGTAAACAAAGTGGCTGTAAGAGTTGGAGAAAGGTAATCTGAGGAAAGCTAACCAGATGAGCAGGAAGAAGAGAACCATCTTTGCATTAGGTGCTGTTTAAGCAAAGTTTTAAAACTATTATTTATGTTTTCTCTTTGTTTTAACTGTGTGGGGATTTTGTTCCAGAGTACTGGCACAGAATAGGAGTAGAGTCTCCAGCAGTGTTGAATGCCTTGATACATAAGAGTTTATTGGTAAAGTGAAGGTCTCTAGTGGGTGAACAGCAGAGTAGAGTATTTTGTAAGGCTGGACATTTGTCTGGAAAGTACAATAGGTTGTAGGTAATGAGTAATTACTAGTATGTCAACTGGTTTGGGAGTTCAAGCCACTCTAATTGTTACTGCTGAGTGAAGGGAGCCTCTGGGTTATGTAATGGTCATAACAAGCAGAATCCAAGGCAGTGGTATGTTTTATAAGGTTGATTGGTTGCAAATTTAGCTATTTTATAGTAGCAGGATGCTAGATTAACTTTATATGTAGTGTTGATATTTGCAAGAATAGGGGAATATATAATAGACAAGGGAGGGGGTTTGTTGCTGCTAAGGTAATGCTTGTTTGATCTTTAAAGTAGTGGTTGACCCTATAGAAGGAGTCAAGTTTTTTGTGAGTTTTCTTGATGGAATGAAGTATGTGGTTATCATATTTGAGTTTGTCATCTATTATGACTACAATAGTTTAGTGTGGCTTATGGTTTCTAGTTTTGTGTTATTGCTTGAGTTAATATGAAATGTATGTTTGTGGTTAAGGTGCTGTTTTGGGGTAAATAGTATAAGCTTTTTGGCATTAAGCAGAAAGTTAACATTTTTAGTCATATTCCAATGTCAGTAAAACATTTTTGAGTGATTTCCTGTAATTTTGTTATGAATAGGGAAGGGCAGATAAGGGACAAATCGTTGGCATATTCTACGAGAGTGGAAAGTGTTTTAGTGGTATGACATTTATGTATGAAAATATTAAGGAGAAGGGGGCCAAGTACTGACTCGTGGGGAACACCAGCAGAGATTACTTGAAATACTTAAAGGTTTTGTTGCTATTTAGTTGCCTGCTGACAACTGCATACAAAACTATGAAACCAGTAGAGGGAGGGGTAAGGGAGACCTAGATTTGCAGAAAGGAGCTTTGGGTGACACAATTTGTCAAATGATTTGGAAAGTTCAATGAAAAGTGAAGAAAGAAGGTTGTTCTCATTTCTGTATTAGTGTATTATGTTGGTGAAGTTGAGGATGGCAGTAGTAGTAGTAGTAGTAGTACTGTGGTAGGGCATGAAACTGTATTTGATATTGGTAGGAGGTTGTGTTTGTTTATATGTTACAAGATGAGAGTGAATATATTTTTCACGGATTTGTGAGACTGGTGATAAGTTAGCAATAGGTCTATAGTTTGTTATCTCTGTTGACATACGTCCTTTGTGAAGGAGTATAATAATGGATTTGTCCAGATGGATACGACATAGTTTTCAGTTATCGGCCAGGAGATCAGAATGGAGACAGGGAAGGCTAGTGCTTCTGAACCTATTTTGAAGACCTCAGGGGAAAGGTTATCAGCAGCTGAGGTAGTTGCTTTTAATTTGGTTAGTAATTTTTTTTTTTATGGTTGCTGTTGAGATGAGCTGAAAACTAAAAGACAATATGTTGCTACCAAGAATAGATGGAAGTTGGAGGGGTGAAGTGAGGTGGTGATTGATTAGTGATAGAAATGGCTGGACAAAATGAGTGTTGAACTGAGTGGCAATGGACTCCACTGTATGAATTAGAAGGATGTGGTGTAGTAGTATGGCCAGGGTGTAATAGTTTATTTAGAGAGGACCAAAAACACATGGAGTTGTTTTGATCCTTTTTTAAAGATTACTGTGTAATGATTTCTTGTCAGATTTAACAGGGATCTTGATATGGCTTTTGAGATATCTAAAATTTGGGTAGGCTTGTGTGTTTTATTCTTATACCATTGTTTCATGCTTTATCTCTTTGCAACATGAGCTGTTTGGTCTGTTTTGTCAGCCATGGTGCTCTGTTAGTTTTCACCCTTCTTCTTCTAAATTATTTAATCTGTTTAGATACTGCAACTGAAATGAATAACTGCTTCCTAGGGGCATTAAGCATTATTTTTGCCAGATTTCATCCTAATGCAGTATAAGAAGGTAATTCCTTCACTTTAGGAAAATTAATAATCAAGGTATAAATATGTCTCCTCCTCCTCTCAAGGTACTAAAATATATGTTTAGCATTGACTTCAAACACCTGTGAGTTACCTATATGATAATTAAATCTTATTTGGCACTTTTCAGTAATTAAAGCATATCAAAGTAACTGTTTTTTTCAAGTTTATTGAATTGTTTATTAAAGGGAATCATAGGCACTATTGGATGGTGGTTTATTTGGAGTACTTATTTCATTTCTGCAGAGAATGTATTGCATTAATTCTTATTTACTGAGTGTCTGATTTAGGTTAATGTTAATCTACATCTCTGGTTTTGCTTATTTTCTTCACAGTTCTATACCCTACAGTCTTTAAAATTACGAAGGTCGAGAATAACTATGGAGGCAGAAGATCTGTCCCATGGGTTTGAATCTGAGAGCAGTCAAGTCCCTTCTGAATCCAAGAGAGGTCAGACAACAGCCAATCTAGATTCAATCTAATCAGCTGAAGTCCTGAGAAACAAGAACAGATGCAAACCTCAGAAAGGTGGTGAAACCATACCACAGATAGAAGTTCATCAAGAGACTGCCATTCCAAAAGCTGCCCTATACATATCAGGTAATGAAGGTCTCCTAGGTGAGGAGAATAGGGAAAGGGTATTTTTAGAGAATCAAACACTGGAAGGGTACCTTCAAGAATTCCTGGAGTCCCTTCCAGATGTTAGCAAGCTAGGTTGTTTGATTTGGTTTTAGAAAAAGGGTTTGGATCCTCTGCAGTTTCAAAGGAAAGGGGGTCTTCTAACACCCCTCAAGCTTTCATCCCCTCCTCATCCAGTTCAGGGAAATTAGTTCAAGGGGATGAAGGTCAGATTATGAATATCTCAGGAGTTATGTCTTTTTCCTGAACTTATGGTGCTGTTTTTTATGTCACCAATGCCTCCGGAAGACAACACATCTGTCTCTTCAATACTAAATATTATTTCCTCCTGGGTTACATATAATGACTCACATCCCAAAAGCCACTGATGATAAAAATCATTAAGGGAAAATACTTGATTTACCAGGTGACATTAGAATACAAAAGTTAATGCAGTTACTGCATTGGCCAACCTAGGTAAATTATCAAACAAAAGACAGATCCAAGAGAACTGGCACATTTGGGCAGTTGGATTCTTAATTTCTATTATTGTTCTTATTGAAAATGACTCTCAATTTCCTCTACCTTTTGTTTCTTATTTATTGATTACTAGGGGAGTTCATCATGTACATAGGGGTGGGTGCATGGCTTGGTTAGCTTACAAAAAATAATTCAGGAACTAAAGGCAGGAAACTAATGGTGGGATCAATAGCATACTAATACCAGGTTAAGTGACATACTGAATAGATTTTATTCCAACAATATGGGTACCAATCCACATTGCCAGAACACAAAGACCTGTTGAGACATTTACAGTGGCAAATGTTTGTGGCCTGCTTACTGGTTCTCTCACACATACACACACTATGGTAAATCTCACTCAGCTAACAATTACTGACATAAATTGAGTCAAGTCAGACTGATGCCAAGTGTTCCCAGTCATAATAAGTTTTCCCCTGTTAAGCAACTAGAGTCCTTTCAGAAGAGAGGCTCCTTTTCAAGCAACCAAAGTTTTTCTCCACAACAGAAGAAATAGAAGCAAGGCAGTCAGCAATTAATATTGAAACATATACCCCTAAGCTTGAATCCTACCCCAGATGTAGGAAGCATGTTATTGGTGCAAAGGTTTTCACAGGGTTTTTCATTGAAATCCAACTGTCTCTTTAATAATAGGTTTGTCAAGCATTTGAAATATATCCCGGAGAAAGACAACATTTCATTGAATATTCTCAAAGAAGAATCATACGTTGGTAATGATCAACCCTTTTAACCTCACTCAGTGACCCATTTATGACCTCACCCATTGAACTTGTTGCACAGAGGAAAGAAGGAAAATGTCACCTAATGTATCATCTTTTCTTCCCAGCTGGGTCAGGAAGCAATGATTTTATTTTGAAAGAGAACACCAGAGTTAATACTCCACTTTGGACAATGCAGCTGACATTATTAGGAAATGGAATGAACCTTGGCTGGTTAAGCTCAGTATTAAATTTGCTTATTTGTTTATTAGTAGACAAGACTGGCCAATACTCAGATTATCTTTCCAATGCCAGCTGTTTTTTGACAGAAGAATGCCAATGGAACATTCTGCAGCCTGTGATATTTTTGAGTCATTTGCCCAAAAAACAAGTGCCAATTCATTACTTCAACACCCTACTCATCATAATGTGGGAAAACAAGGGGACAAAGTAACCAAGAACATTTTTGATGATTCATGCCATCCCATTGGGCCCCCTCTAGGCTTAGAAACTGACATTGTAAATCCAATGGTCTTGTTGCCCATCGACAAATATAACAGTTAAAGCTACACATTGATGAGTTGTTGGCTGATTCAAAAGCAAGGGTGAGTCAAACCATGTCACTTTTGAGGCTACTTCATTTTTCCTATGGATCGATCCCCCCAGGCAGAATATTAATAAGATCCCTGGCTAACCTCTTAAAATGTGGACAGAAGAAACATCATTAAGGGTCTATCCTGAAAAGTGTTAAAAATTATCTGTGCTTATAGAAAACATACCTGGGGCAGTTCAATTAGGCTACCTTATGGCAATCTGACTGGGTCACGTCAGTTTCCCTACAGCTTTTCACAGATGCAGCAGTCAGTACAAGAATTGTTGGATAATTTGTCAGACAATGAATAGCTATCCTTATTGGCCTGAGGTAGTAAAGAAAGAAATCACATTTGTGTAAATCCGTAGTGTCAATCGTATAGTCAGGATAAAATAGATGAGCCTTCATGGGTTCTGCTCAAGCAGCTTTATTATGTGCAAACACATCAGGATTGAGGCTTAATAACCTTAACATGGATAACCTTATAAACAAACTAGCTATTAAACTCATACATGCTCACTCCCTGGCTGCACTCTCAAAATGGCACTGAAGCTAGGACATGCTTGTTATTTATATGCACGTGCTGACCTTGAAATACTACTTAAAGGTACCACACACATGCACTATTCTACATCCTTCTTTTTTGAGAAATGAGTCATGTAATATTGACGACATTAATTGACATGCAATCGATACAAATAATTCTTTGTCATGCAATTATACAGAACTAAATATATATAGACAACTATGTCCAAGTTGCTGCGTATTTCACACTAGGTCTGGAAATGGGACCAAATCGTGTGACATAGAAATTAGATTCAGGTCTAGCAACTGGGACTGTTTTTGCTGAATGTTCAACTATGGGGACATCAGGAACATCATCAGGAATGGAAGTAAAAGCTAAGACATGTTCTGTAGCAGGAACATTGCCTGGATTCCTCTGAGATCTAGAGTCTGTATCACAGGAACAATGCTGCAATATTGATTCTGATACAGGAAGAAGATGTCTGCAATTTATCCTGTACGCCACACCCTCATATTCTATGAAGTAGGATCTCTGCTTGGCACATATATCTGTTACTTAATGAATCCTGTCGAAACCTTTTGCTGTTTGTATACTCACTATCTCTCCTTTTTGATGAAGAAATCTGCTCAATTTATCATAACTGGTCTTTTGGAAAGAACACTTTCTGAATAGTTGGGCTCTAATTGTTCTATTGTTCTTAGCTTTAGGCCTCAATAAACTGGAATTGATAGGCAATGTCATTCTGGTTTGCCTAGGCAGAAGTCTCTGAGCAGGCGAGCCAAGTACATCATCAAGGGGTATGCTTCTGAGAGTCAGTAAATTCAAAAACAATTATTATCATGCTTTGACTTCTCCAGTAATTGCTTTGCACTCTGTACTGCATGTTCAGCTAGTCCATTTGACTGTGGATACTAAGGACTACTAGTAACATGTACAAGGTCTCATTCATTTGCAAATTTCTGAAACAACTGACTGGTAAATTGGGTATCATTGCCAGAAATCACTTTATGTGAAGTACCATGGACTTAAAATGATGTTTCAACTTGGTGATAACAGCAGTGGATGTTAGATTAGTTTGTAAATCAATCTCAAACCAGTTTGAATAAGAGTCTGCCAACATTAAATAATGCTGATTGTTCCACTTGAATATATCAGTGGCTACTGTTGACCAAGGTAGTTCAGGAAGTTGACCAACTGTAGCTGAAATGGTCCTCTTTGCAAATGTGATTTGGTACTATTGCAAAATGAAAAATAATAATGTACTTTATCAATCTCTTTTACTAGAGAAGGCCAAAATACTAGTCCTCTCACCCTTCTTTTGGTAGATTTGGAACCTGGGTAACCATGATGCTAAAATCTGGATGTATTCATATTGTAAGGAAGCAGGAACAACAATTTTAGAATCTTTGAAAATAATGCCATCTTCCATCAACATCTCATCTCTGTAAGGAAAATATGTGCACTTCAGGTGGTACACTAGATTGCTTTGACTTCTATCCAACATTAATGTAGTGATTGAGCTTTTGCAAAATTGGATCAGTCTTTATATGATCTCTCAGCTCATCAAGTCTTGTGGTAGAAAAATTATGCACTTCCATGACATCAAAGTCAAATTCTCTGCATGAAGCTGCACCATTGCATTTCTGGGTGATTTGGATAAGGTATCAGCCAGATAAAAAAGTTTACCTTTTGTATGGACCATTTTGAAGTTGTACTTTTGCAATTTGAGCATCATGTTTTGTAATCTCACTGGAGCTGAATGCATAGGCTTCTTCAAAACAGTGACTAAAGGTTGGTGATCAGTTTTAATCTGAATAGCTCAACTATAGATATAATCATGAAACTTTCAACATACAAATACTATTGCCAAAAGGTTTTTCTTAATTTGAGCATATTGCATTTTAGTTTGGGTAAGAGTTCTACATCCATAGGCTATAGGTCCAGCCTCTTGAAGAATAACTGCACCAAGACCAAATTTTGAGGCATCACAGGAAACAGTTACTGGATTATTTACATTATAGCACCTTAGTGTGGTTGGGATGGCAATTTTCCACTTAATGTCTTCAAATGCTCTCTGGTGCTGTTCCAATCAAGACCATATAACATCTTTGCACATCAGCTCTATCAAAGGTGCTGTCAAATCACTGAAGTCTGGTGTAAACTTGCCTAAATAGTTAACCATACCAAGAAAACATTGTAGAGGTTGAACATTATCTGGTGCTGGAATCTCAAGAATGGCTGCTTGCTTGGACGGGTCTGGTTGCAAGCCAGCAATAGTAAATAAATGACCTGCATATGTAACTTCTGGCAGTCTGAATTTGCACTTCAGAGGACTGAGCTTTGAATTCACTTCATGTGCTCTGTCTAGAACTTTCTGAAGATTTCTGTCTTGCCCTTCTTCACCATTGCTTCCAACCAATAAATCATCTACTATTATGGCACAAGGATAACCTGAAAAAATTGCTCCATTGCACTCTGAAAAATTTTACTTGCAGAATTTATTCCAAATGGCATCCTGACAAATCTATATCTGCCAAACAGGGTTCTGAAAGTAGTCAGTAATGAGGATTTGCAATCAAGCATCACTTGTCAAAAGGAACTCTTTTCAGCCACGACAGAAAAAAACAGCGGCATTTGGTATTGGGGCTGCGACTTCCATGACTGTAGACATTAGATGATGCAGTCTCTTTAATGCTTTGTTCAAATTTCTTGGGTCAATACATATTCTGATTTCATTTGTGCCTTTTTTGTGGGCTGCTACCATGGATGACACCAATTCAGTTGGTTCTGTGGCTGGACAAATTGCACATTGCTGCACCATTTTATTCAACTAAGCTTTAACTTTATTCTGCATAGCTATTGGAACTTTACTTGCCAGTCTTACCACTGGACTGACCTGTGGGTCTAACTTCATAGAATACACAACTGGAAGTTTGCCTTACTTGTCATCGAAAACATAAGCGTACTCTGAGAAAATAGCTTCAGTAAAATTGGAACTAGTATATGTGCTTATATAATGAACTTCTTTGGTAAAGGAAAGCACATTTATTCTCAAACTACATAGAATAACAAGTTGTTACAGTTCCTAGTCAAATAACATGAAAGCACTACTGAACCTTCGGTTTGAATTTCTTCAACTCCATAAGTAACAAGTTTCGCCCAACTAGCCACACCGTGTTGTTCACCAGTCCTCACCATAGCAAATGTGTCTGTTGACATAACATTAAACTTTGAGCCAGTGTCTACTTTAAGCTTGGTGGATTTACCATTGATCTGGACAGTACAAAACACTTAATTCTTTGCCAACAAATTCACTGCACCAACCTTTTCACTAATCACTGACACACTGTCTACGTAGAAAGTAGAATTGCTGCTCTTTATATGATCAAATTTTTTGAGTGACCCTTCTTTACGACTATGTGAGGTTTAGTTGATTTCCAAAACATTTGAAAATGGTTCCATTTGTTACACTTGTGGCATTGCTGACCAAATGCTAAGCATTTTTCTTTTTCAGACTTATGATTGGCACCACAATTGCGACAGTTAACAATAAAGCTGGATTTGGGTTTTTCTGACTCACCCTTGTACTGCACTGAGCATGTCCTTTTCTTTGAACTTGCTGGAAAACTACAGGTTGTACCTGGGGAGGCTGGTATCATGTGCTTAGGCCTGCTACTGGTAGGCACATGTTGCATGCTGTCTAGATTTGCTCTGGAGCCTGTTGAAACCATGCTCTTATCACTTGCAAGCATACTTGTGTGCCTTTCTGTAACTTCAAGGATTTGACAAATCTCAATAGCTTTACTTAGCATTAAATCACTGTCACGAAACAAAATCTTTTTCACTGCAGCACTATTAATACCACACACAAGCCTGCCCTTTATCAACTCATCTTTTAAATCACCAAACTGATACGTTTTAGCTTTGTTTTTCGGGTCAGAAATATAAGCTACAAAAGCTTCCCGTGGTTTCTGATCTCTTACGTAAAACAAATGCCTCTCTAATGTAATATTTGTCTGGGGGTTACACATTTCCCTGAATTTGCATTTCAAACACTCAGGGTCTTCCCTTGATTCAGCCTGTAGAACAATATGATGTTTTTTACCTTCTCCCTCATATACTGCTGGTGCATACACAAATGACCACTCTCTTTCAATCGCCTCTGACTCAGCTAGGTTTAGTAAAATAAATGCCCTGGTGCGTGCATCTTTGTCAAAATAAGTTGATTGTATAAAAATATCATACTCTTGCTCAGATATTCTCCAATTCTCTGCAATATTCTGATCAAATACAAGTGGTGAGGGTTTTTGAAATCCATCTATCATAGTAACACATACCAGGGAAGGCTTTTGCAATTATGCATGAACACATATATATATATATATATATATATATATATATATATATATATATATATATATATATATATATATATGCCAGAAATTTATGCCAGTATTTATAACTATGCCCAATAGCAAAACAAGCCTCTGAATAACCAAACTTTATGAAATAAGACTCTCAGGCCCAGGAATACTCTTGAAATTACTGTACTGTAAAAAATCACCTCTTGTCAATGTAAGAAACATTTCAAAATAACTGCACTGTGTGCATAAACAGTACACAGCACACTGAAACTTTCCCAAAATGGCTGTACTTTGCTAACTAGCTCTTTACAGTGAAAAAAAACATTCTGTAATGATTGCAGTTTCTGAATAGACACACCCAGCACAAGAAACATTTTTCGAAAAGGCTGTATTTTGTCTGTACTTTATGAAATAGTTTCACCATGCACACAAGTAAACTCTTCAGAATAAATGCATAGTAATAAGCATACACTGTATGCATTTTTACACACTTCGAGATACTTTGAATAACTCTAGTTATGACCTGGATACAGTGCAAAATAGTAGTTATGCCAAAACACAGTACTTAGCCAAAAAACATGCAGTTGCCTTGCTTTATTTATACTTAATATGTCCTTTTTTGCCCTTATTATATTTGTTTTGCTCATTTAATCTTTTTTCATGTCCATTGTACTTTTCTTGGGCTTGTTTTACTCTAAACATTCCCATTTTGATTTAAACATGCTTATTTTATAATTCCGAACCCCTTATGTGCTTTTCTGATGCTCATTTTATCAGATATCTTAATTTTAAACATTTTGTTTAATTAAGAAATCTTTTGTGCCTCTCGCTTGTTTAATAATGTGATTTGTGCCCTTGTAATGCTCTATTTAACTTTTGTATAAAATAAATCATCCGTGCAAGTTTTCATTACCTTTCGTTCATTTCTGCCCTTTTTTTGTGCTCAGTTCTCTTAGTTTACCTTCACTGTTAACTCTGCATCTTGTAGCTCTGAAAAGCAGTTTCTGGAATTGCGGTTCTGACAGCATGTCATTTGTTCAGTCAGGATAAAATAGACAAGCCTTCATGGGTTTTGTTCAAGCAGCTTTTTTATGTACAAACACATCAGGAGTGAGGCTTAATAACTTTAACTTAGATACATTTATAAACAGACTAGCTATTACACTCATACATGCTCACTCTCTGACTGCACTCTCAAAATGGAACTGAAGCTAGCATATCCTTGCTATTTATATGCACGTGCTAACCTTGAAATGCTTCTTAAAGGCACAACACACGCACTATTCTACACTTAGTACCTGGACTGCAGTTTATATGTGGCAGGATTACTTTAGGGACAAAAACTAATTTTTCATTTTCACAATCGAGCTTTTGTTCATATACTTCTAAGATGATCCTCCCATTCAAAGAAGTCTGTGTTAAGCTTGCTTGATTTACTCAGTTTAAAAATCAATCAAATATTCTCTGATTAACATGATTATTAAACTTAGTAGACTTCTTCGAGAAAGTCACCAAAGCCCTGGGTGAAGGTAAGACAGTGCATACTTCCTGTAATGACTAACCAATGATTTTGACACAATCCTCTACTCGGGTATCATTGAAAAACTCTCCCAGCTGAGGATTAACCCTTAAATCACTAGATGGGTAGCCAACTGGCTCACCAACAGAACACACACTGACAAAGTTGATGACTCCACCTCTACCAATAGACCTGTCACCAATTGTGTACCACAAGGATCTTTGCTGGGCCCTTTACTGTTTGGAATCTATTTCTCGGAAGTACAGGCAAAAGTAGATGGCATTTAGCTTGCCAAGTTTGCTGACAATTGCAAATCGGGTGCAATCATTGAGTCCCCCAACATTGTTAACATATTACAGGAGGGGCTAACAGACAAATGACTGGTTCCAAAGCCACAATCTAAAATTAAATGCAAAAAAGTGCATTATTATTCCCTTTGGCAAAGCAGAATATCTTGCTAACTACAATATTGATAGCACCCCCTCCTAAGTTCAAACCCAGTAGTGCAAGATCTGGGGAAACAATCTGAACTTTGTGTAGAGTGGCAATTAAAGTCTTCTGTGTTGTGCATCTAATAAGTAAGGGCATTGCATCAAGTCTACTTGACCCTCATCAGACCATTAATATAGTAAAATGCTTCCTTCTGCATGTACCTCACCAGCCACCTGCAGCAGCTGGAGAGACCACATAGGTTTCCCACCAAGAAAATACAGGCCCTCCAAACCTTGACTTACATGGATAGACTGAAAGCCCTATCACTGTACACTGTATTGTATAGGCTGCTGAGAGACAACTTGTGCCTCCTACAGGGCAGTCTCTGACCCTGCTCTGACAGATATGTTGCACATCCGCATGTCACATGGCACAAGAGTCACTCACTCTAGGGATCTTCACCTTGCCTGTGATATTAATTGAACATGCTGGACAGACAGATATATCTCCCAGAGAATGCCACTACTCTGGAATAAACTTCCAGTTCACGTGAAGAAGAGCTGCTCAATGACCCTATTCAAGTGCAACCTGGACAAATGGATGGGAGACCTCAAATTCATCCTGCAAGTGGCACTGTGGCACCCATATCCCTCATGGACAGGGGTAGTTGGTGTTTACCATAGATGTGCTCTGTGAATTACATCCAGCTCATCAAAGACATTGGGGAAATCAGAAGAAGCTGAGAACAGAGATAGAAGGGAAGATACTGGAACAGGTAAGCAGCTTCAAGTATCTGGGAGCGGTAGTTGAGGAGAAGGATAGTCTGAATGAAGAGGTCAACGCTAGAATCAGACGGGCTGTAGCCAACTGGCATAGAGTATCAGGTGTAGTCTATGACAGAAGAATGACAAAGAAGCTGAAAAGTAAGGTATACAAGACAATGGTGTGACCAGTACTACTGTATGGTACAGACACCTGGGCAGTAAAGGCAGGACAGTTGAAGATGCTAGAGGTGATGGGAATGAAGTGCCTGAGAAAGGTGATAGGATGCACACTGTGGGACAGATGAAGAAATGAGGACATAAGAGTGGATGCCGAAGTAGCTCCAATTGCAGAAAAGATCAAAGAGAACAGATTATGGTGGTTTGGGCACATATGTAGAAAAGCAGAAGACAATCTGGTGAGGAAGATTTGGGACAGACAGGAAGAAGGTAAGAGGAAGCTAGGATGTCCAGAAAAGAGGGGGATGGATTGTGTGAAAGATCTGCGACAGTCAGGCATGAGTGTTGAAGAAGGCAGGAGTGTGGCACTGAATCAAGAGAGTTGACGACTGTTAACATGATACTCTGACCCCATGTAGAAAAAAGGGGGCTGATGATGATGATGATGATAATCAAAGACAATTAAGGCAACTTGGGATTAACATGGCTATGCTCGTAAGGGCTCTATGGTCACTAGCCTAGTAACCTCCTATGAAGCTATGAACCTATGTGCCTGGTGTTCAGAATGTCATAACTGACAGCTTACCCTCTTTGCACACTTCCATGTTTAAGCACATGCTCCAGAAGCTCAGCTTCTTCCTGCATCAGTCCTTTCATACATTTCGCTTCTTGAAGAAAAGTAATGCTTTTTCTACTGAGCAATTCATGGGCTGCAAACACCAGGAAATCTTATGCTAGTGTCATAGTGAAATTGAATACCTTTAATTTATATTTATCAAGCAGAGGCAGGCAACAGGCATTGGACACATTGATTAATTATATTGTGCATAGGTGCATCCTTCAAGACTCTCCCAGCTACCTACATATAACGTTATGGCCTTAGGTTGGTTGGCTTGATGCTTAGACCTGCCCAATTTAGCTCAGAATTGGTTAGACAATAGATTATGGAGAGGACATAGGCACTTGAATGCCCAACACAGAGATTCAAGGAACCCCACAGGGACTGAATTGCTGCTAGTTCTAATAAAAGAGGTAATGAAGTCAGTCAAAGATTACCACCCCTTGTACTACGGGCAGTGTTATTCATCTGACTTTACACTGGCACTTTTAGAATCAGTGAATTACTCCAATCTTTAAGATGCTCTGATGTAGTGTTAACGCATTTGCATGTATTAATTTAGTTAAGAAAATCCAAAATAAATCAAAATAAGACTGGTCATCAGATTTTGTTGCAGAAATATGATATTTTGATTTCCTGTCTATTTGTATTGGCACTGGCAATTCAAAAGATTTTTGTTGTAGCTTTGCCAAATTACTTGGTATATTGACATCCTAATGGTCAACCACTGCGGCCTATAGATGGCAATGCCAGTTTGAAAAAAAAGTTTAGTCTCTCAGGGCATTTCTAATGAAGGCTATATTACTAAGTCTTTCAGAATAGGAAGACTGACTGACAGCAGCTTATCTGGCTCAACGAGAGCCATGTGGTGGTACCATGAACCAATGCCTCACCCCCTCAACTCCAAGTTAAAAAAGGTAATGATTGTCTTATTACAGTCAGATTAACACAAACCCCTAGTTCTTCCAGTGAAGAGAAAAACAACAAGGTGACCAGATGCGCAGTACATCACCCATCACTCCTTCCCCAGATGTGCCCTGACAAGACTCTCCTTCAACACATTTTATTTAAAAAAATATTTCTTTCTTTTAAACTGTAACAAACTGCTTGCTGCAGTTTGTATCCTGCCTGCACAGAGCACTACAGCTCTCAGGTTTTAGTTAAAAATGTCTGTTTTTTACTTTTAAAATACAACAAATTGTTTGCCACAATGTAGTAAGCAATTGCTACAGTTTAGACCAGACATGGAGCACTACAGTGCTCAGGTTTGACTACGAATGCAATAATAGCTTTTAAAAGCCAGCATTACATTAAAGAGAGGGATCAGAACTGGCTGACTGTGCCCCCCCCCACCACCACAACATTCTGTGCTTGGGACAGTTGCCTCTCTCACCCATCCCTAGCTATGCTATTAGGCACTGATTGAGTCAAGCATGAGCATTCTGTAATGGTGATGAGATATGCAGGAAGGTGTTTTTCTTGCATTACATGACTGTATTTTAGATTTTCCTTTTAGGTTTATTCCTGTTTCTAGTATTACACAACTCTTTCATCTGCAGAGCAGCCTCCAGAGGATCCATCATACCAAATGGCATAAATCATGGCCATAATCCTTATCAGTGGACAGTAGCATGGTTAGGTTACCTAAGTCTACCATGGCTTCAGTTGTTGCCATCTAGTGAATTTTCCTTTCATTCAAAAGGGTACCTGATCCTCTAATAAATCACTTGGATGGTAATGATCTATCTCTCATTTTAAAGTGTATTTTTCTGTGTAAAATCCATGCTAATTTAGCCATTCTATGTCAAAGGTTCCCATTTACACATACTAGTTGGTCTTTCCTTATACCAAGATTATTAGGGAGCAGTGTATCCAGACCTGCAGCCATTGAAGTTACTCACTGGTTTTTGAACCATCAAATTGCTGGAGCAGCTAATCAGATTTGTTTTGATGTAATTGACAGGACTGATCTAGGGAAACTGGATCCAGACTATTAAAATACTAATGGTATTTACTTGAATGACCTGGGCTGGGATTTGTTTAATTTACAACTAACTTTGCACATTCAGTATTTATTCAAATATTTATTAAAATAAATCTTTGTTAATCATCCACACAGTTTAGAAATTCATTTTCTTGGTTTGGAAGGGAGGGTAGTACTCAGCTCATGCTTGTTGGTGAAGGCTTTATACAGCCATATTTCCCCACTTTCATCCCATTACGTTCAAAGTTACAAGTAGTGGTTGTTGTTCCTACGGAGTGGATATTTCTAAGAAGTTAAAGTTTTCATCTCTGGTAGAGATGAGGAGGAACTATGTATGCTGCCCAGTCTACGTTGGGAGGAGTTGGCTGCAAAAGGTGAGGGAGACACCAGCTGGCAATTAATAGAAATCAGTTCATTTTGATGTGATGCATACAGTTTTATTTGACTGTAGTTTTGTTACAAATAATTGGTTGTTGAATTTATGTATTGTGATTATTTTAATAAATGGTCAAAAACCCATTCACTTGTATTTGTTTTTTTTTTTTCAAGGAAGGGAGGTCTTATTGCTGACAATAGTGCATTTGCCATGGCAAATGCTGCTGACAGCAAGTCCATCCAACATATTTGGGAGAGTTGCTAGTTCACTTTATCCCCTGACATCTTGGTGAAATCTGTTGACTCAGGTGATCACACTGGTCTCCCTCCCTTCTCACCCCAAGAAAGAAAGACTCTGCAATTACACATTAAGTCATTGGTCAACACCATCAGACAAAGGCCGTATGCAGCCTCATTTCTCCTCTTTTATCCCCATCCCCCTACTTTTCCAAGTCACAAGTAGTGGTTACTATCCCCAAAGGATGGATATTTCTGGGCAGCTAAAGTTTTGATTATTGGTATGGCCAAGGAAGCACTGTGTACACCACTTGTTTTTTTTTTTTTTTTTTTTTGAGAGGAGTTGGCCAGAAGAGGTGGGGTGATGCCTACCAAATGTTAATGGAAAACAGTTAATTTTGATGATGCATGCAGTTTACCATTTTGGTATTTGAACATAGTTTTGATGCAAACAATTGATTGCTGAATTTATGTATTTTGATTATTTTTATAAACAGTTATAACTCATGCAATTACATTTAGTCTTTGTTAATGGAAGAGAGATATTTTTTTGACAACATAAACATATATTCACAGAAGTCTAATTAAAGACATGCTGCATTTTGAATTTATAGACGCTAACCATACATGATTTTTTTTTTAATTATATCAGGTCACTTGAAGGGAATCTTGAAATGAACAACTTTAGAAATTTTCCATTACAAAGTTAACTAAGTGTCAAGTGTATAAATTCAATGTTTCTAGCACATATAAATGGAACCCAAAGTGCCAGACAGATAAAAGACATGTCCTTTTATTAAAGGATCTGATTTTATTAATTTGCACATTTTCATCAGATATTTTAAATTTAGAGTACATTTATTACTCCTTCAGATAAATTAAAGGTTAAATGATGTTCCCTCTCTCTCTCTCCTGTAAGAGCTAATGACAATAAGAAGTATATTTTCTGGATTTGTTTCCTCACCTGGGAAGGGGCTGTGATATATATATATATATAAATATATATATATATATATATATAAAATGATGTTCCAAAGTCTTTCTTCAGTCATATATTGCTCTTGATTTTTATTTATTTTTTTCATAGTAGCAAACAGTAATAGTCTTAAGGAGGCTTTCATTATTTCTTAAAACATTGCTTAATTATAATGCTGTCTAGCTATTTGACAGTCTTTAACAGGTAAATGCTAATTTAATTACTGAAAGATGAGCTCAGACATGTATCTGTCTTTTCAGTTTTCCAAAACTAGTTTCAGATAATTTATTTTTTCAAACATGTCTGGCCATTCTCTTAGCATTCCCTAATGTCTGCATTATGAGGCACTGCCATGGAAATCAATTAATCTTTGCAAGATCCTATCTCTTGCAGTAGAAATAATTGTATTAGCACACATTTTCTGAAAATCAACAAGTATAATAAATGAAAATCTGTACAAGATATATTGTAAACATACAATATTTAATCATAAAATTCATAACTACAATAAAAGTTCAAACCAAAATAAATACTTATGGAAACCTAACCTTTCTGCCTAGTGAATGCAGAGATATGTTTATCTCTTTTGTTGTTTGGCATCTACCATAGTACATAACACTTTAAATATAATTCATGAGGCAGACAAGATTGTCCCGAATATACATTCTCCCAGGCTACCACTAAAATGCCATTCTATTGTGATAAGAGTCCCTGAAATAAAATGTCTTCAGTGATGCTTCAAATTTAAATCAACCTGACTGTGGTATTCAAGGGGGATAATTGTCTTGATTAGATAACAAAAAAAAAAAATCATACGTTTTTGCTTGCAGTTAAAAGAATTAAAACAGTGGAATACAGTCCTCTCTTGAGAGCAGCTGATGCTGTCTTACGTAGCCGTGGCAATACTCTCCTTCAAACTGTACTCAGTTTGACTCATTCATTAATTTATTCTCAAAGAATTCATGGTGTCCTGTGGTCAGCTACTAAAAAAAAAAAAAAAAGTTGGCACACTCCCTTACTAGTAAAGCAAATTTTATCATGAGGTTGCTAAAGGCACTTGAAAAAGGAATATGATATAATGACTATGTGATATCTATACAAAATGCTAATCTATTTTTTCTTACAAAACTGGTCAACTGTAAGGCCTGCATTTTCATTGCTACGGACGTTTTCAGCAGCATCAGTTTTCTGATAGAATTTTATAGCATTCTCAAATATGCATTTATTCCAAAACAATTTTTCAACAGTATTTGCCTTTATAATGATGACTGTGTGCTTTTGTACCTGGTTAGAGAGAGAGAGAGAGTGTGTGTGTGTGTGTGTGTGTGTGTGTGTGTGTGTGTGTGTGTGTGTGTGTGTGTGTGTGTGTGTGTGTGTACTTAAGTCGTAGTTTCATAGGTAATTACTAGGCTTGCAACCCAGGGGACCATTGAGGAGCCTAGCCTAAATTCAAAGTTGCCCCATTGCCCTATGGTAAAGCAACTTGTTCAGTGTTGCACAGTAGTCACATAATGGTTGAAGGAATCAAATCTTGTACCCCAACAACATGAGTATGCAACTCTCCCCCTCTGTGCCATCTGCAGGGTTACTGTTCTTCATAATTACCTGATGCCATATTCCATCTTAGCTTGTATTATGTTATTTGACACGTAGCTAACAATGAACATTTTGCATGTCTTAGTAGTGTTATGCTATACTGCAAAAGCAGTGATATCTGTACAATGAGCTCTCATCAACAACCCTGCATATATTCCTTAAACGATGTCTTGGCTTCTGTTGTCTGAAAATATTTACTAGTATTTCATATCTGTTGACATTTTCTACAATGTTTTGTCAACTATATGTGTAGTGGGTACCCAGTTGCCCCAATAACCAGTCATCTGATGACACATGAATGCAAATATCACATCTCAGCAGGAACATCAACACTTATATTCCTAGCAACAGATCCCATCGCCAAGGGACTCAATAATGTTTTATTACTCCACAGTAGAGCTACATCATACAATCACTCATATTCTTTAACAGCTAACTTGATTAAAGATTTATTTGCTAAACTTATTCTGATCCTAAATTGCATGAATCTTTTGGTGAACTTCTGCAAGCCTAACCAGGTGGAAATATAATTTAATCTGTCACTAGTATTAAGTATCTAGGTGTATGGACTGACTCTACAAAAATAATTGTTATTAATATTAATTTTAGTACATAAAATGCTCTCTCAGCTTGGTATGGCTGACACAGCTTTTGTATTTGTGAGGTAAGCCAGGCTGTACTTAAATTATTGCATATCCCTACTATAAAGCATAGCATTCCTGTAGGGGCTGCTACCTCTGATAAGGATGTAAAGTTTTTGAAAACCACCGTAACCAATTTTCAGTTTATGAAAACCATTTTTAGGAAAGTACATTATTGCCTGGACATATCCAGATCTGATTGGCCAATTTGTCTTATACAACTTAAGTTGGAGGGTTCTAGGATGGTTTATGAGTAGTAACAAACAGATTTTTACAAGAAAAATACAGTAATCTATCCTTAAATGAACATACATTCTTCAGGAACACATACTTGAAAGATCCATCTAAAAACTTTGGGTAAGTATTTATAAATGTCCCTGTCAAACATCTCTCCACAACTTTATCTTAGAATGAACAACAAATGAGTGGCTCAAAGTATTCTTATACTGACATCTCACTGATAAAATACTTTCAAGAGGTTTTATCTTCCATGCAGGGAGTCATTCTAAAAATACACAGCTGCTAACAAAGCTTGGCGCTTTACAAGACATCAGCTTAAAACAAGTAGAACTGTTAAAAACTCTGGTAGAAAAACAAAACACCCTTAACCAGGACATAGAAAACTCTCTTGGTGATATAGATGGGAGACTGAAAATAGACAACAGCCATACTAAAGTTTTACAGAAACGAAATACACATCTTCTCAATAAAACTGGAAGGCATAGAAACAGTGAAGGAAGAATTAGCATAATTTCTCTGGAGTAACTGAGAAAGCAGAAGGACATGACAATAGCATTCTTAACTACATAGATTCCTCAATTATTAAGCTTACAAGAAGGTCTATCATTTGGAAACAAAATGTCTTACAAGCATTTGAGTAAACAATGTCTACAAATCCTGATGCTCTACAGAAGTTCTCTCTTTCTTGGACAAAGAACTTTCTGCTAGAACTCCTTAAAATGGCTCAGCATGGCATAAGATTTGATAATGACTTATGCTTAATACACTTTAGAAAAAAAGATAGTTTTTGTCCTTAAACAAAACAATTAAAATAAAATAATCTCATAGCACAACACCTTTATCCCCCCAAACTAAAAAATATTCCATGTCATACCTCAAGGCTCTTTCATACACTGTTCACACAATTCAATTACTCCTTTTTATGAGGACATGAGTTGCTCCACTACCATCACGAATTGATCATCGGACAAGATCAGCTACTGTGACACCACAAGCAAATAAACTAGGAGTTATTTCTGATGCTTAATCTTCTTCCAAAGGGAAAAAAAGACTTATGGGCTGGATTCACGAAGGCTTGCATGGAGACTAAGAGTAGAGTAAGACTCCAGACAGCCAATATGTCTGCCGAGCGATCCAGGAACAGCCGGCAGGGGCGTGCATGAGAGCTCCTAAAACGACTCTTGCACGGACAGTGTTAGGTTATGCAAATTACCTCATTTGCTGCTGAAAGCTATGCAAATGAGGTAAATTTGCAATCCAGGAAAAACACTAACCTGTCCGAGTAAGAGTAGTGTTATTTGCAGAAATGTACTCGGTTGGTAACTGAGTACCATTCTGCAAATAGCAAAACAGAGCAATGACAGCTCCAAATAAAGGATGCATCCAGTTGAGGAAGCATGCCAATGGCCAAATATAAGGCCATTGGCATTTATATGTGTTGTAAAATAATAAAAAATATTTTTTTTACCCCCGATCTCCATGTTTAAGCATAGCACAGCGCCGCGCAAACGTGCACCACTCTAAAAACCAGAAAAAAAAAATAAAAGCCAAAAATAGTCATTTTATTAAAAATATCCATCTGCCATGCAAGTGAATGGCAGGGAAGACAACATGGCTACTGAATAGCGGTTGCTAAGGGAGGAAGCTCAGTGTGAGAGATGTAACCAAGCATTAGTAGGCAATCCTATGCAAATGAGTATAAGGATAGTGAATCCCAATTTTCCCAGCCATGTGAACCATGTCCCTAGAGTGTAAGAGTAGGATTAGGGGAGTAACAGAGTAGAAGATAGGTGACATCATGAGGGGGGTACGTATCAAAGACTGTAAGCTTTTAGAGCAGAGTGGCATGTGTTTGCTGTGAGTTACACAGGACTGGAAGAAGCGTGTCTACAGTTGTCTGAACTGAAACACAGAAACCGAAGCCATACGCTGTGGCTACAACCAAAGTTTCTTGCAAAGATGCTTACACTGTGTGCACGCATGTGCGCACCTGTAAACCCGTCTAAGCCTGTGTGCGCATGTGTGCACCCGTGTAAGCCTGTGTAAGGCTGCCTAAACCTGTGTGCGCAGATGGGCACCCGCCTAAGCCTGTGTAAGTCTGTGTAAGGCTGTGTGCATGCATTTGTGCTCGTGTGCACGTGTTTGCGCTTGTTTGCGCAGTGCCACCCCCTGTGGAAACAGAAAGGGAAAAGGAAGTAAAAGTAGTAGTAGTAGGAAGTTAACCAAGGAGAACTAGCAGAGTTGCCAGGTGAAATCAATCAGAATCAGCCAATTAAACAGGCAGTACACTAGCCCAGCCCAGCTCAACACTTAAAACTCTGCAAACAACATTCCCCCATGTTTTACTCAGAAACACTGCAACACTGCAGTATACAAAGAGAAGTGAAATCTTAAAAAGCTTAACTGAGAAAAAAAATGTTAGGGGCTGCCATTGCTATTATAAGGCAACATGTGCAAGATGCTGAGGGTGGTGCCATTGCGGATGTTGCTGAGCAACCCACAGTGAGGAGACGTTGAAGAGTGTAAAGACCCAGGGTAACCTACCAGGGGCTACATGAGTTGGAGATAGTGGAGCACTATAGAGTGGGCAGAGAACTCCTGCAGCAAATTGTTGAGCTGTGCAGGCCACACCTCACACACAGAACCAGCAGAGGGGAACCCATCCCAGTGGAAACCAAGGTATGTGTTGGCCTAAGAATACTAGCAACAGGTACCTTCCAGAGACCAACTGGTGATATGATGGGGATTTCACAGGCATCAGCATCCAGGGTACTGCACCAGTTCCTGAATGCCATGTAAGCACATGTCGGTGATCATGTATATTTCCCCAATTCCCGTGAGGTATTGGCCAGCAATATGCATCTCTTCCAGCAAATAGCGGAATACCCTGAGGTAGTGGGTGCAATTAACTGCACGCACATACACATCAAAGCACCAGCTGATGAGTGGGGTAGGGCCTACATCAATCACAAGGGCTTCCACTACATCAACTGCCAGGTCATGTGCGATGCCCAGGGCATAATACTGAATGTGTGTGCTGGCTGCCCTGGAAGCTACCACAATTATCATATCTGGCATCTGATGCAGCTGTACCAGACATTTGCCAATGGGGACATCCCTGACGATCGCCTAGTGGGAGATGCTGGATACACACTGGAGCCGTAGCTGATGACACCCATCAGAAATGAACACACACCTGAACAAGAACTCCATAATGAGGCACACGCACAAACACGAAATGTAATCGAGCGTGTGTTTGGGATGCTCAAGTCACGGTTCTGGTGCCTGAACACATCTGGTGGAGCCTTGCAGTACTCACCAACTACATGTACCCAAATTGTCATGGTATGTGCCATGCTACACAATATGATCCTTTGAAAACAGCTGCAGCAGGAATAGCATGGGGCAGGGCCAAACAGCCCCCCACCATTGCCAAGGGCTGCACAGGCACAGTGTGACTCGGAGGAGGAACAACCTGAGCCTGCCCCAGTAGGCAGAAGGAGGTGTGCCCAGTATGCCTTGGCCTTGGCAAAGAGGCAATGCATAGCACATACACTGGCTCAGTGGGAACCCTGGAAATGATACCTTTCTCTGACTCACACATAAAATAAAAGGGATGCCTAACTCAACACTACCTGCTTTCAAACATGTATAGGGAGTGTAGTATGTACATCCAACATAGGCAGCCCTGCAGCACCACCGGAGGTATGATTGCCATATTTTAAGCAATATAAAACAGTGCTAAGCAGCATTTATCAATATTTAGTATATGTAAACAAAATTGCCCGTGCTAACTAGCACAATGTTGGGCAACACTGAGCAATGTTGGGCAAGGTCGGGTAAAGTCGTGCAAAGTTGAGCAAAGTCAGGTAAACATGCTCATATATGCTTTACTGTTCCTTAAGCAGTCTGGTCTGCCAAGCATGAAAATAAAAAACAGTGACAGGGCTCAAACCCAGGATACTGTGCACTATAGTCACAGTACTGAAACACTAAGCCATGATAGCATTTCAGTGGCACTGACACAGCAGGACAATTATACAGTAATGCAAACACAAAGAAATGCTATATCATGTCCCTAAAGAGGCATATGGGTAACCTCCCCTACAGGCCTATGCAGACAGGGAACATCAGGTCAGGCAGTGTGATGTGGGTTGTGTAGGCTATGAAGTTGCAATCTAATATATATGACATTGGACGCTAGGATCTGTAGCACAGTGGTATGCCCCAAGTAAGTATGATAGGCTACAGTACAGACTGAAATGGTGTACCGTACATAGCAGTGCAGGCATAGCAAATGTGTATAAGTGTCAGGTGAAACCCTCATCCTATGTACACCCACAGTAACAATCAAATGTGCCCCTGGGTAGAAATGTACAAAGAATAGCTGTCCCCCATGTATGTAGAAATGTTGATAAGTCTATGCAAAGTGTCTCATGGAAGCCCTGCAGGCACAGCATGTTCCCTGTTGATCTATGACGCAAAGGTGAGCCCTGCTGTAAAAATACAACTTGATTTTCCATACACATAGTATAAATGTCTATTTTATTTTATTTTATTTTTATTTCGGTTTGATTACCAGGGGAGTCCACTGGGCCAGAAAGTGCCCATTTTCAGTGGAAACCCTGGAAGAAAAGCTCCATAAGCAATATGATACAATAAAGGTTACATAATGTTGAAGGTAAAGTTACAATTATAAAATTTATACAGTAAGAAAAGCAAATGCATAAAAATATACTTCTAAAACACAGTTGAAGATAGTATAGAGCACAATTTACAGGAGTTTTCATTCAGGGCAGCAGCTCGGGGAGAAAAGCTCCATAAGCAATATGATACAATAAAGGTTACATAATGTTGAAGGTAAAGTTACAATTATAAAATTCATACAGTAAGACAAGCAAATGCATAAAAAATACTTTTAAATCACAGTTAAAGATACTAGAGAACACAATTTACAGGAGTTTTCATTGAGGGCAGCAGGATTCAACTGTCTATACTACAAGGCTCTGAGGTTACATGTTATTTACAATATTTACATACTTGGAGTCAAGAGAGACATTTCTGAAACAGAGAGTGTAGCTTAGGTTTGTTTTAGGAGAATAGAAAAATATTTGTTTGAGGGAGCATGGAGAAAGGTGTATAGAGAGCTCAAAGGAGAACATTTCCTAGAATTTATGTAGGGTGAGAGCAGGAACATTTCCATTTAGAAGACAGGTAAGAGAAAAGTTTGGACTTGAAGGAGTCAGAGTTTGGTATGGTCCTAAGTAAAGGAGGTAGGGAGTTCCATTTTTTGCCTAGAGAGAAAGAGAGAAGGAGCTGGCCTGCAGGACGTTTGGGTTTGTGGATAGAGATTACATTTTGGTGTTCAGATATCGGAGATATATTTGGGATGTATGGGGGAAGGATGTTTGTTAAGGCTGGGCATTTATCTGGGTAGAATATTAATTTGTGAGCGGAAGTTAGTTGGAGATAAGCTAGGTGGTTAGAGAGTTCTAGCCAGTTCAGAGATTGTAGGGAAAGGCAGTGGTGAGTAGAGTTTTTAGATTTAGTTGCAAATTTAGAGATCTTATTATAGCAATTTTCAAGTTTGGATGTGTTAGAGGAAGACAGGTTAGTTAGTAGAGGGGCTCCATATAGTAAAGAAGGTAGAAGGTAGATAGTTGCTAAGGTGTGCCTGGAGGAATTGGAGAGAAAGCGGTTATTCCTATAAAGCATACCTAACTTTTGGTGGGTTTTCTTTATGTTTTGTTGTATGTGGATATCGAATTTAAGGTGTTCGTCTATTGTAATGCTGAGGAGTTTTGCAGAAGGGACCACTTTTATAGCAGGGTTGGTTTGGCTTAGGACTTTGAAGGCATTTTTGTCAAAAGAGAAAGCCCTGGAGGGGGGGAAACGAAGTATTTTAGATTTATTGGAGTTGAGAGAGAGATGGTTTTGGTGCATCCAGTTCTTAGTAGCAGAGAAAGCTATTTGGGTTTTAGTTAGAAGTTCAGGAAGGTTAGAGGCGGTGCAGACTAAGGTGAAGTCATCAGCGTATTGGATAACTGTTGTGTCAGGAATGACAGAGTGAAGGTTATTTATAAAAATGTTGAAAAGCAAGGGACCAAGGATGGACCCTTGTGGAAAACCGGTGGGAGTTGGTAAGAAGGAGCAGGTAGAGTTCTTCCATCTGATGGCTTGAGATCTGTCAGATAGGTAACTGGAGAACCAGGAAAGGGTATCTTGGGAGAGATGAAGGTTAGACAGATGAAAGAGAAGGTGTTTGTGGGAGATGGTATCAAAAGCTTTAGAGAGATCTAGGAGTACTGTGGATACTAGCAGTCCAGAATCTCGGACTCGATTTACAGTTTCTAAGAAGGATAGTAAGGCAGTAATGGTGCTGTGGCCGGGGCGGAAACCGTGTTGGGTGAGTGTTAGGAGATGATTCTGAGTTAAGTAAGGCAAAAGTTGGTGGTGGACACATTTTTCTAGAATTTTTGAAACTGGTGAAAGTAGGGCAATGGGGCAGAAATTGGAGATATTGGCATTTTTGCCTCCTTTGTGAAGAGGTAGAATGTAGGCTGAATGCTAAAGTTTGGGTACATAAGACTCTTTTAAGGATCTGTTAATTAGAATGGAGATTGGGAGAGCAGTACCTTCAGCAGCACATTTGAGGAAGGAGGAAGGTAAATTGTCAGGGGCGTTGGAGCATGGCTTTAGTTTGGATAGGAGCCTTTTTATAAAAGTGGTTGAAACAGATTTGAGCTGGAAATTGAGTGGACAGTTATTAGGAGTATTAGGTGTTGAGGAAGGGGAATTGGATGGATTATTGTTTGGGAAAGATTTGGTTAGCAAAGCTATGGATTCTGTAAAGAAAGTGTTGAATTGAGAGCTTAGTTCCATGTCAGTTATACTAGGGTCAGGGCAGGGATTATTCCTGGACCCTGAATGGAGTAGGGAATTGACTGTTTTCCAGAATTGTTTTGGGTTCTTGTTAATGTCGGACTGAAATTTATTGTAGTAGTTTTTTTTGTCTAAGGTGATATGTTTTTTTACTTGGTTGTGTAGTTGGGTGTATTGGAGCAAGGTAAAAGACATTTTATTTTTCTGGTAAAGCTTCCAGAATTTATCCCTAAGATGCATGTTAAGTTTTGTTTCTTTGGACAGCCAAAGAGCAGAATTAGCTTTGACTCGTTTGTTTTTAGGAGGGGCTTGGGAGTTGAGAGTATTTAGGAAGACAGAGTTAAAGTGTTCTACAGCATTGTCAAGGGGAAGAGTATTAGGTATTTGCCAGTTTATATGTTTAAAAATGTTTGAGAAAATAGTGGGGTTGAAGTTGCTAAGATTACGAGTGTGGATGTAGTGGTGTTGATGTTGGATGGAGTTTGCTGAGCGGTAAATGAATGCTGGGAGATGGTCGCTAAAGGAGTCAGGGCTGGTGCCAGACAGAATTATTTTGTTGGGGTGAGAGACTAGGATCCAGTCAAGGATGGATCCTGGGGGGTGGTTTTTGTTAGGACGAGTGGTGGAGTGGATTACTTGGGAGAAGTTGTAAAGGTTAATGAATAGGGAGGGGGAAGGCAAGTTGATTTTATTCCAATCAATATTAACATCGCCTAGGATGTAGGTTTCATATTTTATTTCAGTTGAGGCCCAGTGAAGAATATCTTCAAGGGTAGAAATATTATTGCCTAGGAAGATATATAGGGAGATAATGCAGATATTCTTATGTTTATTTAATCATAGTAGACAAGCGGTTAGTTCAGAATTTTTGAATTGTGGAATTGGGATTTGTAGGGGGATTAAGGAAAGATGGTTAGAGTAGATTAGCGCAGAGCCTCCACCTTTTTTATTTAATCGGTCGGTTCTGCGAATTTGGAAACCAGGAGGTAAGATTTCAGAGTTGGCAATGTGGGATTTTAGCCAGGTTTCAGAGATAGATAAGATGTCAGGTTGGTTGTGGTAAATCCAAGCTTGTAATTGGTGTATTTTGTTATTAAGGCTTTGGGCATTGATAGTGAAGAACTTTAGGGTGTTAGGAGAGGAAGCAGAAGTAGAGGAGGGAGGGGGAGAAGGGTCGTGTGAAGTGGGAGAGGTGGGGGGGAGTTGTTAGTGGTGAAGCAGGGCCAGGGTTGGGATGGATATCTCCAGATAAGGCTAGGTCATTGCAGAGGATAACTTTTAGCTTTTTGGGTTTATGTAGTGGGAGGCTGCTTGGGGCTAGTTGTAGTATATGAGTGAATGATTTAGCTGTTGTGGAGAAGAGTTTGGGATGGAATAGGTACAGTAGGTTAGGTTGAATTAGAGAGGTAGATATGTTATGAAAGTGGGTGGACTGCAATGGTTGCAGGTGAGAGCTAGGGATAGTTTGTGTGGAAGGAATGTAAGGGGGAGTTTTGAAATGGTAAGAAGTAGCATAATAGAGAGGAATTAGGAGTATGAGAAGGGAGCATGGGACACAGATAGAGTAAAGGATTTGGGAGGTCATGTTTAGAAAGGGAGTATTGAATGGAATAAAAGTAGTGGAAGTGGACAGGGAAAATTGGGAGGGAGAGATGAGGAAGTAGATGGGGTTAAAATTGTTTGTAGGGGAGAGAAAGAGACTAGGTTAAGGAGGGGGAAAGTATAGTGGTGTGGGAGGAGTAAGAGGGGGAGGGGTAATGAGGAGAAGGCTAGGATTAGATAATTAGTGAGAGAGGGAGGGGAAATATGAGGAATATATGTGGAGGTGCTGAGGGTGTGTGGGAATTGGGGGCAGGGTAGGGGAGCAGAGTGAGCCCGCAGGGCGAACGGAGCAGGAAGAGCCAAAGGAAGGAGAATGATAGGGAAAACAATCAGGAGAGCGAGAGAGCAGAAGGTAAGTTTGCAAAGATGTGTAGTGGGTTAAAAGACTGACAGAGAAATATAGTTGTTGGTAGACATATAGAAGAGATGACAGTAGAAGAAGGTAATAGGCTTTGAGAGGGAATAGAGATGGGTGTTTGCTAAGTGGAAGAAAAAAAAATGAGGATAGGTAATCCAGGGAGAAATAGAGAGGGAGAGAGCAGTAGAAGATATGTATAGGAGCTAAGTAGGCAAGATAAGGAGGAGAGAAGGAAAATTGGTAGAGACAGCAAGAAGGTAAAGGAGCACCACCTAGTGGGCAGTCAGATTGAAGCAACAAAGTCTCAAATCCAGTTGGGGGGAGCTATTGAAGTCAGAAAAGGGGTAGAAATATACTAGGGAGGGTAGGGTTATTTAAGAGACGAGAAAAGGGGAAAGCTTTGGCTGCTGGCTAACCTGGCAGGGGAAGCACACCACGACCTACTTGAGTTTATGTACTACCTTAAATTGTTACAAAAGGTTAAGAATAACACATACTTTCACTGAAAGTTCCTTGCTGGGAGAAAAATGGGAGTTTAGATTTGATCAGAAATTCCTTGGTTGTGGGTTCTTAGTGTGGGCTTGGCTTCCGATAGGGAAGAGCAGGTTAGAGCTGGATGGGCAGGAGCACAAGTTTCACTGAAAGTTCCTTGTTGGGAGAAAAATGTGAGTTTAGCTTTGATCAGAAATTCCTTGGTTGTGGGTTCTTAGTGTGGGCTTGGCTTCCGGTAGGGAAGAGCAGGTTAGAACCAGATGGGCAGGAGCACAAGTTTCACTGAAAGTTTCTTGCTGGGAGAAAAATGGGAGTTTAGATTTGATCAGAAATTCCTTGGTTGTGGGTTCTTAGTGTGGGCTTGACTTCCGGTAGTGAAGAGCTATATTGGGCGTGCTCACACACTCCAACAAATGTAGTGGATTTCATTCAGCATCACACTGAAATGTCATACTGGGCATGCTCACACACAAAAAATGAAGCAAATGTCAGGCAACAACATACTGAAAGGTCATACTGGGCATGCTCACACACGCCAAATATGGAGGTGATAATAAGGGATCTATGGACAAATGTGGATAGACATCTCTACTTCCCGAAACACATTCACAAAGTTGTCAGAAAATCATGCTATGTGTTCACACAAACTGCCGAAGTCTGTGCATGTAGGTCAAAGGAGGTTCCCAGTACTCATCAGTCATCAGACCCATCAGAGAGTACCACAACACACTTGCGATTAATCTGACTAGGCACATTCAGCAGCCAGAAAGACCACTGAAGTACCCTAACAAGAGTATTACTGGCCTCAAACAGTTGCCCCATGCAGCAAGACTGAATGTAACCCAATCTGTACTCTGTTGCATACTGTCTACTCAGGAGATCTCTGCCCAACAGACAGGCCCATGTCATGGCTACACTCAGATATGTATTGAGTTACAGCTCAATGGCACTAAATATACACACCCAACTGATATTGCCAACATCCTGGCAGATAGGATCAGTGTTAACTGTACCCCCCTCTCACCCATGAAAGAGCACATCTCTATAATGGAAGACTGCAAAGTTGCTGTCATTACGGCTGCACAGGTAAAAAACACTCTCCAAAGCCAGTATCACAGCAACCATGGGACCAGATAACTTCACAGGTTGTGTTCCACACAAACCACAGAACGAACAGGCACCACACTGACATACCATGTGCAGTCATAGTCTCACCTCATGCTTTGTGTCTGTTGAATGGTGCACAGTGATGGTTATCCCACTACACAAGGGTGGAGACACCACGGACACCAGGAACTAGCGCCCCATTAGCCTTATGAGCCCGCTCTTCAAGGCCATGGAATGTATCATCATACAACATATAAACAATTACATTTGTAATCCCCAAACCCTGGACCACAACCATGTTGTGTTTGGAAAATGCAGATCATGTCACCTAAACCTGATAGATGACATTGAAGCAGTCAACAGAACCATTGATAAGGGTAAGGTGGTTCACACAGCCTATGTTGATCCTGCCACGGCTTACAACACCACCCCACACTCTGGAAATATAGATAAACCCATTAAACTAGGTATAAATTGCTATGTCACAAGATGGGTTGCCAGCAGGCTTACTGACAGAACACACACTGTGAAAGTAGCACACTCCAAGTATGACTTTAGACCAGTGATGAGTGCAGTAACACAAAGTCCAGTCCTGTGTCTTGT
Organism: Protopterus annectens; assembly: GCF_019279795.1. NCBI lineage: Eukaryota > Metazoa > Chordata > Ceratodontiformes > Protopteridae > Protopterus > Protopterus annectens. The sequence continues at coordinate 240,836,151 of NC_056736.1, read as the reverse complement.
CCTGTTTAGTATCTACTTCCCTGAAGTAAACATTAACATGGAAGGTCTGTGGCTACAGACATTACCAGAGGACTGTAAACTAGGAGCCATAATTGTAAACACTAAAGATGTGGACATCCTACAAAAGGGCCTCACTGAGACAGATGGCTTTTGTCAAAGCCACGGGCTCTAGCTCAATGCCAAAAGGTGCATTGTCATCCCCTTTGTTAAAACATCTGTAGCCAAGAACTACAACATAGGCGGTAGTATACTTAACACTGAAAGTGTGACAAGAGACCTCGGGTCACAGATGTACACTGGACACAAGTGTGATAATCACATCCCCACAGTAGTCAGGAAACCCTGCTATGTGGCACACCTCATCACAAAATATGTCTCATGCAGGATAGAAGAGGACATTGTTCCCCACTACTCATCACTCAGTAGAACTATAATAGAGTACAACGCCACTTTTGTTATGTACCTCACAAGACAACTACAACAACTGTAAAGCCTGCAGCAATACCTCACAAAGAGCATTAGCAGCCAGAAATAAATGCCATACACAGACCATCTCAAAATGCTCCATCTGTACTCCCTTGCATATTGCCTACTCAGATGTGTTCACTGCCTAACATGCAAAGCTATGTCAAATGCAGAGCTGTTGGACATGCTCCATGTAAAACACTCACAATCCCTCTGACCTTCGGACACAAAATCACGAATGAAATACAAAAGGAAGGGGTGTACCCATTTACCTTATGGATACCCACACCTTCAGGTTAGTGGCACAGCATGAGGCCTTGGAGACCATGCAAGTGCAACTAACATTGGGCAAAGCTGCTCATCAGATTGTAGCCTGCTATAAATCATTTACCTTGTCACAGGAATCTCACTCAGTATTCCTGTGAAAAGTGGAAAATATAGAGGTCCTATCAAACACCATTATATGAGGTGATTACAACTACCTAAACATTGAGTGGGAGAATTACTTGTGTACATCATCCTTTGTCCAATGTTTCCTACAGATTAAAAGCTCTAACACATTGGAACAGCTGGTCAACATGCCCACTAGAGGTGACACCATACTGGACATGATCATCACCAACATTGAGTACCAGAGTTCCACAACAGAGATAAAACCCTCGCTGGTAATATCAGATCATAAAATAATCACACTGGACATCCACATCCCACCCCCCACCTAGTCAATGAAACCACCGTGAAGACATTTTCAAAAGCAAACTGCACACGCCCCAAGACAAAAGTGGAAAGTTCCAAAGACCTCTTGCTGTAGGATAATGGTATACAATCTGCCGAATCAGTTACAAGTGAATCCTATGAGCATCTACAGGGAGGCATGGATCGAGACATCACAAATAAAACCAAGATGCACTCCTCCAAAAATAAGAAAACAATCTGGTGGTCGTTGCCCATAAATAAGCTAGACAACAGAAGGAGGAAACTAACACCTGATAGAGCCAACTTCACTAAAGGAAAGGCATCACTGATCATTATTAGGAAGAAGCAATGATCGCTCATAAAATAATTCAAGGACACTTTCAAAAGACAAATTGCCAAAGACTGTACGAATGACAACCACAAAGCCTGCAGTAGCTATACCAAACATATAGGTGTCAACTTCCAAATATGCTGTCAGCTACTGACAAATGGCAAGGAATACACTGAACCAACTTTCATTGCCCACATCCTGGGGGACAAGTTCAGTGCAAACTTCCCCCCATCATCCCCCAAAGGGCCTGTGTATATCACAGAAGGATGCAGAGCCCCACATGTTATGGAAATGCAGGTAAAGACAGCCCTCTCCAAAGCCAAGAACACAGCATCAATGAGACTGGATGGTGTCCCAGGCTGCATCTGACACTAGGCCCAAAAGGAACTACACCCTCACCTACATTCACTGCCCAGACTCAATCGTACCACAGGGTATGTACCCAAAGAATGGCATACACTAACAGTCATCCAGCTCCACAAAGGGGGTGCCACAACAGAACCTGGAAACCCTTGCCCTATATGTCTACTCAGCCTGGTCTACAAAGCTATTGAGCAAATTGTCATGGAACCCATAAACAGTGACATTGGGGACCTCCAGACACTGGACTCTACACAACCCCACCTTGTTAAAGGCAGATCCTGCCAACTAAACATAGTTGACTTACTTCAAACAGTTACCAAGGGCATAGATGGAGGTGAAAGTAGTCCACACAGCCCACATGGACCTCACAAATGACTTTTTCCACCATTCCCCACTCTGTCATCATGGACACGCTTACCAGCCTGAACATCAACAGCTATGTCACAGGATGTGTGGCCAAGTGGCTCACAGATCAAACATACATGTTCAGAGTTGTGGGTGCCATGTCTGACTCTAAGACAGTCACAAATGGCATCCCACAGGTCTTGGCCTTGGGACCCCACCTGTTCAGTAGACACTGCTCAGAGGTACAGGCAAGCATGGGAGGAGTACAGCTGATCAGGTTTGCAGATGACTGCTAACTGTGGTCCATAATCGACTCTATGGCTGACACACACATTCTCCAGAAGGGACTTACAGAGACAGATACCTGGTGTCAAAACAATGCCCCGAGAAGAATGGCATAGAATACATAGTCATCCATTTGGCTAAAACAAAGTGCAAACAAATTACCACATAGGTGGTACTCCAGTATGTATGGAGAAAGTCATGAAGGCCCTGGGGACACAGTTAGATAGTACACTCTTCTTTGATGATCACATGGCCAAAGTGTTCAGACATTCCTTCTATGTAGCCCACCCAATGTCACCTAATGTAACCCACTTTGTCTAGTCTGATGATGTCACCATCCTACAAATATACCTGTGGAAAAGAGAGCCCAGTGTAATGTGTATAGCGCATCATGTAAATGCGTACTCCTGTAGTATCATAAACCAGTTAGGTAGGCATTTAAATCCTGCACTTGACAAGTATGTGTGTGTATGTTTGTGTGTGATCTCCTTGGAGAAGAGCAACCTTTTTGGAGAGTACTCAAACACCTTAAAAGTGGTATACTAATCTTTGTCAGGTCTGATGATGTCACCATCCTACAAATATACCTGTGGAAAAGTAAGCTCACAGTAATGTGTATAGCATGTCATGTAAATGTGTACTCCTGGAATATCATAAACCCGTTAGGTAGGGGTTTGAATCCTGCACTTGACAAGTGTGTCTGTTTGTGTGTGATCGCCTTGGAAAGGAGCAACCTTTTTGGAGAATACTCAAACACCTTAAAAGTGGTATACTAATCTTTGTCAGGTCTGATGATGTCACCATCCTACAAATATACCTGTGGAAAAGAGAGCTCACAGTAATGTGTACAGTGTGTCGTGGAAATGCATACTTCTGGAGTATCATAAACCAGTTAAGTAGGGGTTTGAATCCTGCACTTGAGAAGTGTGTGGGTGTGTTTGTTTGTGTGTGATCTTGGAGAAGAGCAACCTTTTTGGGAGTACTCAATCACTTTAAAAGTGGTATACTAATCTTTGTCAGGTCTGATGACGTCACCATCCTACAAATATACCTGTGGAAAAGCGAACTTTCAGTAATGTGTATAGCGCGTCGTGTGAATGCGTACTCCTGGCGTATCATAAACCAGTTAGGGAGGGGTGTGAATCCTGCACTTGACAAGTATGTGTGTCTGTTTGTGTGTGATCTCCTTGGAGAGGAGCAACCTTTTTTGGCGAGTACTCAAACATCTTAAAAGTGGTATACTAAACTTTGTCAGGTCTGATGATGTCACCATCCTACAAATATACCTGTGGAAAAGAGCCCTCACAGTAATGTATATAGTGCATTGTGTAAATATGTATTTCTCTAGTATCATAAGCTAGTTAGATAGGGGTTTGAATCCTGCACTTGACACCTGTGTTTGCGTGTAATAACCTTGGAAAGAAGCAATCTTTTTGTAGAGTAGTAGAACACCTTACAAGTGGTATACTTATCTCTGTCAAGTCTGATGATGTCACCATCTTACAAATATACCTGTGGAAAAGAGACATCCCAGTAATGTGTATAGCACACCGTGTTAATGCATACTGCTCTTGTGTCATTAAGTAGTTAGGTAGGGGTTTGAATGCTGCACTCAGTGAGTGTGTGTGCTCTATGTGTGTGGCACTGTTGGTCAATGTGTAGTAGGTTTTGCTTTTACTACTGTATGACATATCAGTATGCTTTGCACATGTGAGGTAGCTGTGTGGCAAATACATATACATACATGTTACCTCAGTTATTGCATGTGTGTGAACCCTGCTTTCTCCAAGAACACAACTGTCATCTTTGCCAGACTGTGCTGCTGCTTCCCAGATCTTAGGTCACATCTGTATGCTTGGGACAAGGCCAGCCACTGCAGTGATCCCTGGCCTAGGTCATCCGTGTCACACACACTCATTACTGTTTCTTTTGAATTGTGTGAGTGAGGGTTTATGGCCGAGGTATATGTTAGACCTATTCTAACGCAGCAAAGTCTGTCAATGATGACTTTTCATTATAGGTGTACAACAACCTTTGTGGATATGCATGCAGAGCCCTTATTGCTTATGTGATCCACCGAGGTATTTCAAAATACCTTAGGAAATGTGATTATCAAAGGAGAGATGACGTAACACTTGGTTGCATGTACACATCTGTACCTGTTTATCATGTTGGTGGCTACTACCTACGGGGTACTGTGGGGATACTATGTTCCATAAAGGTGGATGACTATGCTTAGTTTGGCTAATGGCTTTACAGCATGGGTTTGACAACAGTTATCTGTCTGTATGATACCCTTGTGGAGGATGTGTGTGTCATCTGGAGAATGCATTATAGGCCACAGTATGCATTACCAGACGTGGACGGACATATCCCTACTGTAATTGCGTGTACCTAAGAGAGCTATATGCCAAATAGGAGTGGTCTCAGTAATGGGTGCAGGTGAATAACACTGGTTACTGGCATAGTATAGTACCTGAAGGATTCAAATGTTGCTGTGTGTTCTACAGCTGTGTGTCAGTTGTGAAGACATCATCTAATGATTGGTTATAGTCAGGCTGTTGAAGTTATGTAAACTACCAGAATGCAGAACAATGACAGATAGTAACAGTATCACCTACAGCACAGTGTCAAACCATGTCATACACACATGTGTAGTCAGGTTCCGAAATGTGTGTAGTACAATGCATACTGGCCACCAATAGAAACTATGTAGTGTTACTGTGTAATACAGGGCATGTCACCCTGCCCAAGTGTCCACTATGCACATACATGCAGACAGTGCACCTCTACCATGTTCACAGATGTACACCTGCAAATCTGTGCTACACACATCCCACACATACTGTCCACTCTCTAACACATGCTGCCAATACTACACACATCAGCCAAGTGGCACATGGGCGGACAATACACTATTTTAACTAACACTGGTGTAAACAATTCTACAATGACAATCATAGCTTTAATGCATCATGCCTGTTCAGCTACACCTTCACGCATTGCTGTACTGCTATAAAGTCACCCTGTGTGTCAGCACCGTGGTAGCTTGTTCCTGCATTGATGTTCCAGATGACAGGAGGTGGCACAGGTTTCATCATATGCACAGGGCGTGTTGTTGGTTTGCCAGAGGCCTACAGTGAGCCATCCAATCGACATGTATGTCTGTGTGTGTGTGTGTGTGTGTGTGTGTGTGTGCGCGTGTGTGTGTGTGTGTGTGTGTGTGTGTGTGTGTGTGTGTGTGTGTGTGTAAGGGGCAAGAGTACTGCTATAGGCCAATGATGATGTAATGTGTGTGGGCATGTGTTAGCCATAGGTGTCTGGTTCATGTGTGTGTGTGTCTGCATGCACACAGTTCCACCATGTGGCTGCCATATATGGGTATTTGTGGGACAGCCACAGACTGTACTTGCCAGGCTTTACAGATCACCGTCTCTGTCCATGGATACGGTACATGTGCCTGGCAGGGGTGCTACTGACACTATCAGGTACTAAGCCAGACTGGGTACTATCCCCAGAGGTAGATGGATGTACACTGGACCCAGGACCCTGCTGGGACTGTCCAGAGCCATGTGCACGTGGTCTTCTAGGATGTTCTATGGACAGCCCACTCCCAAAATTGCTGGGGCTGGTACTGGCACTACGGGAGCGGCTGTGACTTGAGGGACATCTGTGGTGACTGCCAGCTGCTGATGTTGCTGGCATACATCCACTTGTACAAAGTGTCCGGCCTATTATATAGGCAAAACGGAAAGGAAGATCAAGACACGGATTTACGAACACATTTACAAGATTAGTAAGCAAGACACGAAAAACGCTTTATACAGGCATATTTGTGATAAGGGTATAGATCACTCTTTTAGGTTTGCCATTATAGATCAAGTAAATACCAAAGATAAGGGGGGTGATTGGAAGACTTACCTGGCTTGGAAAGAAAGTAGATGGCAAATCAGCACTGATGCCACCACAAAGCCAGGGATTAATGACTTCATCAGTTTAAAACCTTTGCTAGCTTTAAACTGAGAAAGGTACATTTACAATATGATTTAATAGTGGTACCTTTGTATTTTTCACCCCCGGTAGTGTAAACATAACAGTGGTTGGACTTATACCAATAGAGCAAGGGACTAGATCATAGAGTACAGACTAGGAACACAGAGCACTAGATATTGTCAGTTTGTATTAAATAGCATGTCCCAGTTCTTTACTGTACCATGCATTCACTAAACAAAAAACTATCTCTTCCCTATCTGAGGTTAACAATTATGTACACATTTTTATGCAATACTAAGTATTACTTTGCATTTACGTATTTATTTATATGTATTTTAAGTATTTTTAGCACTTCATATAAGTGATATTGCTGCATATGCTATTTGTTGAGAGTATATCTATGTATGATTATGCTGTTTAGCAAGTTCGCATTATTTATATTTATATACTTTATATTTATATACTTTTCATCACATTCATACTGTTACATTTTAAAGAGTTTTTAGAACATTGCCGTTTTAAATTATTTAATGTTAAATTCAATTAACCAAAGTTTGGCGCCAAAACAAGTATTTAATGTTCGATTAAATGCCTTGTTAATGGTTCTGAAGAAATCTGCATCTTCAGCAGATGAAAGCGCTCAACCTGTGTGACTTTTAAAATAAAGAATTACTATTGAACTGGCTTCGAGTGTTGTGGATTCACCCTGTTCTGTCTATTCATTTCACCAGTTGGATACATCCACGTTGATGACTCAACCGTCCCGCACTGTCCTGACACATGGACATGACATTGTGGAGGACATCTAATGTCTCTCCCCAATGTCTATCAGTGACCACAGTGTAATGATGGATGGCACCTGCTAGGTCACAGATACTGGCAATTAAGGCGGTGTTATGTGCCTTCTCTGCCCTTAGTCCCTGTCTGGTGTACCATTCCATATGTGCCTGTGCCTCCATGACAGCCTGGAACATGCGTGACGTTGTCAGACCTGTGGCACGTCTGCCAGTGGCATGATGAGCAGCAGTGCTCCGACGAGAACACCTGGACATCTGCCTATGTGGTACCCTTCCAGACATCTGGGTATGGCTGCTGTGTTGGGATGCATGTGCCATAGATGCCACACTGTCCTGGCCAATGCTGACTGTATGCTGTCCCTCAGCAAAGGGCATTGGTGATGGAAGTATTGGCAGTATGACTGTGTGCATGGATGGGGTGGACACTTGTGTACTGTCGATTGGTGGCCCAATGACAGACCCTGGCAAACATGCCTTTGCCTCAACATACCTATCATCATCATCATCATCATCATCACTATTTTGCTCAGTGACATTAGTTTCCCCACTGCAGTGAACCAGCCCAAAGTCAGCACTTGTGAGAGAAAGACAGGAAACACACTTTATGACCTGTACATGTTGTCAGCACACATGAACACATGCACACATGCACACATGCACACAAATGCACTCCTCACTAAAACAGACAGACACACACACATACACACACACACACACACACACACACACACACACACACACACACACACACACACCACCAGCAATCCAGAACATACTCAATAGCGGGTGATGGTGGGGTACAGTATCACAAGGCAAACAGTTATATCACACGTGTCAGCATGCAGGACGTGTGTTGCTCAATAGCATGCAGTGCAGGTGTAGACAGCTCTTGCTAATAACAGTATACATGGCTTTGATGCATGTGTGTTTTTGTTCAGTGATCAGCCTCACCCTGGAACGCAATGTGTACATGGACACAACATTGCTGTGCAAGTATTAAAAGCTCTGCAATGTCCTTTGCACCATCACTCACTGGTATACATACCATGGCTGGATGTGTATCTGTGTGTCACATAGATATCCATTTCTGATTAGAGCGTCTGTGTCTTTAGCAGATGATTGTGGACTCAGGTTTAGCACATGAATGCTATGTATACACACAGGATGAGTGGTGCATGTATACCTGATGGAATACCATTGTTCAACATAGCCATTGTACAATGGTTATGGTGAATGCAGGACATATTGTGGACATGCCAGTGCCAGCCATGACATGGCATGCTACAACGCAACTGCAACATTAAACATCATACATACACAGTGGGTGGCATGTGATGTATACACTCAATAGCATTACAAGACATATATGTGTCACTTTGTACAAATGGTGATTGCTATGCATATTGTGTATCGGTGCATATGTTTGCACACACACAACATTGAGGTGCATAGCAGTTAATGCTATGAGTGGTACTGTGGTCACTGTAACTGGATGGGGTGTAGTACCATGAACCATCATCATGCAGCATCATGTGGTCACTCAAGGCTACTAATGTGTGCCTGACCGGCACATACCATGCTGTACCAGAACTGCAGTACCATGGCTACATTTACCATTTCACAACCAGTTGTTACATGGGTTTGTATGGTGCCCAATAGGGGGCATTGCCTAACATGAATGTGTTATGTGTCAAAGAGTGTCGCACAGCCACATGAGAGGCAACTACCCCGCAGGTATATTATGTGTGCTGTGTGGATGACATTTGGGATACTGGAGTGTGACCTTACAGCGGGTGTCTGAATATGCCATGTGTAGCATGTTAACGTGTACTGCGTATGACAAAGTTGTGTATGTTGTGTGCATGTGTATCGACTCTGCCTATCCAATGTCCACTACAGTGTTACCACAATTGTGTGGGATGCTCTGTGTATTGTATGTGTTTCAGGCAGCTACCCATGTTAGTGGGATGTGCATAGTCTCACAACAAACATGCACAGCATGCATTATGCGTAGGTGTGATACGTGTACATGGTCTACACCTCACCTATGACATGCAGATATAATTAGCAAGTTTAAATGTAGAACACATTCACCAGGATGGGCCTGCTGCCTTGCTGTCACACCAGAGGGACCTACAAGGATATGAGACAGTTTGTCAGTGGCAACAGCTGTGGCATTGTTACTGTGTGTTTGCAATGTTACAGTAGTACAACAGTTGACAGTCACAGGCCTACAGATTATATTCCTAATTATTAGTATTGCACAACACTAGGCGCCACATCTTCTAACTACACAGTACACATTTCACATAAGCATGCTCTACCAATAGAGGTAACAGTAGTCTACAGCTATGCTATGTTACCTGTATGCGCCGTGTCAACTTAGTGTGTGGCTCCAGCCTCAATGATGATACATGTTACTTGTTGTTGTTGTTGTTGTTGGCCAGGAGCCACCTGGCTCAGGAGCAGCTCCTCCACTCTGGTGAGGAGGGGTGGATGGCTACCCCATCACTTGTGGCAAGCTGTTGTCTATGGATATCAGACACACTGCCGGACATGTCTAATTAAATCACTGCAGTGATGGCGTACCTGCTCATATGTCCGGTTATGCATGCCTATGTCATTTACCCTACGGACAAGATCTTGCCACAGTGCAGTCCACTCATGCTGGTCCTGGCTGGTTCTGGAGAACAGCAGGGCATAGTGCTGCACCAGGCTTGTTGTTATCAGTTACTCCTCTCCTGGGCTATAGCTGGGGTTACGATGGTGGGACATGACCCTGGAAGACAATGTAACAATATGTGTGAGCAAGTCATGTGGCACACTTAACATTCTAAAGTACAGATATCAATAAACTGCCATATATAGCAACCTATTGGATGTCATAGGATACACACTTTCAATACCACATATCAGTGATCAGCCCACAACTGCCTGACAGTGCCTGGCACACTCAATATATCAAACCATGTTTTGCACAGCAACAAAGATAAACCAGTATGTAAGACTATAAACAGTACATGGCACACTGTATGTGACACAATGCACCACCTAGCTACAGGAGGTATATATCAAGCTAATGCATCAAGAAATATGTAATCCATTGCAATGATTGTAAAGTCCAGTTACAGTATTATCAGTATACCACAGTAGTCGTTAATGGCAAACCCCTGCATAACAAATGTGCACATTCATTAATATAGGTGGCATACTGCTGTACTACACTATACATGTTGGTAGATATGCACCTATATCCTGTAACACACATATGACCGAGGCCATGGTACAGGCATACCCACACACACATCAGACATACATACCAGACACAAAGGTATGGCAACCCAGATGACATTTACCTGTGTACCATACAGTACTGTGTGTCAGTAGTTACGAAAACTTATGCCTGAGGTATGTAATCTGTGAGGACTACAGGGAACACACAAAACAGTGGTTCCAAGACATGTGGACATACACCATACTATGCTGTTTTAGGCATGCAGCTTCAGGAAGTACTACAGTTCATACAGGAGTTGTATTCACCAGCAGTAACACTCAATAAGCATACATGTACTGCTTTAGCCTACACTGGGACACCCCAGTCGACACCAAGGGACTACGACAGACCGTATGGCATACTGCTTTTTCCACCTAGCAATTGCATACACATCTTTTGCTGAGATCACAGCTAGGACACATAATAACATGACAGAAACAGTTTCACACTAAGCTATCACACATATATAGAACTCTGAGACATTCAGCAACACATTCACCATTACACTCAGTCAAACTCACATAGCAATTATTGCAACAAGTACATGTGGGTGTGTATCGCTTCATAGGTAGGTAATAGGCTATTGGCCATAGGGCCTATAGAGGTCTAGCCATACGCTACCCCGGCCTTTGACACACAGGTAATTACGTTTCACATGGCCCTGACAATCAGAGCGACAGAGGTGATTCCCGGGGTGTATTTCCTATCTCCCATACAATCATCAGGATTATTTATGATGACTGCTAATTAGGAGCTTTGTTTGCTATTGATAGGTGGTTTGCTCCAGAGTATGGGATGTCTCTGAGATAGGAATCTATCCCTCCAGCATGTGATGTTTATTGAGGTGACAAGGTTTAGGTCCCTAGAGCATCTAGCTCATAGGGATTGTGATCTGTTTACTTGGAGCATGTCCAACAGCTCTGGGTTTGACATAGCTTAGTATGTTAGGCAGAGGTCACCTTTGGGTAGGCAGTATGCGACACAGTCTAGCTGTGGGTTTGTGAGACGGTCTGCATAGGGCATCTGTTTGAGGCTGGTACTACTCTTTGTGAGGTATGTCTGTGTTGTTTCCAGTTGCTGTAGATGTCTTGTGAGGTACATACCACATGGGGCATTGTACTCTATAATGGGCTTTATGTGTGATGCGTAGAGGGGAACACTGACCTATATTTCCCTGGATGACACACCTTTTGTGATGATGTGTGCCACATAGACAGATGACATGACTAGTGTGGTACTGTGATTATCAGAGGGGATACTACTGTCCACCTGTGTCCCATGGTCTCTTATCACACCTTCGGTGTTTAGTAGACTACCACCTATGTGTTAGTTAATGGGTACAGAGTTTTTGCAAGAAGGGATGCCAATGCAGTGTCAACATTGAGCTTGAGTCCATTGGCTTTGTCACCAGGCATCTGTTGCAGTAAATATGTCCCTGTCTCTCTCCCTTTCTCTCTCTCTCTCTCTCTACATATATATATATATATATATATATATATATATATATATATGTAGATAGATACACACATACATATAAACATCCATTGGTGCACATATAGATATACATATAGGCACATATACAGTCCACCTTTCATGGTGGGGATATCACTTATGTGTAGGTTGTGATGTATACAGTTATGCCATAATATTGCACAGTGTTGTGCGGAATGCATTGAAGGTGTTCTCAGCCCATGTAGCTTTAGCAGGCCTCACTGGCTGCAACACTGCAAACCTGATGAATCATACCCGCAGTGTTTAACCACCACATATCATATACCAACACTGTATGCTGTCTTGTTTGCCACACACTACAACCTACCTAGAAATGTGCACATAACAACCTTCTACAACATATATATGTCCACCCTTCACAAACAGTTGCAATATGTCCCTTGCTCTATGCACATGTACAGATGCTAATATATCTGACACAGACAGATCTCTCCATTTGTGTGTGCTATACACACACAAGGTCCACACTGTTGTAAGTTTGTGTACCTCACGGCTGACCTGTTGGGCCTTGCTGCAACATGAACAGGTATCACATGTGAACACACAGTAATATTAGAGGGTGTATATATAGCTGCAAATGCTAGATTAGCATACTAGCCTGGTACAGCTGTTGCCAGTGCTAAGCTACACATTAATATGACTATCATGCATTTGTTACTCTGTCACATCCATGTTTATATAACTGTATGCACTACTCCCCCAAACAGACATTGTCCACATTACTGTACAGAGCACAGATAACATGGATCAAATGTTTGACATTTAATGCTGAACTACATATGTCACAGTCATATCCCACTGCACACAGTTACACACTGATTTCTCCATGCCAGTAGTTATGCAGGGCATCTGTGCATAGATACGTACTGCTGACACATACTGATGTTTCAAAGTATGTAGAGTAGTCTTCAAATACATCTACTACATGCCAGTAAATACATATCTGTTACATACCTTTCCTTTGTATGTGTTTGTAGTTTTCAGTTTGGTGTGTCTTTGGCTTTATTTTTTTTTCCCCTGGTGTGGATGGGGGTGTGTGTGTCTCTGTCTCTGTCTCTCTCTCGCTCTGTCTCTCAACATCTGCAATGGGATGATTGCATGTGTGGCCAGCAAGTACAGCCTGCTTTTATAGGTATCTGCACATGTGCATGTGATGGCCTCTGTACCAATTGATGGCCACCGTTTGGTAATTACATGCAGCCTGCTGTGTTGTAATTGCAGTACTCACTGTCATAGCAACCCAATGCTATAAATTGCTATGTCAGGTAGGCTTAGCCCTTTCAGCTTTCCAAAGTGTGGCCCATGCTTGTTTGCTGTGGACACCATTGTGTAAGTCAGAAGGTTGGTATAGTTCTTATAACTGAAGCTAGGGGTGTAGCCAGTGATTTAAATGTTGTACTCAGACATGAATGTTGCCACTTCCACTACACAGTTGTCAGTGTAGAATTGTACTCACCCCTACAAATGCTAACACAAGATACATGGGAGTATGTAGTTTCTTTTCTACTTATACAATGAACTGCCTCTACAAAAGTAGTTATTAACATGTATTCATTTGGCACATGAACTGTTTGGGAACGGCTATACTGAGAATATTAATTTACTCACATTTGAACAGTTTGTGCTTTTTAAGTGTTGACATTAGCACAGGCTGCTCAAGGAATCTGGATAAATTTCAGTACTGAGTATGCCTACCTACATCCTTGGTGGACCCTGAACACACAGGTATATTGTACATTTGGGTAGGGGTGCAGAAGGACAGAGAGCATTATTTATTAATGTATGAACTTTATCTAGCTGAACTTAAAGGGTTGCTGTGTACCTGTTAGTTTACCAAGGCAAGTAGTCAGTCTGCGTAGCTCCCAACTGTGGACCTATCCAGCTGGTAGCCAGAGGTTAGCCTATTATTCTTTGTCTGTGCACCACACCGGACTTTTCAGCACTGGAACAATGGCATTGTCACAGTTGGTTGCTACCAGTACATGGCTACATCCCTTGGTATTTCAGTGTTGTACTCCTACATAAGGGTATGCTTCTGGAACTCCTTCCAAAGCTATTTGCACAGTGTGTAACAGCAGAATAGCTGATATGCCTGTGTGTTTCTGCCTCTGTCAGGCCTCTCAAACACTCAGGTACATATTTGAACAGACTCAGTGAAAAGTAGGTAGAAGTGAGGTACACCTTTACAATATTAGAGACATTAAGTTGAGACTTTGAGAGAACCAGAGCATAAGGATTAATACACCTTTTCTGAAGTACAGGCAGTGTCTAACTCGTACTCATTGTCATTATTCATTAAGTATAATTCACCACCTTTCTGCCTAACATCAGTACCTTTCAGAGGGTTTCAGATGGACACAGCTAAAACCTGTCTCAAATTCAGGGACATGCCTGAAAATTAGTCACAGTTGGGAAATATGGCCTCTGCCCTAATCAGGCATGCCAGTGTTTGTCCTGCTGTGATACTGTGTAGGGGTTGTAAAGTGCTACTGTAACATTATTTCCTGCTAGAATGGCTGGTTCTCTTTTCACAGTCATGTAATGCAATTCCACAAGAAGTGCTGGCAAAGATCCACAGAACAGGATTTGTGTTATGGCATTCCTATTTTTTCCTTTACATTCACTTATTCTGATGCATGATATATTTATTTCAGCACCAACTTGTATGTTTACTATGGCTTAGTGGTACTTCATGCAGTCTAGTGTGTGCAATGTCCGGGGTTCGAGGCTGACAGAGGTGTTTTCTTTTGCTGCTGGGCAGAACAAGAGCCCTGGCATACAGAGTGTCTAAGGCACTTTTAAGCAGTTGTAAGCGGGTTTGCACAGGTTTGCCCGATGCTTAGCTAAGCGCACACTCGCACAAACCCGCTAACTAATGCTTAAAAGTGCTTACTCCCGGTAACCCCATGCTCATTTCTTTGAAAGAAAAAAAATGGGGAGATAGGAAAGTGGTGAAAAAGGGGCACAAAGAGGAAAAGACAGTAGGGAAAACAGCTCGGGATGTGCAGGATGGGTGTAGTTAAGGGAGGTCCATAGCTGCCCATTTCTTTAACAGCAACAGCTGTGCATAAACTAGTAATTTGGAGGGAAATTTGAAACCTTCCACCCCTGAGAGAGGGGTGAGGACAACGAAGTATGTTGTACTGCCAATTAAATTTCAGTTTATGTTTCCAGCAGATGTGTGCAAAATTGGCAGCTATGTATGGGGTGTAATTTTTTTTGTGGGAGAAGATTGACCATTTTTTTTTTTCAGGTGAGAGTGGAAGGTGGGATAGGAGAAGTAGGTATATTTTGGGAGGTAGGTTGGGGAGGTAAACAGACAAGACAAACAAGATGCTTACAGGGGTGGAATATGACACATGGGGTGGGTGAACACCACTGACGGGGAAGGATGTTTGGAAATTGCAAGCCCATGAGCCCACAGATGGCAACAGTGGAAATGAGATCCCCACCCATGGGCAGTCACCACTGCACCTTCACAGCCCGGAGGGTGGCTGTGCTGGGTGCTGCATAGGAGAGGCAGACTCACCAGTGAGTCGCACCACTCTTGCTTCGAGCTGGCATAGAGGATCAGCGACTGAACACTCAATCTCCCTTTGCACCACAGCCCATACCATTCAGAGGGTGATAGGTGGCCCTCCTCCGGCCACGCTTGCAAGAGGGGGATGAGCCCCATCCCCTACAGTGCTTCCACCTGAAGGTGGCACAGGACCAATGGAGGAGGAGGTCCTGGGCTGGGCACCGGACCTGCTGGTGCCAGATGCCATCGCCAGCTGAGGTGGGACAGGTGGGTCCGCTGGGAATGGCCTTCCCATATGTTCTATGTTTAGGAGGATTTAATGACAATATGGGTTAGTAATAGCCAACAGCATTCCAATTTAGTTGCAACAGCATACAGTAGTATTCCCATTAACCCAACACACCACAGTTGCAACAGTCGAACATCAAGCATAACTCATGCATATATAGAACAACAGTGGACATTCCAACAGCGTGCAGGATTGATTGATGGCAACAGGCCACCAAGATTGTGGTATGTGAACAGGGCACATGCATCAAAGTAAATTCAGATGTTTATAAACCAATAGTACATGTGTCCCAACAAATGTTATGAGATTAGACATACCTATTGAGGTGTGGAATTGCATTGTTTATGCACATACAGTAGGGTGTAAAAAGATACCTCCATTAACAACTTATATATACTTGTAGTTTACACTACATTCCTATTGACTGCAGTTATATATCCCCTACATGTATTATTACACTAAGCAATGTCCGTTAAATTGTGAAAAGGGTTTTGCTAGTTATTGATATACCTGACCTGTATCTGACATACAAAAACTGTACTGGATGCAGATGTTACTGCTACATATTTATATATTTCATTTATACTTATATATCTACATATCTGGATGTGTTCAGGTGACATTATAAGGTGTATGTTAACAGCCCCCTACATTTCTAGCAGCACACTGACATTTCTGGGGAACACAATTACAAGCTACTCATGTGCCAGATTAACCTGTACATGCTGGCCATGAACCAACAGTTGAGGACTGTATATATGCTTAACAGCTACTGGCACTCCCTTCATCCACTTTATATGGGCTTACCCATGTGTGGGTTGACTGCGCTTAATACAACAGTACTATTTCTATAATGCAAGGGTACAACAACATATCGAAGAAAGTGACACAGACACACTCCTGGAATTATACCTTTATTAATTACATTGCACACTTTTCTAGTGGCTCTCTCATTTATTTGATATATCAGTGCATGCAGAGGTCTTTTATTCAAGACATATTATACCTTTATTAATGGGTTACAACACATTTTCATGCTGTCTCACTTATTTTACGTAACAATACATGCAGAGAAGTTATTCAACACTTATTATACCTTTATTAATGGGTTACAACACTCTTTTTCAGGCTCTCTTACTTCCTTTATATGAAAATACATGCAGAATAATTACTAACCTGCCTGGTGGTGCAGCCTTAGCAGCCTATCTGCATAGGCTTGCTGATTCACAGCACGGACACCTGCAGCTGTGAAGTAAATGAAGGGATATTGAGACATACCTATCCATAATACAGACTACAATAGCAATTCTTACATACTTCATTCCATGGCTACATACTCAGTAGTGGGGCATTTTCCATTTCATGGGCCTCCTGTATCCACTGGTTCAGTCGGTCCTCCTTGCATCTCTTCAGGTCTGAGTAGTGGTGTCTGACCTGCTCACCAGTCCGAGGGACGCCTGTGGCACTGGTGAGATCATGTGATAGATGGTTCCAGGCTTCCGCTTTGTACTCAGTGCCCTGAAACTGGCCCTGCAGGAGTCTTGCATCATCATGATGGACGAGGAGCCAAACCATTACTTTTGATTCCTCAATGCCCCGCCATTGTGCTCGAAAATGAGAGCCCTATCCAACACCGGCCATACTGTCTGCAGATGGGAGCTACAACCATTTATGACAATTATTCCCACCTATGGAGCTTAAATATGCCTCATTTCCCACATGTATTTGTGATTGGCCGGTTTTGAAAAATCTCAGCTAAAAGCAAACCTGCTTAGCAATGGATAAACTTCCATTGATATATATGAGTGTGTTGGTAATGTATCCATATGTCATGGCTTAGTGGTTTAGTACTGTAATTATGGTGCATAGTATCCTGGGTTCGAGGCCTGTCATTGCTTTTTATTTTACTACTGGGCAGACCAGCTGGGAGGTGTGGCTGTGTTTAGCCGACTTTGCTCAACTTTGCCCAATGTTGCTCGATGTTGCTCTACGTTGCTTTATGCTGCCCAACGTTGCCCGACTTTGCCCAATGTTGCACTAGTTAGCGCGGTGCGCAGCTCCACGAACATGTTTTGTTTGTGTTAGTTAGCGCGATGCACAGCTCCGCGCAAAGCTATTGTGCTAGTTAAAGCAGTGCTAAGCTATGAGCAATTAAACTTAACTGTGCTTAATACTAGTTACCTTTGCTTAGCAGTGATTCACACTGCTTAAGATACATTACTTATGCATTTATCAGTATGCATGACCATTCCACCTTCTTATATATATACATATATATATCATTCACTACCACATAGGCCATATCAATGCATTTTACTAAAATTTAAAAGGTAAATGTCAGAAATTCTTTTTATGCACACATTTCCTACAGAAAATAGGAAGGGGAGTGGCGGGACTCAAACCGGGAATGCCTCCTCTTTGTGCGACAGCTCTACTACTATGCTATTGCTATTTGGCTTAATTTGCATATAAGTAGTTTGTTATCTTCTTCGATGTCTACACTGCTAACTGTAGCTAAGCAATGAGCAAACCCGCACATACACACGCAAATACAGGCAGCAATATCGGGAATAAAAAAAAAAAAAAAAAAAAAAAAGGAAAGCTTTACATTTTAAACTTGTACAGGGATTTAGAATGTGGGGGAATGTAGTGTTGGGTATGTGGACATTTGAGCAGACTCGCTCATTTCAGTTGACATTTGCAGTTTAGGCACTTAAAGGGATGTGGATATTTGGACTGCTCAGCAGTCTGACACGCCCCCTGCACTCGTGCACGCTCCTTGTAAGCCTTAGAGTTGAGTCAGCATGCCCTCATGAATATGCATGATGCGCTGACATCATACTCTTAGACTGCAGTTTCCATGTAAGACTTAGTTAGTCTTACACGGAGGATTAGTGAATCCCGGCCTTATGTGTTTCCAGTATCATTTGAAATACTTATATATTCTACTTTTTACTTGGATGCTTTATACTTAAATCTTGCTTTTCATAGATATATTATACTTCAACATAGTAAAAGGTAAAAAAAAACTTAAATGAATACGCTATAAAAATCCTTTTATGTGTTTACAGTAGTTGGATTCTACACAAAAGTAACATACAATAATATATATATATATATATATATATATATATATATATATATATATATATATATATATTTATATATATATAGATAGATAGATATGTATGTGTGTATTATTTCAAAATTCACCTTTACTGCTAAACTTAATTCACATTGAAATTATAATAACTGATTAGATCTAATAACTTCTTAAAGCAAATCAACTCATTAGGTATTGTGTGAGACCCCCTTTAGAACTCCTGGTTGTGAGGCCAAGATCCCCCTCCAACTTATCCTCTGGAGCATTATAGCCATCACTGATGGTCTGTAAAGGTATTTCGGAAGACAATTTCACCCAAAAGGTTGGAATTGCTTTGACCTTGTCACTTTACTTGGAGCTTCACTAATGCTGATCTGTTGGTCACCTGTAATGTATGCTCCCAACCTGCCTTAAAACTGAGTACCAGTCTCTTATTATCCCCTTGTAGAATCTGATATGATCTACTCAAAAGCTTTTTTGGCATTGTATGAGGTGACCTGGCTTCATGTATCAACTTGACTAATTCTGGAGCTTTACCTATGCCCCTATGCATTTAGGCTTTGTTTTAGCTCCCTTATATAATCCCCTATAGGGTAAAAAAACCCTTCCTATACAATCTAAATTCCATTTTAGCAGAGTCCCATTACTTTGCTCCTTCCACGAGTACAATTTGCTCCCAATACTGAATTGCTTTTTTATGTCCCAACCAACTGATGTCCACTGTATTTTCATGATTCCAATTACCCCTGCCAAGTGTTCTTTAGTTAGGAGTTATTGACCATGCCCAGTCCAGTAGATCTCTGGACACCACTATTTTTTCTCTAGCACCTGAACAGTGTATGTACAGATTGATATGGTGATCAAGCCTACATTTCACCATAACTCTCTTCTCTTACCAGCCAAAACAATATTTCCTTCCATTTTGGTTGGTGCTCCTCCATCTGAAGTAGATAGATCACTCTCAACTGAGTAGTTTTGAAGTAGGGTCTTTGCCGTGCAAAATCAAGACCACCCTATGAGACTGGAAGCATTAACTTCTTCCAAATAACCCTTGCTGACTTCCTCTCCCAGATTATTTTTTAAGCTGCCTATCTATATCCCTACAAATTTTCTGCTTGTGGAAATAGAGGAAAGATTGCTCCACATATAAGACAAAAGAGAATAAAAACATGTTACCCAATTGTATTATGCTATCTGAATCGAACACTAACATTTGGTATTCCCTGATTTTCTTTATTATTGTCTCTATTGCTATTTCCTAATTGTATTTTGCTTCTTTTTCCATGTTACTCATCAGCTATCCCCCAGGTATTCCAAATTGTCATATCTGCATAGGAAGGGCTAATCCTGAACCAGTCCAAATAATGAGGTTGCATAATTCACCAGAAATGCTTTCATTTTGTC
Organism: Protopterus annectens; assembly: GCF_019279795.1. Lineage (NCBI taxonomy): Eukaryota > Metazoa > Chordata > Ceratodontiformes > Protopteridae > Protopterus > Protopterus annectens. Next base: position 240,815,774 of record NC_056736.1, on the reverse strand, counting down.
TTCATTAATCTTGTACCCTGCAATCCTCTGAAAGTCCCTAAAGCAATCAAATACCTATGAGATTTCCCCTTATGGATTTTCAACAAATAAAATAATGCCAGCAGTTCATAATGCACCTTCCTGGGACTGACCACTCCAAGTATAGCCATGAATTGCTGAGCTTCTTATGTTTTGTGCCAATGGTTCCATATACAGAGCAAAAAGATGGGAAGATGGGAACAACTCTGTCAGATGCTTCTCTTGAAATGAATAGTTCCAGATAATCTGCCATCCCCCACCCTCACTCTCAGTTTCACTTGAGCTGTGGCATAGTGATAAAGATTTCTCATTTGGTCAATCAGAGAGAGAGAGAGTGTAAAACCATACTTCTTCATTAGTGACCATAAATAATGCAAGAGATCCCATCAGCTATTTTCTCGGTCTCTAACAAGACTAATAATAAGGATTTTCCAAGTTCCTTAGCCTCTTTCTGTATTAATAAAACCCTTTTGATAATGTCAAATGTTTGGCACTCTCCCACAAAACCACATTGGTCACTGCCTATAAGATTTGGGAGTACCTTCAAAAATCTTCTAGCTAGCAATGATGCAAACACTTTATAGTCATGAATTAAGATCGAGATAGGTCTCTAGACTGTGGGGTCCATTGGATCCTTAACATCCTTAGGTGTTCCTGAAATTGCTACTTCCTTCCAAGAATGGGGAGTCTGACATCTGTGAAAATTCTCAGTGAAAAGTCTCATCTAGTATCCTGTTAACATTTTACCTCTCTGCTTCCACAACTCACACGAGAGGCCATCCAGGCAGACCTAGTATCTTAGCTGATGATTGAGCAGTCAATACTAACTCTAATTATGCCATTCTAAATGGCTACATTAGCTTCTGGGCTTCAGCTTGCCCGAGTGTAGGAATCTGAGAGTTATCCATAATGCTTTCTAGTTTTTCTATGTCAACTATGGTGCATTCCTTCATATAAAATGTTACCAAGGAACCCACAAATGTTTCAAGGATATCTAATGGTGATTTTGTTAGTTTCTCTGTCTTTGGATCTCTTATTTTGACTACCAGATGTTCCACCCTACTGGCCCTCCAGGTCATTGAGTTTTGAGTTCTGAGATTATTATCAATAAAGAAATCTTTCATAGTTCTTTGCTGCCAGTCACTCAAGTGATCAATAAAATGCAGTGAGGCATCCGAGGTCTCATGCATGACCTACTTATTCCCTTGTCTAACTGTATAATCCCTTTGTGGGCCTCTTCTCAAAAATGCAATCACCTCTCTATAAGTCTTCGTAACCATCTCCTAAATCTCCCTTTCTTTACACTGAATCATTGTTCTTAGCTTAGTCTTTAAAACCTCCCAGTCTGTTGCGATATTAGATGCAAAATCACTGGATTCCACTAGCAGTTTTGTTAGGGATGCAACAAGATAGTCATTGAAATCCGATCATCTTAACAAGTAGGAAGACAATCTCCAGTATATGTCTAGAGCACTAACATCTTCTCCCATAATGGACAGAAGAACCAGGTAGTGGACAGAAAGAAACTAGGGTGATGTCTCCATATCTGCAACATGGTATTGTGTTCCTTAGTGATGTAGAATCTGTCCAGCCTAGTATACCCTTCAGACCTCCCTGAGAAACAAGTCAAGTCAAATTGACTCATAGTATATTCTTGAGCGTATACAGCCAAATGTTTCATGATATAATTTAATACAAGCCATCCCTAGTAGGCCTTCTACTCTTGGGACCCCACTTACATCTAATATATTACAAACCACATTCTGATCACCTCCTATGACAAGTAGACCTTGGTGGAAATGTATTACCTCTCCCAGAATGGCTACATATTTTTAATAGCAGTTTTAGGTGGAAGTTAAATATGGCCAAGGAAATTCTCTTTCCCCTTCAGCCTCCCCCCCCCACCACAAGTAGGACAAACCTACTCTGCTTATCTCTCAGAATTGCATCAACTAGCAGGGGAACTCATGAGGATATCAGAATCACTGCCCCTCCATTTCTAATATTAGATACCTCAGCCAAAAATCCAGTAAATCTACTCCACTGTATAAAAGACTCTAGGTGAGCAGTGAGTCTCCTGTAATAATGCTATATCGATTTGAAATAGTCTTAAATATGCCAGTATTCTACTTTGCTATAATTCATCAATTAACCCATTAACATTCCAAGTGAGCACCCTGAAGTGCTTCATTCTTTATGTTTTTCTGAGTTGATTCTTAGGCCACAGAAGGGTTAACATCAGACCCTCCTTCTTTTGATATTCGTTTATGACTGTACCCAACTAACCAAATTTAGCCCCCTTTAGATGGTTGAATCAGTCTAAATATACCTGTGACATTTAGCCATGACACAAACTTTGATTTCATTGAAATGCCATTAATAATACTGTTTTTAACATATATAAGCTGCAACAAATCTTATTAACAATGATTAACATCAAATTAGATTTCAACTAACATGCAACCATCAGAGGATTGGTTTGGTCATGTTAGAAACCAGCCAAGAAGTCTAGTCTTCCCTTGTATATAGGAAGAAATAGTTCTACACGCATTACTACATATTACTTCTCTCAGCTAATCTTTGATGCTGATGGCACCTCCCCCCACCCAGTTTAACCATCTGTAGCAGACCCTAAAAATACAAAAATGTAAAATAAAAAATATCAATAATATGCAGGAAAACAGCTCACCCTACATTTTATACTGTCACTGTTGACCGGTGGCTTTTTATTACTAAAGCTGCTTTTGGCAAAATATTTCAACTTTTTGCCTCATTGGGTCAGTATAGGGTTTGTGAGTGAACTAAGTTTTGCTACATTAAGTCACTCTACTTTTACTGTGAGCTAGATATATGGAGCAACATGTGCAGTATGTTTAGTTCATAAATTGTGGTATGGCAGTCTCTTGTCATTCAGGTTACTGTTGTTCAGTTCCCTTCAGTGACTAGGAGATCAAAATGACAATGTAGTCTTTCCTCACTCATCATCTGGTAATCTGATTTGCCCACTAGTTTATCCAAAAACCCATTCAAATTGCACATGGACAGTAGAGGATATTTCCCTGACCGTGTGAAAGGACAAGCTGTCATTAGTACTTCTCTAAGTGCATCACTGAAAACACAACAGAGCAAAATTAAAAATCACAGAAGTCCAACCACCCAAAGTATCCTCCTCCTGTGTCATTTTTAGTAATTAATCTCTGCCAGTTCTTCTTCTTCTTCTATATCCTCTTCAGACATTTCCTCCTGTATGCAATCCCAGATCAGTTTTTTTGCTAGTTCCTTACCTTCAATCAGTCACTCTTCTATCCACCTCCAAAACTAAGGGAAGGGCTTCATCTGTCCACTTTCTCTGTCCCAGCTCATTCCTTCACCTACGCTTATATTGTTCCTAATCCTCTGTCTGCTTTAGCCAGAATGCAATTCTTTCCTATTTCTTTTCCACAGATGTATTTCCCCCAAATGCTTGCCCATGGTCCATGAAAGACTGGACCCCAATAGGCAAAAATACTTTAAATACAGTGGGATAGAAAAGTTTAATATGCAGATGTTGTTCTTACAGCCTTTGATGGCTTAGGTTTATAGGTTCATAGATGTTTACTAGGTTAACGACCACATGGCCATGTTTAAGCCTAGCCATGCATCCCAAATCTCTGACAGGCTATGACACCCTTGATAAGTGTAAGCATGGGCCTGGGAGATGAACCATTAACAGGTTACCTGTTTGCATTAGAGACATAGGTGCCAAACCAGGGATGAATTTCTAGTTTCCCATCCAGTTGTTCAAGTTACACTTGAATTGTGTTAGGGAGGAACTCTGCTTCACATGGATGGGGAGCCTGTTCCATAGATGGGGTAGTCTCTGGGATATATACCTATCTCTCCAGCAGGTCCTATTTATATCACAGGCAAGGTTTAAGTCTTTAGAACAGGTAATTCTGGTACTGTTTATTTTGTGGATATGCAGGAGGTCCATCAGAGTGGGGTCTGACAATGCCCTGGATGCCAGGCATAGATCTCTCCTCAAAAGCCTGTAGGAAACACAATACAGGGATAGGACCTCGAGGTAAGCAGCATAAGACATATTACTTATGCCCTGTATTCCTTTAGTGAGGAACCACTGTGGATGTTCCCGTTATTGGATATGCTTGGTTAGGTACATACCAAAGGGGGCATTGTCCTCAATGATAGGTCTGATGAATGCTGAATGCAACAATGCTTCCTTGGACTTAGATGCCAAGGATCAGCTTGGAAATGGATGATATGATGATACAGAGGAGGATGGACATCCTGTGTATCCAAAAGACAAGACTGAAGGGCAGTGCAGCAAGCCCACTTGGGTTGTGATCCAGAGTGTGCTACTCAGGTGGAGGACAGAGTGTAGGAATTGTGGTGAGGGACAGGCTTCTGGAAAGCAGTGAGGGATGTCATCAGAATTAAGGACAGACTTATGGCAATAAGACTCCAGTGTAATGAGAGGGCAGTGATAGGGCAGTATTTCTAAAAATCTCAAGCTATGATCCACAGCAGGGTTGTGACAGTGAGAAAAAGAGTGCATTCAGACAGCAGTTGTAGGACCTACTAGATAAAACAGGGTAACATAAATTAGTGTTGAAAATGGGTGACTTGAATGCACATATGGGTACAGATAGAACAGGATATGAGGACTGCCTGGGTCCATGTGGGTGGGTCAACAAGAATAAAGAAGGAAAGACTTCTCTCTGGCAAATGGCTTGATAGTAGCCAACACATGGTTCAGAAAGAGAAATAGTCACAAGATCTCATAGAAGAGTGGCTAGCATGCAACTCAGGTAGACTTCCTCCTAGTAAGGAAAGAGCACTGGTATAGACTCAGTGATTGCCAAGTCATCTCTAGTTAAACCGTTGACCCACAACATAAACCACTGTTTGCCACACTTAGCTGCAAGCAGTGGTCAGAGAAGTCTTTGTGGTTAACAGAGACCAGGCTAAAGACCTAGAAGCTGATGGGAGAGGAAGTACAGCAGTTCAAGGAATTAATCAGGGCTCTAGCACCTGAACAGCTGCTATGTGGCCAGATATAGAAATAAGGTACATAAGAAAAGCTGGTACTGGAATGCAGAAGTCCAGGAAGTCATCAAAAGAAGAGAGAGAGAAAAGACTGACCAGGCTAAGAAGGAATACTGGCTGGCTAACAAAGTAGCTTAGAAAGCAGTTGCAATAGAAAAGAACAGGGCATTGGAGGCAATCTACCAGCTTCTGGAAAATGACACAGTAGGTGGCAGAAAGAAACTACATCAGGTTGCAAGGCAAAAACAGAAAGATAAAGAAGATATTCAGACACCCTTCATAAGGGGTGACAGCAAAAACCTGCTCGCCAGTCCACAGGACATCAAATGCAGATGGAAGGAGTATTTCCAGAAGCTTCTGAATGAAGAAACCCCCACAAAAGCTGAACTGCCCTAAACACAGCCTACAGTAAGAGAAGAGGAGTCCACCCTAGAAGAAGTAAGAATAGCACCAAGGAAAATGAAGTCAGGAAAAGTAGCAGGCTGAGATGAGATCACAGCAGATATGATAAAGATGCTGGGTGAGATAGAGGATAAATGGTTCCTGAGGGTACTCATAGCAGTTTAGAGAGAAAAATGTATTGCAGATGACTGGAGAATAAGCATATTCATGCCAGTGTACAAGAACAAAGGAGACATCCACAACTGTGGGCAGTACAGAGGCAACTCCTACCACATTGCATGAAAGTGCTGGATAACGTGATTGCTAAATAGATATGCAGAGTAGCAGAATGTAAGATGGGAGATGAGCAGCTCAGACTCAGATCAGGATGCAGCATAACTGACCTGATGTTTGTAGTGAGACAGATTGTTGAAAGAAGCTAGATATGAGGAAAGAGTCCAACTGGCCAGTCCTAGACTTGGAGAAAGCATATGACAAATTCCAAAGAAAGCTAATTTGGGCAGTACTGAGATGGTTCTAAGCCCCAGAACATTGGTAGAATTAGGGCAGGCTATGTAAAAGGACCCAATGACTCAAGTACAAGCAGTGTTCTGTCTCAAAGACAGGTTCCCATTGGGAGTGGGTGTGCACCATAGTTCATCTCTGTGCCCACTGCTGTTCATACTGGCAATGGAATACATTAGCAAACAGGTTGGCGGGACAAATCAACAAAGATGCTGTATGCAGATGATGTGGCTTTACAGGCAGACTCTGCAGAAGAACTTCAGCAATGGATAGGGGAATGGAATGCAAAGCTGAAGTCACATGGGATGAAGCTAAGCACAGATAAGACAGTGGTAATGGCAGCAAATTGGGGAAATCAGAAGAAGCTGAGAACTGAGATAGAAAGGAAGAGATTGGAATAGGTTAATAGCTTCAAGTACCTGGGGGGACTGGTTGAGGGGAAGGGCAGTCTGAATGAAGAGGTCAAAGCTAGAATCAGAGGGGCTGCAGCCAAATGGCAAAGAGTCTTAGGTGTAGTGAGTGCCAGAAGAATGACAAGGAAGCTGAACCAATATTACTAAATTGGACAGAAACCTGAGCAGTTAAGGCAGAGCAGATGAGGAAGGTAGAGGTTATGAAAATAAAGTGCCTGAGAAGGGTGGTAGGATGCACACAGTGGGACAGATGAAGAAATGAGGACATAAGGGCAGCAGCCAAAGTGGCTCTGGTTGCAGAAAAGATCAAATAGAACAGATTACAATGGTTCAAACACATGTACAGTAAAGCAGAAGACAATCTGGTGAAGAAGATTTGGGACAGACAGGAAAAAGGTAAGAGGAAATGAGGACGTCCAACAAAGAGGTAGATGGATTGTGTCAGACAAGATCTATGACAGTCAGGCATGATTGTTGAAGAAGACAAGAGTGTGGCATTGAATTGAGAGAGACATGACACCCTGACCCCATGTAGAAAATGAGAAAAAGGGGGGGTTGATGCTGATGATGATGATGATGGTGGTGACTATCCCTATATTTTTGTCTCCTACAGTATGTTGAAGGGAGATCTATGCCTTGCATAAAAAGTATCTTTGAACCCCACTCTGATGGATGTGCTTGATATCCGCAAAACAAGCAGAACCAGAATTTCCTATTCTAAATATTTAATCCTTGCCTGTGATATAAATACAACCTGCTGGAGAGACAGGTATGTACCCCAGAGACTTCCCCTTCTCTGGAACATGTGTAGCAGAGCTTCTCCCTAACCCATTTCATGCGTTACTTGAACATTTGGATAGGGAACCATAAATTCATCCATGATTTGGCACCTATGTCTCTAATGGGCAGACAGAGTCTGTAAATGTTTCATCTTCCAAGCCCCTGCTTGTAAATGTTTCATCTTGTAAGCCATTGATTACACTACCTAGGATGTGAGAGGCATGCATAGGCTTAAAAGGCCCCACTGGACATTAGCCTAATACATACCTATGAACCTAAATGCCAAATTACCACACACACACACACACTTACATTCATCAATAAGAATACCGAAGAGCCTGAAGGACTTTAAAACATGTGACACACAAAATAAGAAAGAAAACAGGATTCTAATATTAAGGAACTTTATTCTTATGCCGAATTTTAGGCATATAAGTAAATTTAACAAGTCTTAAAATAACACTCTCTGCTTTAGTAGGTATGAAATCAAAATAATGTGTAAATCATTTTAATATCTGTCTTATGACTTTTTTAAAAGCATTTATTTAATTATTCCTTGTGACATAGGCAAATCTGCATTTATACAAAAGTAATCAAACTGTAGTAACAAGTTTGCATTTCCAAACATTATGCTTCCCATATATTGCTATATATCATATAACCTAAGCAACATTACATAAATTATTCAATCCCTGCCTCTTTTTTTTAAAGCAAGAAACATCTTTATTAAACCATCACTTATGACATAGGCAACCATACATTTATATAAATAAAAACAAACCACACTAACAGAATCCTAATTAATATCCTTCTTATGATTAAGCCAAAATATATTGATTTCATTATTTATGTTACACTTAATTATTTATATGCCACACCACTGAGTTATGAAAAAAAAAATCTATGCTATTATTTATCAAGGAGTTAGAAAAGGCATCAGTAGGTGTGGTTAGCTGTGGTATTAGGCAATATCCTTCATTCTTTCTGGTGGAATGGTTACTTGTTAACTGAAGCCCATCTGTACTATACTTGTCTGAAACAAATATATGTGGCTTCAAATATTAAGTTAATTACTTATTTAGAAGAATGTGCTTTGCACCTCAGATCAGATGCAAGAGATTTATTTTATCCAATCCGTTATGGGGTATTATTTGTTTCAAGTAAATGTAAGAAAATTTGAAATCATTTTAGATCAACTAAACTCACAGCCAATTACAAAACACTCAGACCTAATATACATGTGAAATGTTAATTTTGTAATACATGGAGCATATACAAG
>NC_056736.1:240787332-240802332 GCF_019279795.1 Protopterus annectens | reverse complement strand
CGCCATAAAAAATATGAAAATAATAACATATACCTGGCTGCAATAGTTGCATTTTGGCAAAAATTTATAGATTTTGCTGCAAAGGCTTATAACCACATAAGCATGTCTCTACTCATGGATGGAAAACTGGCCAAGATGACCTGAATTTTAGTTAAACATGAGGTTCAAATGATGCATCACAGTTAATGTTTTTTTCCTTGACTTTTTTTCTCTTTTGAAAAAAAATATGAGCAGTCCCTTGAGGATGTGGTTTTATAAGTCTGAAAGCTGAGAAAACATTATTTATTATACGTCAGGTTAAATAGACTCATTTAGGAAGAAGTCTGAAAAGACGACAAGTACCATTAAAAATGATACCTACGTTATACATTCAGAGACATCAGTATACAATGTATATTTTTTCTGGCTTTGTAGCTAAACATTGATATAAACTTAACTCTATTTGATAATAAACACAGATGTCTCACTACAGCTTAGTGATACCACCTGGTGTTTATCTTGCTACATCTTACTGTTACCTGCATTTTTCTAGTATAGCCTGTTCATATTCACATCAATAATTCAAAAACTATGATAAGTACAAGCTAGTCAGATATTTAATTTAAAAGCTTACAGGATGGGTACTACAGCTGCATGGATATTTGACCTCTTTCTAGTGTTGCTGAAGAGAAATTAAATGTTGTTCATATAGTTTTATTTATATTATCAGGTTTTCGTATTTTTCTAAGTATCTCAACATCCAATTAACACAGATAGTACTTCATAGCCATGTAAGAAAGGTCACAAGTGGACAAATAAGCTACTGGTGACAATTTGTGTGTAACTTGAGAGCTTACTGAGATGTTTTGAGTTCTTTTCAAAATATGACAAAATTAATGTTTACTCTGTTTAATATAACTTATAAAATCCTGTTTAAGACTTTAATGAACACTATCACTGTAAACATTTCTTTTTGTTGATCAGTGATTTAAGTCTGTCTAGTAATCCTTGTTGCTCTAGAGTCATGAAAATGTGAGGACATCACTTGATTTTGTCAGAATAAAATAGAATAGAATAGTGGAATATTGGGGCACAGACCTCAAAGCTCCACTGGAGTGAATAAGGTAAACAATATGCCAAGCAGTTACTAGCCGTATTAGGACATATTGGAGCTATAAATACATAATTTCCTATTATACTTTTATGAGACGTGACACTAATTGTGATGGTGTGATCACTTATAAAAATGTTACACTCTCAAGAATACATTGTCTTCTATCAGGCAGAAACATTTCAGATGGCTCTCATTTCAAAATATTTAGAAAAATAGCTGTTACTTTCTGACTTCAAATGAACCTTTTAGAAGAATTAGATTTGTTGAAAATTCCTTACTGCAATAAAGAAATATTAATACTGACAATATTGCTTATATTCATTCAATTGTTTGTCCTAACATAAAAACAAACAGTCAAGTTATAACTATAAATACAATACAAATAATACATCTTTATTCAAAGGAAATTTAAAAACAGTAGCAGTTGCACTATTCCATTGGTAACTGCTGTAAACAGTTTACTTTTTCCCCATTGGTTGGTAGGATTAATAGGGGGTAATTTGATTAGGATAACCTAATTAAGGTAGGGATTGCTTTTTGATTCCGTGGGCATTTTTTTACTTTTTTATTTATTAGATTTGAGTATGTTGTCCTTATGATTAATTTTCTCTTGGATGTGTGCAACCAAGAATATTATGGAAATAAGTCAGTTTGGATAATATCAAATAATAAGTAAATCTGATCTGCTCAGTGAAGAAAATACAGAACTATACAGTTATGGCTAAACTCTGAGAACAAAGCTTGTCTTAATTAGATGACAGAGGGCTGTTGCACAGCTTACACTCATGTGAAGGAACTGACAACTGTTATTGCTCATCTTGCTGTTTTCAGGACCTTGGATATCCACAGAGACAAAATCCACTTGCAGTGAAGAAGATTAGGTTTACCTAAAAATGAAAGCAACCAAGCTGTGCCTGCAATTGAATGGACTTTTGCCTAAGGAGGAACCAGTGAGGATTTCCAAGAAATCATTTCAGTCTTCTGGATAAGCCAGGTAGTAAACACATAACTCAGAACTGCTTCATCAGAGCACATCATGGAACAAAAACATTTAAAAGAGTATTCCAACACAGAAGGATCTGAGAAACCAGAATTACATCTAAATTGTAATGCCAAAAGCTGTTTCTTACACATATACTTCTGTTTATAAAATACTTTTCTGGGGGACTAACTGGCAGTATTTGATCTTCACCTTTAGTTGGACTTCAAATTATTGTAAGTTACTTGTTATGCCTTGTTAATGCTGCATACTATATTTAATTAATGTCTATTCATTAAGTTTTTAATATTTTTTTCTAGTGTAACTATTCTATTTTTAAACAATACCAGCCCCCTCATGCTAACTCATTTAATTAGTAGCTTAATTTCTACTTAAAATAAAATCGATCTGCAAAAGAAAAATAAATGCTGAGACAAATGATTTTTCTACTTCAGTCCTGATATTGCTATATAGACCAAAAGCATTGCTAATTGTACAAAACAGTAAACTGTTACCTATTTCTTTTGAAAGATCAACCCATCTGACCATTTCACAGATATTAAATTAGTAAATAACTGCATATGTCAATAAAAAACACATAAATAAACACAGCTTCTTACCAGCTATAAAATTATCCAGCATCCATCTGCTTGTCCAACACTAAATAACATTCTGTACAATTATGTTCCAGTCAGGCATTTTGATCCAATGACCAAAAACTCTTACTTGTCTGTCCACAGACCTTTCAAATCTGCCGTGAATGTCTATACTCGCACCATGTAACTAAGGCCTGGAATACCTTACCTGTATCCATCAGGTCAATACCCTTGCTCCCATCCTTCAAAACCATTTTGAAAGACTTCCTAGAAAAAAAGATAGCTCTGTTCTTGTTCTACACCAAGATAAACTATAACCCTAAATGTGAAAAAAATACCTATTCTGACCTTACACTTCCTTACTCTCCCTTTTCACTCACTTTCTTACTTCTGTCAATTTCTCTTCCCTTGCTTTCTCTCTCAATATACTATAAACCTTATTTTTCTCTCACCTGATATTGCAAATCCTTTTTCTGTTATACTAACTTACCTTTAATGTCTCAATAAACTTGCTAAAATCTCTCTAGATATTAAATAATTGTCATATAATGTACATCTATTCTTAACCAATATTTCTATATTATGTCTAATTTAGTATAATTATTTAAACTGTAGATGTTTTTGTATTATTTTTAAAGATTCTAAAATTATTGTTTTTAAAATGTTTTATAATAAAATGGAGTTTTTTTCCCCTTGGCCTCCAGTGAAAATGGACTCCTGCCCTGTTTGATTTTCCAGTACTTAAATATGAATAAATAAATAAAAGTTTAAGTGTAAGAACCTACTGTGGGCCGCCAATCTTGTTACCTCATCTTCTAACTATACAATAGATGGCATGGTATCTATATCACTTTAGCTTTGGTAAAGTAAGTCACCAGATATAATCATGAAATACCATCTGTATTGTATTTTGTTGTTTAATATTTCACATAATTTCTGTACTAAGGACTAGTGCAGCTGAAAAGACAAAGATGTATAGTACATATATTCAGCCAGGCATGACAGATACATAGTAAGGCACATCAAAAGTAAAGAATCTTTAACATCAACATTTCTCACCCCTAGCACCTAACATTGTATTATTACCACATTAGCACACTGTTTTTATGTATATCCTATACTCTCAAAACCACATACCCTTTTTGCTCAGAGGGCCATTACCTAATTTTATGGTATTGCAGTGGTCTATATCCCATTGCAATGCACACATGCCTTTATAGACATGGTTATATTTTCTGTTGACACATACTCCAATTGTGTTCATGTATGCCAGACATGACTTTTCTTCTTTATAAGCTGTGACTTACAGGATCTTCTGTTGCTGTCTTTTTATTTTCACTAGCCTCCATGTATACAGTTTTGGTGCAATGCTGAATGCTTGTGACAAAGTACCCTGTAATGTCAACTGCAGATGTTGCACACATGGTAATATGACACCCTATTGTATTTATTTATCTCTTTCTTAATCAAACAAAAACACTTTTCAGCAATGACAGGACCACATGGTATAAATAAAAATATGAGTGACAAAAGCATATATAAATGCAGTAGCAGAAAATGAAATGTATAGTAAATAAATCATATGGATAAGAATATAGAAAACTCATATAAAATATATATAGATTTATATCAATTCTTTAAATTGCATATTTAAAAAAAACATAGAACTTAGTAAATCTGCCTCTTGCAGAATATGAAAAATAAAATGTTGTGTTGTGGAGTGATTCTACCTTCCAACCCACCAGGATAGAGGCTTTGTCCACCATTCTCTGTTATTCACACTTAATAACTTTAATAACTCCAGAGATTAAACAACAGTGGGGGAAGAGGCAAACTTTGTTGACACTAGGTGTCAAAGAAAACTAGATGTGATGACATGGGCTGCCCATGGTTTATACACATACATTGATGAGGTGTATAAATTGGGTAAATAATAGGTCAATGAAAGAAACAGTGAAATGCAACTTTATACCATACATGTGCTAACAAAATGTCACAGGGATGTGGATGTTTTTTTATTTCATTTTGCTTTTGTTATATGAGAGAGCTTATGGTCAAAGCATATATTGGTCACCCACCAAGTTAGATTTTGGACTTTCTGTTAAGCGTTGTTACTTTAGCTGTTTTAGGCACAAGCCAGTACAGCCAATTTGCCTTATTCATAGCTTAATGATTTGTTTAAGAATTCTTTGTTTTATGCTTTGTGCATGCAAGTCACTTGGAAGAGAAGTTATGTTGACTTTGATCTTGTGGCCTGCAAGTATCATTATTGATGTTGCTTTACCAGAAAACAATCTTAGTTTTTTACCCTACCTTGGATTTTTCCATTTAATTGTATATGTTGGCTTAGAAATCCTATCTGGTGTGTATATTTGCACCACCAGTTGAGCTGAGCTACTCCTTCATGTTGCTAGATCAGACTGCCCCATCACAAAGATCTCCTGATTGCTCTTCATCCATTATCCTATCTTATTTCATATTATGATATTATTTAATGGTAGAAGACTATGGATTATGAGGAGACATCAGGCGCATGATGGAGAGGACTTGTCTTCTTGTTCTCCTATATTCTGGGTTGCTATATTATGGTGATGCACTACTGGGATAGTGATATCCCTGCCTAATGACAGCACTTCATGCCCCTCAACTGCCCAGATTTTCGCAAAATGTCTGGATTTTTGCCTTGTATTTTTGGCCTGTTCCTCATAAATTGTGTAGTTTTCTTGTAAATCAGTGAGGATTGAAATGACTAAATTATGACAGACATTTGAGTTTCAGACTTCATATCCTTCAGAAAATGCATGGTAACATGGCTCCTTTTATTCTCACAACTTTTTAAGTTTGTAAGAGCAATATATAAAGTTTGTCTCTATTTTTCTGCCTTTGTCACCCCCCCCTTATTATGGCTTTATCTAGATTTCTTGTACTAAGAGGTTGAGAGGTATGCAATATCTCAGAAATCATATATTGATCTTCAACCAGTACACATGATCTTTTCCTCTGGGACTCTGTCCCTGGTGCTATTTCTTTAATTCCTCATCACTTTTGGATGAGTTAGCCTTGTTTCTGACTTCAATAAAATTGCTGACCTGGCTTACATCATGAAGACATGGTTGGATGAGAATTTTAGGCAATATCTTGAAGAACATTTTCCTTCAGGGTAAAATTGCTTGGCAGCTATTTGTTTCCTTTCATCTTGTAGTTGACCAAATTAGAAGAAGGAAGATCTATTGCTTTAGAATATGTTACTGGAAGAAGAGTAAATTGCTGATTTCTCCTAATTTACTACCCCCCAGGTTAGATGAGAACTTTTCTATAAGAATTTCATGTCATAAGCCAGGGTTCTCCTCTAGTTATCTTCTTCCATATGGGTTGGTGTATGTATTAATCTATTATAAACCCAGGGATGGTGTGTTCTATATTCAACCAACCAATTCACTAACCAATGACCTAAAATATGTCTGAATCTACTGATCTGCATTCTGTTCCAGTAGTCTTATATTTTATGTCACTTTTTGAAACATGGTGAGAACCCTGGTTCATCCATGAGTTAAGACCATTGTGAAGATTGGCACAGAGATTTACCACAGATCATGTAGAATCTATCATCTCAAGGATAATGTCAGTCTGGATTTATGCTATGCCATGCAATCTACTCATTAGTTAAACCTTCACATGGGCAAGAACCAAAGATCCAGGATGTCAAAACACCATAAAATAAAATTCATATTAACATTGCATTGGTGAAGTTAGAAAAGGGTTGTAAACAAAGACATATAGTCGCTATAGAGGCAGATGAGATTAAAATTAATAATTAGCTAAAAGAAACCTACAAAATGAATATGGTGCAAGATATAAACATGTAACCAGAAGAAATCTACACAATGAATATGGTCCAAGACATGAAATAAAAGCAAGTGAAGCACACTCAGTCACAATTATTTATTTGTCTTTCATTGACCAAGTTAGTCACACTATGCTAGTAGCTTTTTTCAGGGAGACATAAGGTGGTATTAATAGTACTAGTGGAAATTTGTGCAGGATACCTGGGAACTTCTCCTACTCTTTTCAAGAAGAAGGAAGAGATAAACACACATAAGTCCCATTCCTAGCATAAAGAAAGCTGGAAAGAGTTTATACAATAGTGGAGACAATCAGTGGTGCTGGTAAGCAGGATGATATTTTGAGCGCTGCTGATGAGTAGGAAGTAGATAAAATTTTGTGACAGCATCAGAAAGTATAGATAACTGTGGTAGTAAGAGCAACATGGTAGAACATATAGATTAGCATAGTTTAGCTGCTGTTGAAGAGATGGAAACACAGCTGATTATAACTGAGGTATAAACAATAAGTCTGGGTGACAAGTTTTAGGCAAATATAATGGAGCAAGTGGAGTCAAGTGATGAGTCTGTATTGTCATAGGCAGTATTGAAGGAAAGAAAGCTAAGAACTGACAGAGATGAGTAGTGAATGGATAGGAAATGGATTTCTGAAAGAGATACTATGAACTATGGGCAACTTAATAAAAAGATTTGTGCAGAGACAATGAGGAAAAAAAGATGACCACAAGACTGAAGTGAGGAAAGGAATATATCTAAAAATACAGTACAGCTGACCGATATTATATTGGGTACAATATAGTTAATCCTTTAGATTACTGCAATGTACATTAGGTCAGTCATCAATTTAGATTAAGAGACATCTTGTGACATTATATTTGAAATGGCATCCTTTTACAACCATTTGTTGGATGTTTTGAACAGAAAAAATACATTTTTCTTTGGAAATCATATTTTATTTTCTTAGTTCAAGCTAGAGGAATGTTTAAAAAATATTTGCAATTCACATCTAATGTGCTGGAAGTAAATTATGTAAAACAGTTCTTACTGTATTAGATGAAAATATATGAAACAGAAGAAAAATAAGAGATGATACAAATATGAGAAATGGGGATTGGGAAGTGGAAGCTGATCTGAAAATTAAACATGATACTACTATGCATGTGTCTAGTGTGACTTAAGATAGCATTAGTTTATATAGGGTAATCGATAATGTGTTTTTAGGGGGATTCTTCACATTTAATAAATGCAAGTGATAAATTCTGGTGTAATTTTGATGAATTGGTAAATTTTCATGTCATTTTGGTTTGATTACCAAAATACATAGCAAGGTAATGATTAACAGCAAGAAGGGATTGATAAACATAAAGAAGATGGTGAGGCTATAAATGTAAGAGATGGGGTCATGGAAATTGGAGAAGGCAGGTTACACCAGGATGAATAAATCAAGATATGATTGACAATAAATAATCAAAAAGTCAAAGAAAAAAGGATAGAGACATATGCTTGAATTATTGAAAGATGATAAGTCTGATGTGGAAGAGGGGGGAGCAACTAACAATAGGAATGGTAGAAAGTTTTTTTACAGGACACGATGTGACAATTAATAAGAGAAACATTTTTTTTTAAAAAGTTATTACCTAAAGTTAAAAAGAAAGGGAAAGAATAATCTGAGGATAGTGTCCATCATAAGTAAAAGTATCATGAACAAGGTAAGAACGTTAAGATGGTTAAGTACTTTGGAATGGTTTGGTAAGTCAGATGTTGATGTAATACTTTTTATGAATATAAAATTTGTTTCTGATGCAAATAGTTTCAAATGTGAAAACTTTTGGAAAATAAAATATAGAATATGGGACATGAAAATGTTCAGGACAGTTTTTTTATGTAATAATAAAATAAGAGTTTTGGATGTGTGTGTTTACTAAAAACATGTAGTGGATGTTCAACAGGGAAATGATGCCTTTTGATAGGAATGTTTGTGTGTGTATACATGTAGAAGAAAGGGAAAATTATTTGAAGAAATTAAGAAGTATTTGACAATAAATATAAAAAATTATATTTATGATTTAAGTATACAAAAAGAATAAAAAATAAAGGAAAATGACAAAATATAAGAAAAATTAATGGGATGATAAAATGCAGGAAATAGAGATTGTGAGCAAGAGGAATAAATAGGCATATACGAGAGGGCAAAACAATACAGAAATTACTATTTTATTTTGTCAGAAGAGATAAAGGAACTAGATTGTGAAAACATTGTGCAGGTTTTTCTAATCATGGTTGTTTTATTTTGTCAAAACACATAAAGGAAGTATATTGTGACAACAGTTTCACAGTTTTTTTCTGATCATGTGTTGATCTGTGTAGAGATAGAATATTTTATATCTGATCAAAGAAGGAAGGGGGATTGAAATATTTTCTGTGAAGAATGCCGATGCTGACTTATTGAGACATGGAATAAGAACATTATGGAATGATCACTTAGCATTAGCATATTTTTGAATAATGGACATGTTGTTTTTTTTAATATGTACATACTATTTCCAACAGTTGATGAAGGGGTAAATAGAGGATTCAGAGATGTTTCAGTATTCTGTTTTCTTTTTTCATATGCAGATGCTATTTTAATTATTACAAGAAACAAGTTGTAGATAAAAAAAGCTTTAGAGAACTTAAATGCATAAATACATAATTGAAATTAAATAAAGAAAAAAGTAAAGGTTTAAGGGATATAGTTAAAATAAAAGGGTGTACTTTTCTAAGAATGAGGACTCTTTATCTGGGGTTAAAACTGGAAGAAAGTTTATATTAAAGTGTGACAGACATTTTGTGATTAAATCATTTGAAAAAAGATTGAAACATATGATAAGTGATGAATTAAAGAAGCCAGGAGAAGATCTGTAAAATAAATATAGTAAAGGTAGTGAAAAGATAAAAGGCAATGGTATGAAAATATTAAAATAATCACTATGCTGTTAAAACTTGGGAGAATTTAAAGGAAATAACTATACAAGCTGTAAAGAGAAGGGAAAAAAACTTAAATATTTATTAATGTCAGAACATTTTGGATACTAACAATAAAATATTTAACTGTACAAAGCAGTATGCTGTATAAATCAATGGCAGACAGACTGCATTTATATTGTTAAAATGAGAAAGGCTATCATGTTATTTTGGGTGTGAAAGGGTGAAAATATGAAGAAATATTATATAAAGAAAATATGTTTGAAATACTAGAAATGTGAAGAATATAAATATGCACATGATTATGTATGGAATTTTTGAAATATGACTGTAAAAGATATATAATATGTTGACAGGAAGTTGTTCCTGATAATATGGATTTTATAAAATGCAAGAGTTAATGAAATTGTGTTTAATATGACATGATTACGGCCAGATATTAAGAGAAAGATAATGTTGTGGATAAGACAAAAATAATAGGTGCCAAATCAGCACAGCCGTCATGGGAGTAGGGACCAGGGTTTCATCTGACAACTAGATCACGCTCTGGTGGAGGCTAGGGCATTTTTCCCTAATTGCTGAAAGGCTACCATTGTGTTGGTGGCTGGGTGGTACATGAATGAGCTAATACAAATTGTAGTAATGCCTGTAATGTTACAGAGACAGTGAAACACCCACTTAATAACCTCCCCCATGCATCTCAAATATTCCTACCTCTGCAAAGTGTACAGTACCTGTGTTCCAGGTCTAACCTCAATGAAAGTGGAAGACGAGTATATGATGAGATTGTTTTCTCCCTTGAAAAGGAAGGCCCACCTTCATGGCAAAATAGGTGAAGAAATGAGCAAACAGGATAATAAGGGATATGGGCAGACATCAGCATTTTGTGGACCATAATAAAAAAAAATGGTACTGACATCCATGAAATCCATAATTAAGCCACAAAGACTGAAAGTAGGAAACAAAAGAGATAGAATAAGACATAAAGAAAGTAACCACTGCAAAACAGGATAATAATTTTATTAATGTTAAAGTCCAAAGAAGATAGCAGTATAAAAATAAAGCAGCAGGGAGGTGAGAAAAAGATTAGCAGGGCATCACTCAGTACAAAGCCAATGGAAAGAAATAAATATGACTAGTAAAGCTGGCAGCCAAATACCACTCTCAAGCTCACACAAATTGCCAGAAGGGGAAGTGCATGAAGTAAATATATAAATGATGTACTCCTTATTTAGCAGGACTAGATTTCAAAAATTCAGACATGTTGAGTCTTGATGTAGCATTTTCAGCTACCTGGTAATAAGGAAAGGCAATCAAGTCCACCTATATTAATTAATTATTCGTTTTATCAACATTAATAATCACCTTCCATGAATTTATGTATCACTGAATTGTTGTAGTACAACTATCTAAGGATATATGTAAGTTGAAAAAAATATGTGTGTGTGTGTGTGTGTGTGTGTGTGTGTGTGTGTGTGTGTGTGTGTGTGTGTGTGTGTGTGTGTGTGTGTGTGTGTGTGTGTGTGTGTGTGTGTGTGTGTGTGTGTATGAGTGTGCATGAGGGAATTAATTTTAATAGAATCCCCCTTTGGTTGACACCTGTTTAGTCTACAAAATTTAGTAAATTGCATAGACAGTCGTCAGGTGTACAAGATCACAAGATTCTCAGGGAAGTGAAATATGCCCTTTCCCTGAGATTAAGCCATCTCAGAGGTAGTATATAAATAATCAGCAGAGGTTGTGTGGGAAGGCAGGGATGCTTGGCCCTCCCTTTGCAAAATATGTTGTTTAAGGATATTTTAAAAAAATTTGTTTTGCATGTGCCAAGATAATTTGTTTGGAGCATATGTAATTGCATGCTGACATTTGCAAGGTCATCTTTTTGTGGTTGATCTTACGAACGTTATTTCTCTCTCTCTCTCTCTCTCTCTCTCTATATATATATATATATATATATATATATATATGGATCACCTTCAGATGCCCGAAATCGCGTTTCGCCGACACACAAATCACCGACACCAAAAGACCGACAACAAAAAATACCGACAACGCAAAACACCGAATACCATTACACCAACACACTACACGTAAACAACACAGTACACTACATAACATATCCACTATCCCTAACCCAAACCCTAACCCTAAGGTCCGACACTACCGCACACTTACCCTACCTGCACCCTAACCCTAACTCACTTAACCACCCCTAACCCCAAGGTCCGACACTACGGCACACTCACCCTACCTGCACCCTAACCCTAACTCACTTACCCACCCCTAACCCCAAGGTCCAACACTACTGCACACTTACCCTACCTGCACCCTAACCCTAACTCACTTAACCCACCCCTAAACCCACAGTCCCTCACTATCGCACACACACCCTACCTGCACCCTAACCCTAACTCACTTAACCCACCCCTAAACCCACAGTCCCTCACTATCGCACACTTACCTGTCCGCTCCCTAATACTAAATCCCTCACTCTATCGCACACTTACCGAGTCCGTCGGGTTCTCACCTTGTCGGTCATCTGCGTTGTCGGTGTTTTCGTCTCGTCAGATTCCGTGTCGGCGAAACGCGATGTCGGGCATCTGAAGGTGACCCATATATATATATATATATATATATATATATATATATATATATATATATGTGTGTGTGTGTGTGTGTGTGTGTGTGTGTGTGTGTGTGTGTGTGTGTGTGTGTGTGTGTGTTGTGTGTGCGTGTGTTTACTATATATATATATATATATATATATATATATCTATATATGTATATAGATATGTGTAAGGAGATGGTTTACTCTTTCATGAAAGGTAAGTTTAGCTGAATAGTTATTTCCTATAATACTTTAAGTAATATATTACATAGAACATTGATATCCAGCCTAATTATACGTAGAATCTGCATAAAGGTTTGATTACTTTTTGGAAACTGTGCACTACCTAGGGTAATACATGAAAAATGAGTGATGAAAAAGCACCTCAGCCTCTGATAAACTACTAGCAAAGAACATGTGACAGCAGCTCAGATGCATACTGAATCAACAAAATCTGCTTTGATGGTAAATAAAAATAGTCACATTTAGAAGATCACCTCTTACAACACAAGGACCTTACATTTTATAAAATGTAATGGATGCAATATAATGTAATGAGGCTTGCAACTGTATTTCTATAGTCAAAGAAGAGAAGTCTGCATTTAGCCTCATTGTATCATCTGTACTTAAAACTGTGCACAGCAATGATCTTTAGAAGACAGGGATCAGATTTAAAAAAATAAAGGCCATGAAATTGCTTATTGTTTTATTTAGCACAGAGAATGCATTTGAAAATAATAAATCACTTAAAAATGATGGTCGTGAGAAACTATATATAGTCAAGAAAAGAATGCTCACTTTAAAATATACTAATCAGAAGTCTAATAAGAAATGTTTAGTATAAGTTCCTCAAAGACAAATGTGTCCATATATATATATATATATATATATATATATATATATATATATATATATATATATATATGTGGGTGTATTTAATATAGTCAACAAGTTATGTAGCTGAACATGAAAAGTACTAGTAAATGTTAAAGAAATTTAAATGATCTTACACTGCAGGCAAGTATTTGTAAGAATGTTTTTGATGGCAGTGTTATGGAGTTTGATCTTTCGATCATTTAACTATAGGACATATACCTGCCACATACAAACATAGATAGATAGATAGATAGATAGATAGATAGATAGATAGATAGATAGATACATAGACACATGTTTACATGCACACACATATAGATATAAAGACAGAAAGAGAGATACATAGATAGACAGACAGACAGACTGATAGATGTGCATACTCATACACGCACACACATTGATGCATAAACATGTAGGTATACCACCACTACACATAGGCATGCTCATCCTGGAGAATATTGATTGAATTCTGTATATTCGGGTACATTTTAACATAACCAATTTGATTGTTTAAGCCATCAGTGCACATTTGCATTTTTTCTTTTCCTCCACTGTAGTATGATCATAGAGATGGTATATGTTGTTGTGTCTTTCGGCTTTTCCCGGTTAGGGGTCGCCACAGCGGAACTCCGGTCCGCTAATGATTGGTAGTGGATTTTTACAAACTGGGTTACTAGCCCTGATGCACAACCTTCAACAAAGGCATGCCCCATTCACGTATGCCTCCACACAGAAGATGCTCTAGCTAAGAATCGAATGGGACAACGTCTTGCTATGAGGCGACAATGCTACCACAGCACCACCACTGCAGTTGAGATGGTGTATATAAGTTAAGAAAATGTGGGGAACAAGCTCCCTAAATGCTGAATGCAGGGGGACTTGCTGTCCCCTGATAAAATGTGGTGATAGAGATATATATATATATATAAATAAACAGTCACCACTCCACTTCTTTGAAATTCCATCATGGGTTTAGTCCACAGAAACAAGAACAGTATGGCAGAGAGATGCATTAAAACAGCAGACCAGTTATGCCCATTAGCATCATCAGTGCTGACAGGCACATTCCATCCAGCAGGTTAAATAACATTTAATTTAATATGACAGCACCACTTCCACAAGGCATCCCCACACATAATCTTTTATACAGAAATATACATATAACCTCAATGTTTAACATAAATAAAACCTTGTTTACTTTATATATACAATTAAACATTGCTAAGACTCCTAGTTTATTGAAGAATCGTTGTGGACACATTTTCGTATTAGCTTTACAGATGTTCATTGAGTCCCGGTTTATACATAGATCTCAAGTTAAATTAATTATCCCTAATTTTTCTTCTTATCCAAAAGTGCATGTTTTGACAGAACAGGCAAACCTTCAGCCTTAACAGCATCAAAACATACAAATGCAAAATGTGCAGAATTATGTTCAATATGATGTTTATACAAGGCACTTCTATCCTGTTTACATCTAATATCACTTAGGTGGAGAGAAATCCTTTGTTTCCATGTTCTAGACATTTGACCAGTGTAGAGCACCCCACTTTGGCATACAGCCATATAGACAATCCACTCTGAATTACATGTAATTAACTGTCTAAATGACTTTACAATACACACATTTGTCACAAAATGCACTACCAAAAACAGATTTACGACTAACATCTTGCCTTTTACTTTTCCCTTTCTTGTACCATGAAAGACATTCATCAACATTCTTACCCCTTCAATAACTAAAATGACACATATCATGCAAATACTGACCAAAATACATCAGTTTTCAAAAGATGCCAGTGTTTGTTAATAACCTCACAAGTCTTAACAGTGTTTGTACCATATGTGGTTGTAAACCTCATTTTTACCTGTTCAGCATTTCTATTTCTCAATCCATCACACCTCAACAATTCTTCTCTCAAAGCATTTGTAGACAAACAATGAGCCTGTTTTATATCATTTTTATTATAGCTACTATTAATAATTCTATGTTTAATGTTAACAGCTTTTATCTTGAAATTGTCAGTGGAACTACAAATATG
>NC_056736.1:240704832-240784832 GCF_019279795.1 Protopterus annectens | reverse complement strand
AAGAAGTGAGTGTCATTCTTATGAACTGTCGACGAACTCATATGGATCCATATATATATATATATATATATATATATATATATATATATATATATATATATATATATATATATATATATATATATATATATACATATCTATATCTATATGCACACACATATAGGTAAACATAATCAGGACATCATTAAGATATGACTACTCAGTTCTAGGAGCCTTTACAAAAACATAGGTGACTCTTGACTCAATCCAGTCTGGATTTATCAATGGTAGGTCAAGCTTACTTTACCAAACTGACTTCTTCAAAAATGTCATTCAGACAAATCAGTGCTCACTGTCTATCTGGATCTTGCAAAGACATTCAACACCATTCCACAACCAGGCATCATAGATTAACTCTCCCAGCTAAATGCTGACCCCAGTGTAACTGAAAGGATAGCAAACGGGGTCTGAAATAGAACACAGGAAGTAAGATCAGGAGGCTCTTCCTCCTCCAAAAGACCTGTGGAATGCCCCAGGGTTTAGTCTTTGAGCCACTTCTCTTTGGCATTTACCACTCAGAGTACAAATCTAATAAGGGAGTTTGGCTGACCGGTACTGCAGATGACACCAAACTTGGTGCTATCATAACTTCCCAGAGGACACCATGATCCTACAACAGGGCCTGTCCCAAACAAATAGCTGTTGCCAAAACCAGGGACTGAAACTAATTTCCTATAAATGTATAATTTTATCCTTCAGGACCTCGGTATCTGTTGATTCATGCTTTTTAATTTCTCCAAGTCTTTTGGGTTTTTAATACCATGATGGGAATGGACCCCCTTCCTAAGTCAAAGTATGATTAAAGTTCATGAAATTAGTATTGTTTCAATCTTTGATGTCAGCCAGAAATGCTCTTCACAGCACCCAGTAATGACTTCTTCTGTAGTTCGTATGGAGTTACATGGATTCGTAGCATATCTATATATGATTGCAGATTCTTTTTTATAAACCCTTTGCTCCTACTACTATTGGAACTGTCTGGGTATCTTTCTTCCGCATTGTTCTCATTTCTGCCTGCAGATCTTGATATTTTATGACTTTGTGTCTCTCTGTATGCAAGACAATGTAGTCACTGGGTGTGGCAATTTCACAGTGTGGACACCTTACTGTTATGAAAGACTAACATACATGTTCTTTCTTGGTAGATTTGAATGTACTGTATGAAAATGTATAAATACCACCTGATAAGTAAGTTAAGTCAATAATCACATTGTTTGAAGAAGTAAAAGTCATCTGAATAATTCCACATTTTCTGTGCTTCATCTACAAATGCAGTACCTGCTGCCCTTTAAGAACAAATTGCCTTTGTTGTGTTAAAAATAGTGTTTTAAATATGTTAACATAACATTTCCTTACAAGCAAAAACAGGTTCATAATTACTAGGCATACAGTGTAGGAGACCATTAAGGAGCCTAGTCCAAATTACCAATTCTTCCAAAGCACTGTTTGGTTAAGTAACTTGCTTAGTGTCACACAGTAGGTAAAGAAAAATGGAAAGATTCATACCCTGTGCCCTTGCCACAGTAAGCATTAACAAGTTGGAGTTGGAGCTTTAGTCCTATGTGATAACTACCAGAATATAGGGTTTAACTACATCAGAACTCCTTTATATTTTGAACTTGTAGAGAAGACTATCACAAAAATATGCAAAGATGTTTTTTGTAATGGATGCTGACAATCAGATGGTTCTGATCATTATCTCTACATTTATTACAAAGGCTCTTTCCCTACTACTGCTTTAAAGTTGTGTGTTTGTGTGGTTATGAGACAGAGATTAGACTTGCTTCTTCAGCAAATGCACCAGCAAACAACCATAACTGAGAGTTTCATTGTATTTTATTTTATTTTTATTTTATTCATTACCAAGTTTACTTCCCTGCTACTACTTTAAGGGGGAGGGGGGGAAAGACAGAAATTAGACTTGGTATTTAATCAAGTGCACCAGCCAATGGCTGTGAGCGGGGCAGCCACACGCCACACACACGACACGAAGATGCAATGTTGTATCTTGCATCAAAGTGTGACATGTGCAACAGGTGCAGGAGGTGCTGGACAGTAGCAGAGCTTTTGGATTTCTTTTTTTTAATTACTTGCAATTTTCTGTTTTAAATGAACAGATTAATTAATTTGTGGTTGTAGTCATTGATTGATGAAAAAGCACTTTTCCATTGGGTTCATTGTTTCATGTATAGCACACTCCCACAGAATTTAGTAGACTCAGACACAAATAAATGTGTTAAATGTGTCAAGCTGACTGACTTTGCTATGGAACAGGAAGGATTAAGGAAAGAGATTTCATCACAATTATCATTTTATCAGGGGATGCTTTTGAATGTTTAATAAGTGATCATCTGGATTTATGGTACAAAACTCTCTGAACAAAGTAAAGTTAATACAGAGGTTTTTATGGTTTCTGAGGGTTCTCAAATGGATATTAAATTCCTTTATAGAGATGAATAATTCCAGTTATATGTTGATGAATGATGGACTTTTATTCAGAAAACCACTCACAATAGACACAGGGGCTCAGACAGACTTACTATTCACAGTATAACCTGGTTGAAAAATCGTTATTGCAGACTGAATTCAATCTTCGGGAAAAGGCAGATGGCGCTAATATAAAGAAGAGAAGAAGAGACGATAGTGATGGTAATGGCACTGGTTGGTCTGAGTCAGCCTTAAATAAATGTAAGTTATAGGCAACTCAAATACTAGGAAAAGTGTTCGACCACTCGTTAGTACTGGCAGAGAGAATGTAACGTTTTCTAGTTTATGTGGATATAAACTCTGAGACATTTATGTAGATCTTATCAAATTGATAGATAAAAGATCTACTCATAGCTCAGTAATTATACATGCAGGTATAGATGATCCGTCAATGTGATTTGTCAATGACCCCTCTCTATTGTATATATAGGATGGCTGAGAGTATTTCAGAGGTTTGTTTAAAAACAACATCAAAGTCTGCTTTTCAAAAATTTTGCCCTCACTAGCTTTTTCAGATTACCAATTCACAAAAGCAATGCTGTTCAATAAATGATTACATAAATGGTATATTGAAAAGGACATTGATTTCCTTACTTCCTGGGATGATTTCCTGAATAAAACAAGTATATTTGTGCAGCATATGTATCATTTGAATTATTTAGGTGATATTATGTTTGAAATCGGTTGATATTATGAAACATTTTTTCGATTTTATTCAAGAATTAAGGTTAGTTGCAACTACGCTAGACACCCCAAGTTACTAAAACCGCATCATGCTAATGCTCAAAGTTTCCCTAGTAAAATAAATGAAATAAATATAGTTTGTTCAGTAACTAATTATGACTTGGTTGTAATTACTGAATTGTGGTATTGTGAAGAAATACATCTTCCTAGATACCAATCATTTTGCTGCCTGAGAAATAATAAGATAGCAGGAGGAGTGGTTAGTTTTGTACCCCAATGGCTAAATGTTAGGTTGTTAGAAGTGGGTTATAATTCAGAACTGATTTTTGTGGAAGTATTAGTTGGTGATTCACTTCTTCCACAACACTTATTTGTCTGTTATAAAAGCCCTGCATTATCAAGCACTGATCTACTCTGGTATATTGATGGCTTGGTCAAGTTTATGATTTATGAAAATTTGATAATATTAGGTGAATTAACTTTGCAATGTCAGTGGATGAATTTTATGATATAGGTATGTTATACATTTTAATTCAGATGACTGATTTTCCTACTAGATCAAATAATATCTTAGACGTATTACAAATGTTCCAGAAACATTTCTGAGATTAACCAATTATGCCCGTTAGGTAATTCAAATCAATTAGCTTTTGAATTTAATATAATAACTAAAGCTTTTTGCATGAATCAACAAAAAGTATTTTTGATAAGTCTAAGCTGTTCACTCCAAATGTTGTTAATCAAATAAATTCTATGGGCTTGAATTCCTCTGAGGTAAATATTGTCATGAATTAATGGCAGAACTTGAAAATGTTTCTGATTGTCTTTTGGCTAAATGTAAGAAAATATAATTAACAGTATATTGGGCACTACACATCCACACATCCATGGTAGAATACTGGTTGTACTAAATTTTTGAGAAAAAAGAGGTAGAAATTTAGGTTCTGGAAGAGGTTTATGAAAAATGATTTAAAACAGGCCTATAACTTTGTCTCTAGAATATTGAATGCATCTTTGAGATTAGCAAAAAGTAAAATTGAAAATAATTTAGTTAGTAGCCCTTGTTTGAAGAAATGTTATTCTTATCTTAGATAAATTGGTAATAAAGTTTAATCACTCGGACCAAAGCACAAGTTTGAAGTGAAGTACTGAACACTAGAGAATTATTGGCAAACGTGCTTAATGACCACTTCTTGACAGAAGATACTACACTGTGCATTTATGTTTCTGATGTTAGAATTTTAATAGAAGATGATTGTAGGTGCCCTGTTTTCAATTAACCCCTGTGCAAGCAATGTTGAGCTATATTAAACAGGGTAGTGATCTCGGACTTGATAATATTCCAGGCATTTTCAGTGCATATTGCAGTAAGTATATTTCAGCTACTATCACTCATATTTTTTTAATAACCGGTTGTATTCTGTCATTGTTCCTGCTAGTTGGAAACTTATGGATACAATCCAAATACATGAGGTGGTCCAATGGAGAGTATAAGTAATTTTAGGCCTGTCAACCTTACTTCACTGGTGGAGAAGAGTTTTGAGAGGTGTCTATTTTACTTTCTTAATCAAGATTTTCAGCAATATTTAATGTACCTCGCTCAACATGGTTTCACAAAAAAATTCTAAGTTCACTAATTTAATTGAATGTTATGACAAAGTGACAGTTGCATTAGGTATGGGCATGTTTGCGGTGGTGGTGTATTTGGATTTGTCTCAGGCTTTTGTCACTGTCCTTCACTATGCCCTCATTGATGGGCACAGTGTTTTCTTCTTTTCTTTTGCAATTATCATAGATATTTGGATTTCATTTAAAACTTTAATTTAATATTTTACTGAAAAAAATGCTAACAGACATTTTTAAGCAAAACAAAACAAAAAAAAAACCTGTCACATTAAAAATAGCATAAGGAAACAGTAAACGTTTCTTCCGCTGAAACTCACATTTAGTGAAATGCATTTCTCAGCTCATTAAATTACAAGAGATCAGCTGCAATTCATATTCAAATAGAATATAGTGAAGTACTAATTAGCAGCTATGTGAAGAGTGCAGGAAATCAAAAGACAAATGTGTAATGCATTCACTAATGGCCTGGGAAAGCCAAAGATATGCAAGTGTCTCTTTTCAGGAGCAGCGCAGAACTACTATATGTTGAATTAACTTGGCTAGAATCACACAGAAGACAAATGAAGGCTAAAGGAATTAATCCTTTACTAAAGGAAGCAGCTGGTGAACAGCTCATAGCCTTACTCATCTGCACTAAGTGATAAACCGCTGTAGCCCAAACCATAGTACATTAAACACCCCTGTTCCTGCAAAATACAAGCTAAATTAAAAATGTATCCATTGTATTTATTTACAACTAAATAATAAATACACTGTCAACATTCTAAAGAACAAGGAAACCAATGCTCACACCCAAAGAACATGCCTCATGTGATGATGCTTCTATTTACTACAATCAAATTCCCTTCCTTTACACCATAACTACTCTCGTTCATAAGTACTTAGTAGACTTGCAGTCTAGGGAATAATTGAGAAACCTAGCCAAAATTTCCAGTTGCCCAATGACACTTTCTGGTTAAGTTACTTGCTTAAGGACAGAGCATAAATATGCGTCAAAATCAGGAATGTTCAACAAAATTGGTGACAGATAACAACAGACTGCACTAAATCAATTAAACATTTTCTGACTATAGAAGACTCTGCCAGCACAGCTAGCTGGAATTTTGTAAATAATTATATGTCATTTCTGAATATCAAACTGATTTATACAAGATGCTTGTGTTACAAATGTATTAGAACTATATGCCATGTGTATAGCAAAGTAATTTATACAGATGTTTGTGCTGAAAATGTTTTTGTAAAGTTCTTTTGTTTGAAATGGATCCACAGTGTGCCCTACTGAAGAGAATAGAAATTTGCATGCACTATTATAACTGTTTAAATGTACATGTTTTAACAGAAGAAACTGGAAGACAGGAGGTTAATCTCAGTCCAACAAACTTTAAAATATATCTGAAATTAAATCACTTTATGGGCTAGGCTATAAAGATGCCATTTCTCAGGTTTAAATGCAGCCAGAGACATAAAGTCTGTACTAGGAAACATTCTGTATTTCCTTTGGGGTGAACTAATTACTACTCTGGAAGAGTGGAGATATGAAATTGTTTTATGACTTTATGCGCTTGCCACAGATCTGAGCAAGAGACCTTGTGTGTATACTTCAACAGTTAGGTGCTAAATCCTGCCAGCTTCCAACAATGGGGGTTTGCATGGGAACCAGAAGTCAAATGACCAGAAGTGGTGTCATTCGGCAAGCTATCCCAGAAGTAATTTTGTAGACATTATTATGAGAAGTCTCTTAGTGAGACTGAGCATTCTGTATTCTGTCTTGGGCCTGACAACAAGAAGGACCATTCACCACACCATCTTCCTTCTCAATTAAGGAAGCAGGGAATAGTAATTCTCTTATATTCAGTCAGGAATATAGTGAAGGTTAGTTTATATATTGTTTTTCTTTGTCTGCGTCTGTTCTTCAACATTATTTTAAATATTTCCTGTGATTTTGAACTCTGATGCTACTGTGAATAGATATTTTATTATTAAATATATTTAAACCTTTCATTGTGGCTGATCTTTGTAGAGATATTTAAGTTTTGAGAGTAATTCCATATTTATTTGGTGTCACTGTGTGGGCATCTCCTAATACCCTTGCTCTTGGCCAAGCTACCATTTGCATTACTATTAATTTCACTCAGTATATTAGGTACCCTTGTAAGGGCCTTAAGGTAGCTGGCAGGAGTGTCTGGTGGCAGTGGTAACTACCTTATAGTCTGCGCAGAAGGGGGCATAGCTAGTAAACCTGTGCCAGCCTTTCCCAGGTGTGTGTGTGTTTAAATCAAATCTCAAAGTGTGTGTGTGTGTGTGTGTGTGTGTGTGTGTGTGTGTGTGTGTGTGTGTGTGTGTGTGTGTGTGTGTGTGTGTGTGTGTGTGTGTGTGTGTGTGTGCACGCTACTTGGGGAGGGTCACAAAGCACTGGTGGGACAGAGAGGGTGCTGGAGGTCTTAGCTTGGACAATCTGCTGACATCTCAACTCTGTAGCTGTGACAGTGGGGAGTTTTAATGGGGATCTGGATAAAAAGGGAGAAAAAAGTCTCAGACTGGATGTGCTTCCTGTATGCTCTTAAGGTAAATTGTACCTGTTATCCTCCAAGTGAACATTCCCCACAGGTGCCAGTGGTGAAGATCAATGATCCTTGATTACTGGCCCAGAGGTGGGGTTTCACATTTTGGTTGGCAGTGGTGGGATCACCACATCACAAATTGGTGAACAGTGGTGTGGATATTGAACTTGTGCAGCCTGTAAACAGTGGTCACTAAAGAAGGTGCTTGTACTCTCAAGCAGCAACATGGTGAACATTCAGAGGTTCATATCACAATAGTTGTATGTATTTATTTATGTTAGCTTAGTTAGTGAGGAAGAGCAGGCAAAGCTATCAGCAGAGGATTATGGCAAGCTGACAAGGAGCCAGTTGGCTGAGATGTGCCAAGCCAATGGACTGGTGCATGCCAACTTGACTAAAGGAGAAATGATTGCAGCCTTAGTCACAGCTGCATCACAGACCAGTAACCAGGTAGACAACCAGACTGGCCTTGGTGATGTACAACTCTCAGAAAATGAACAGTTCTGTTTTTCCTCAGAGGACTTAAAAATCCATCTGGAATTAGAGACTTGAACTGCAGGCCAAACATTTGGAACTAGAATCAGCAGAGTGAATGCTGTATTTGGAGACTGAAGAAATGAGAGACTGAGATGTCTGGAAGCTGAAGAAAATGAGAGGCAGAGGCAATATGAAAAAGAAATTCTGACTCTTTGCCAGGGTCATGGAGGTAATAGGGAAGGGGGTAACCATACCCAAGAAGCAATAAAGGTCAGTGAATTTCTTTCTCAGCACCAAGAAGGTGAAAATTTTGATAGTTTTATTCATATGTTTGAAAGAGTATGCAAACAGTATAATGTTGACTGTGACTGTGGGTACAGTTCCTCACTCCTTTACTCCATGGTAAAGCTGTAACTGTTGTTTCTAAATTGACTGATACTGATTGTTTAGATTATGATCAAGTTAAGCACTATTTTTATAATATTTTAAGTTAACAGCTCAAGCTTACAGAAAGACGTTTCTTAAGTATAGACGCAAGGCAAATGAAAGTGTGCATGATTATATTGCTGAACTAAGCACTTATTTTCATATGAGGCTGAGTGGGTGTCAGGTCACTACCACTGAATGGCTGGCAGACTTTTTGTTGAGGGAACAAGCCCTTAGACCTTTGCCTGAAGACATGAGAATCTGGTTGACAGATAGGGAATGCAACACTGCAGATGAGATGGGGAAAAGGGGGATCTCTACTTAGCAAGCAGGGCATCACTGCATAGAAAAGTGATACCCAGTGCTTCATATGTATATAAGGGAGCCCATGGTGGGCAGTCTAAGCCACCGCAATAGAGTCCACCACTAACAGGGCAAGCCACTAGTTCAGGTTCAAGGTCAGGATCATGGGTTAAATGTTTTAAATGAAACTGGTGGGGCTGTGTATCATATAGATGTCCATGAAGGCAAGATGGGAAACAAAAGGTAGGGAGTGTAGCAAATGGGAATAACTGAATGCCAGTGGTAAGTTGTCTGGAGACAACAAGGGTACTAATCTACCACAAGAGGGTATACCCTATCTTAGTAGATGGGAAACCAGCCACTGCTAAGAGAGATACAGTCTCTGACCTAACCATTGTGAAGCCTGCAATGGTTAAAGAGGAGCATTACTTGCTTGGGCAGTCTACTCCAGTCATAGTTTTTGGAGGGACCCCATTCCAAATGCCTTTGGCTAGGGTTCACCTTAACTGGGAGGGTGGAAAAGGAACCAAGCAAGTAGTTGCGTTTGAGGATATCCCTGCAGATGTCCTGATAGGGAATGAGTTTGATAACACAGTAGCTTGTGTGCATGCAGTTACATGCAATCAAGCCTGGAGACAGACATGTGGGTCTGGTAGCCTGGGGGGACCCAGAAAGACCACATACTTGAAACCAAGACTGCTGAGGTGGCTACTTCAGGAAAGGAGCTAATGTGTAGCAGTGAGACTGAAGGTGAGCCACAGCTGCTGGTGGGTACTGATGTTCCCTTGGACAGAGTGACTGCAAGGGCAGAGGTAAGTAGTAGTACCCAGGCTGGCAGTGAGGCACCACTGTCAGAAGAGACCAGACTTCCTGTGTACTGGGAGCTGGGAAGAGTTACAGAGAGAGAGTTGGGAGAGGCAAAGCTCTCAGACCCTACATTACAAGGCTTAAGGGAGGTAGCTAGGGAGGCACCTGATTCTCAAGGAAAAGGGGTTTGTATATACTGGAGCAAAGGATTAATGTTTAGAGAATGGACCCCTGAGGGAGGGCTAGAGGGTGAGAGAATACAGCAGTTGGTAGTGTCCAGAGCCTACTGTCTGGTACTTCTCGCCATAGTCCATGACATTCCCTTTGCAGGTCATATGGGCATGAAGCGATGAAGCATAGCAAGAGACACATTATGCAGAACTTTTATTGGCCTGGGATTACAAGGGATGTAACACAGTACTGCAGGACCTGTGAGCTGCGCCAAAAAGTAGGCAAGGCAGGGGACAAGGTGAAAAGTGCATTTGGTGCCTTTGCCTGTGATTGAGGATTCATTTCAGAGGGTAGCTATGGATATTGTGGTGCCTTTGAGTATCCCAAGTTCTACAGGGAAAACACATGTCCTAGTGGTAGTAGATTATGCTACCAGATACCCTGAGGTGGTGGCCCTGTCCTCCATTGAGTTAGAAAAGGGGTCATGTGCTTGTTAGAGATTTTCAGCATGGAAGGTTTTCCAAGAGAAATACTGACTGACTGAGGTACCAATTTTATGTCAGACCTGTTGGCTTGTCTGTGGAAGCACTGTGGGGTGAAGCACCTAAAGACCACGCCCTACCACCCTCAGCCTAATGGTCTTGTGGAGAGGTTAAACTCTACACTAAATGACATGCTATGGGCATTTGCAGACCAGTTTAAGAGTGAGTGGGAGAAATATTTGCCCCATCTGCTATTTGCATGCAGAGAAGTACCCCAGGAATCCACAGGTTTTTCAGCATTTGATTTGCTGAATGGGCATCAGTTGAGGGTACCTCCAGATTTGATTCACAATGAGTGGGAGGGGAGTGTGAATCCCCAAGGAGTCTGTTGTGGCATATGTCCTAAACCCCAAGTTGAGGTGAAGGGAACTCATGGGCTTGGCCCAGGAGAACCTGGCAGAAGCCCAGCAACAGAAAAAGGTCTGGTATGATAGGAATGCTTGAGGTAGAGAGTATGTTGTGGGAAAGCAGGTTATGGTTCTCATTCCTGTCAGACACAATAAACTGCAGGCAGCTTGGGAGGGACACTTCAAGGTGGTAAGGAAGGTCAGTGATGTTAACTACATGCTAGAACTGCTAGGCAGGAGGCAGAGGCACAAATTGTACCATGTTATCATGATGAAACCTTACCATGATAAAGAGGCCCATGTGCTATGTATTTCCAGTAGGAGGCAGGAGGAGTCTGAGGGGGATCTATGGCTACAGGGAGCCAGCCAGCAAAATCTAAAGTTCTATGGTGGAACCTAGGTTTACAGGCATATGATATGACAGTGCAATACTGTAGTGAGGTTAGCAATGCCAATGCAGAGGGTTGTCAAGACAGGACATGGGTAATGTATTCCCAGATAGGCTAATTCCTCTCAAGCAATGTTTCTCAAGGGGCACTTGAAAAACTAGCTTGAGTCTTTGAAAGGGAGGTAGAATTGTGACAATAAGAGGTACTGCCAGTACAGCTAGCTGGACTTTTGTAAATAATTATATGTCGTTTCTGAATATCAAACTGGTTTATACAAGATGCTTGTATTACAAATGCATTAGAACTGTATGCCATGTGTATATCAAACTGATTTGTAAAGATGTTTATGTTGAAAAAGGTATTTATAAAGTGCTTGTGCTTGAAATGCATCCACAATGTGCTCTACTGGAGAGAACTGAAATGTACGTTCAATATTGTAACTGTTTAAATGTACATGTTTTAACACAGTAAACTCAAAGACAGGAGGTCAATCTCAGTCCAGCAAACTTTAAAATATATCTGAAATTAAAACACTTTATGGCCTAGGCCATAAAGATGCTATCTCAGGTTTCAATGCAGCCAGAGACATAAAGTCTGTACTAGGAAGCTTTCTGCATTTTCTTTGGGGTGGACTAATTACTACTCTGGAAGCGTGGAGGTGTGAAATTGTTTATGACTTCTAGCACCTGCCACAGATCTGAGCAAAAGCCCTTGTGTGTGTATTTTTACAGGTAGGTGCTAAATCCTGCCAGCTTCCAGCAATGGGGGTTTGCATGGGAACAAGACGTCAGATGACCAGACGTGATGTCATTCTGCAAGCTATCCCGGATGTAATATTTTAGATATTATTTTGAAAAATCTCTTAATGAGACTGAGCATTCTATATTCTGTTTTTGGCCTGACAACAAGAAGGACCATTCACCACATCATCTGACTTGCTCTATTAAATTAGTAGAGAATAGCAATTCTCTTAGATTCAGTCAGGAATATAGTGAAGCTTAGTTTAGGTATTGTTTTTTTCTTTATATGCCTGCATCTGTCTTTCAATGTTATTTTAAATATTTCTTGTGATTTTGAACTCTGATGTCACTGTGAATAGATATTTAGTATTGTGTTGTTCTTTTATTATTTATTGTTAAATATATTTAAACCTTTCATTGGACTGATTTTTGTAGAGAAGTTTTAGCATAATTTATTTGGTGACATTGTGTGGGCCTCTCCTAATAGTGTTGTTCTTGGTCAAACTACCATTTGTATTAAAATTAATTTCGCTCTGTGTATTGGGTACCCTTGTAAGGGTCTTAAGGTAGCTTGTAGGAGTGTCTGGTGGTGGTGGTAACAACCTTATAGTCTGGGCAGAAAGGGGCATAGCTAGTAAACCTGTGCCAGCCTTTCCAAGGAGTGTGTGTGTGTGTGTGTGTGTGTGTGTGTGTGTGTGTGTGTGTGTGTGTGTGTGTGTGTGTGTAAATCAAATCTCAAAAAGTATTTGTATCAGCTACTTGGGCAGTGACATAACAACACTGGTTGGACAGAGAGAATGTTGGAGGTCTTGGCTTGGACCCTCAGCTGAGATCTCAACTCTATAGCTGTGCCAGTGGAAAGTCTTACTGCAGACCTGGAGAAAGAGTGAGAAACCAGCCCTGGACTGACTGTATTCCCCATGTGCCCTTAAGGGAAATTGGGCTTGATTGTACTTGATGCAGACAGTTACATCTAGAAATACTGGGTGTATACATTTTATCATCCCAATGAATGCTCCACACAGGTGCCAGTGGTGAGGATTGAGCTTCCTTAATTACTGGCCCAGAGGTGGGTCTTCACACGGTTAACAGAACAGCATGTTTTATATCAACATGCATTCATGAACCACCAAAACCAAGAAACTCTAAAGACTGACATTGTCCAATTTACCAAAAAATTAAAAGAAGCTAATGCAGGTCTGGCTATTGGTGCAGAGGATTGAGACTCCAAGTTCTTAATAAGATACCTGGTGTAGTTACAGGTAAAGGGTATGATTCTACCTATGTTATGACTCTGTGCAGTGCACACACACACACACACACACACACACACACACACACACACACACACACACACACACACACACACACACACACACACACACACACGCACACACACGTGCATACACATACACCTTACTTAAAGCAAGCTATTATGGGTAAAGGAGCAGAAAAAGAATAAAGTTATTGAAAAGAAATCTCTTTGTTTCAGGTTCCTGCCAAAGATCGAGTAAAATCTGTGCACAAAGCAGCAGTGAAATGAAATAAATCCTTTCTAGATCCAAGTAAAATGCCTTACTTAATGCTAGAGACAAATCAAATGTCAAGCAGCATTAAAATCCTTTCCATAACACAAAGTGAAGCAGCAGTGCTATATTCGAGCACCCCATATGCTCGCTTATTTTCTGTACTGTGGGTATGCATTCCAACATTTTCCATTCCAGTCTAACCATGCTATCGGCAGTTCTTTGGGGAGAAACTTCATGAACTGCCTGGAAGTAAAGACATCAGGAAATAAGAAATTTATTTTTTTATTTTTATCTGCAGTTTCACAGTATAGGTACATTTTTTTTTTATTTGGTGATCATTGGCCACCCTAATGCTGTGGGCCCCAAGTGATTTCCTGTTTCACTCCTATTTTAATCTGCCACTGGGGTGGATGAAGAACAGGATGGAGTACTGTCTGGACACATGGGGGATAGCACATTGCTTACCATGTGATTCTCTGGAAAGTACAGGAAAAAAATTGGGGGATATAACACAAAAATGTCAGGCAGGTGTCATCAGTGTTTGTCTACATGTAGCACAACCTCTCATTCGAGGTCACAGTTCTGTGCGATCACTATATATATAGAGTAATCTGCATCCAGTAAGTCTTGTTATCATAGCCAATCAGCATTAAGGTCACATGCCAGCACTTCCTCATGATTACGTGCATCATCACTTGCCCTATCTTCAAGGATATTGGGGATGAACCCCTTGATCTATTGTAAGTCAAGTATGGCCGTGCAGCTTCTGAAAATATCACCAATTCACTAGCATATGTTTCAGTAGACTAATGTCACTGGTTAAAGTAAAAGAAAATGGTAAACAATTGTGAAAGGGAGGCAGGGAGGGAAAACTACTAGGGTGTAATATAGGCCAATATTAAGATCCTCTTCAGTAGGAGGTATTTGACTTATGCAATGATAATGCTTACAACAACAAAAAAATTATAAAAGGGGAAGGAATAATAAACAGGCTGCAATGTAGAGCACTGTTAAGGGTCTATTTGGCCAGATGAGTTTCACTTGAGATGAAAGATAATAAAAAATAAATGAAAACTAGAGCACATGAGGAGCTGCACTTTGAAATATAGAACACTGTAATGAGCCTAACACACAATGGAAGAATGTGATTACTTGAGTAACACTAATTCTGCCATCAGCACTAACACTGCTGCCACGTCACCTTCAGCAGTGCACAAATGATGATTGCCATTACTTCTTTTGACAAAAGGGTTGTTGTCAACAACAGGAGGAATTAATTTGATGTGGGGTACCTAAATGGAGAACAGAAAAATATCTGTTTATCAGGAAAAAAATGCAGAAATATTAAACTATAACAAAATAAATGTTACATAATTTTCCTTTCCTGTGTAAAGGGCTTCTGATAGAATGACATGTTCCCATATCATATATATATATATATATATATATATATATATATATATATATATATATATAAAATGGTATACATCAGTGAACTGAAGCCTGTATTTTGGGGATATGGGACACACATTTCCAAAAATATTCTTCTTGGAGCAAACTAAGTCTGTGCCCAATTCCTAAGACTAACTCCTTCTCATATTCTGCTATTTTTGATAATCTTACTCTTTTATTATACAAAGTTCCACACTCAACAGAGGTTTGCTAAAATTCTGTTGCTGTTTGAACCAGATGCAATATACCACAAGGGGCATGCTCATAGTTCTTAACCTTGAATGAAAATAATGTAGAAGTCTCCTGCTTTTTTTGGTATACTGCAGACTGTAACATGTTATGACACTTTCCAGTGGCAGGTCATTCTTCCTCTAGTACTATCTTATATTAGCAATGAGTATATTAAGAAAGCTGAGGAAAATATAAGTATATATGCATGTGCATGTGTGTGTGTATGTATGAATGTATGCATGCATGCATGTATTTATGTATATCAAGAGAGAGAAAATAATGTAAAAGGATGTGTGTGTGTGTGTGTGTGTGTGTGTGTGTGTGTGTGTGTGTGTGTGTGTGTGTGTGTGTGTGAGCACGCGTGCGCACGTGCATTTGGTGCAGTTTAAGGAATCATCTAATAATCAGGATGTTGAGAAAGCATTTTAATCTTAATACATGCCATCTTGAAATAGAAGTATCATTTTCTCTCCAACTTTTGAATACTGTTGTGTTTCCAACCCATGCTGTCAAGCCTTTCCAGTTCAGCTAAGGTATTAATTTTTCAAATTATTCTGCCTAATTGGATATGGGTAACTATAAAAAGATGAGGAGGAGCTGAATGGGACTGTGACAGCAGATTTATCATCTTTTCCGTCACCTTGGGGACCAATTTGTTCCAACCTAGCAAAGACAGGTGTGAAGGGAAATCATCCCTTTACAAAACTGTATTTTAAAGGAATATAATTAAAATTCAATTAACACACCACTTAAATGATCTGTGCTTTTGATATTTACTCCTAGATTTTGATGAATTGTATGCAATTTTCTTTCATACATGTTAAATTTAATATCACAAGTAATAAGTGAGGGCCAGGGATTAGAAGTTCTCATATTAATTTTGATAGCACACCTGCTAACTGTCATACATTTGATGAAACAATTAAAATTTTAAATCACCTCACCCCATACATACTTCCCCCCTTAAAGCACCATACTGTATTAAATCCACTTTACCTAACATTGCTAGCAAATATTCTTCAGGACTGTTTGATGGATGTATGCTGTAAAACAATATTTTAAATGTATTAAGCTGCAGCATATGTGGAAAATAATACAGCTCAAATGAAGTCTGTTTTTATGTAAATGCAGTTTTATTTACTTCTATGTTTTGTTTCCTAAAAAAATAAGTGATAGTAACTAAAACAAAGTTATGTGCTGAGTTTAAAGTTCTTAACATGAAAGTCGATATAACACCACACTATCTTCCTTTGGGTTACTTGGGTAAACAGGTACCATGACTCTGGCAGTAAATGTAGTAGAAACCGTACCTCTCCTCATAGCTTTTGCTCTGATTTCCAGGTCCCCTTCCCCAACAGTGGTTACTCTCTTAATCTTTGGTTATATTGATCCTACTTTTCACTGAAGCCTAGCAAGTGGTTCTGTGAGTCACTGGTAAATGTAATAGACCTAATGCATATTTTATATTTGTTAATCATACAACCATTTACAAGCAGCATATTTATAGAAACGTTTATATATTCACCATACAGATATTTATAAATAATATATTTACACTTTTGAACTATGGCAAGGCTAGCCATCTGTCAATGAGCACATGGCTCTAGATAATTGTTACTGTTGAGGTGACACTATGACTTCTTGTGCAAAAAAATAAAAAATAAAAAGGTTGTGGGTGGATATTTACAGTTTTGAATTAGTTTTCCGTTTCTTTCTGGTACTTCCCTTCTTTTAGTTGGGAAACCTACCATACTATGTTATTGCTAACCCACTGGCTTGAAATTCTTTGTTTTCTGCCATTGATAAGGTTTGTGTGCCATTCACCAATCACCCTCATTCTGGTAGTTTGATACAGGTCTTCACTGTATCTTTAATTTAAAAGGTTGTAGAAAAGGACCCATTTGTATAATTAATTTTACATTTTCTTCTTTCTGTTTCTGTTGCTTTCTGTTGATAGAGCCACAGAAGGGAAGCTAAATCTTATAAACAGCAAGTAATATCTAAGTAACTGCACTGCTCTATTAAAGGCTAATCACTCCCATTCAAATATGGTGCACTTAATTTAAATTACAGATAGCTTTTTGATAGAAAAGAAAATAATGTGCTATTCTCCATCAACATTTTGTGGTAAAGAAGCACCTAGACCATATCAAGTGCAACTTTATATACTATAAACTAATTGGTAGAATTAGGGGATATAAGTACTGGTTCCAAAAACTCTATTTTGTTAATGCCTGAATGTAACATCTGCTTGCAGGGTCCATTTTGTTTTCAAAGGCATTCTATCTTTTGTGAGATTTATGAGGAGGCTGGCACTAATAGCAAAGAAAGACACTTTTTTCTATGATATGTTGCTAACCATAGAGAAGTGCTGGCCATTTCTTTATTACCTTCACATTTTCTTCTGAGTTCTTATAACCCCCTTCCTATTGTGTACCCTAAATACTAAAACACTACCATGTTCACTCTACTTCAAGAGGTTTTGCTGTTAATTCTTCCTGCTTTGGGTTATTCATTACAGCTTGCTCTGTGGATTGGTGACAGTCCCAGTCTCCTGAACACATAAAAATATCATCTATATGTGAGGCTTCATTCTCAGTGTGAGGCTTTAGGATCCTGTCCATCAGCCTTTTAAGGATACTAGAGCATTGTGTAATGTAAAAGGAAGAAATTTTATTGAAATCTTCCTTCAGAAGTAGAAATGCTATTTTTCCTTAAGAGGAAAATGTCAATAACCTGTTTTTAAGTCAGATGATCAGGAGCCTTGACTTCCTTAGCTGCTCTACTGATTCATCATGCAATGGAATAGGCTAACTGGTAAACATAGTAATACCATCTAATTTCTTAACGTCATTCCAGAACATAAAGGTTATAACCAGTTTTGAGACAAGACTATGGAGTGTTTAAGGCACACTTGAGTGTTAGTCACCCTGGGGTTACCATATTCCCTTTCTCTTCCTGAACTGCTTTCTTTTGTGATTACAGGATCCTACTCTACTTTAAGTTTATTGTTTCTCCTCCTTGCTTACTTTCAATATGGTGGTAGATTAGATGTTTCCAGCCAGGCAGTTCTAAGAAGAATTCATTGTTCCTCAGTAAGATTTACTGTACTCCTGTTTTAGGGGTTTTGATAAGTTATCATCCTCCTGAAACATAGGTACAAAAAATAGCTTATTTTCTTTTTCAGAATCCCTACTGGTGCTTCCCTCCAAAGCTTTAGAACATTAGCATGACAGATTTGTTCTTCCCTTTTATTTTCTTGCTCTTGCATAGGCAGCCTGTACCCTTTCCATATGCTTTAGGACTATTTGCATAACTAGCCTTAGACTACTTTATAGACTGGTGTAGTGTACTAAAGCATTCTTTAACAGGTTCTTTTCTACTTCATTTTTCACTCTTCTACTTCTTTTTCTTCTTCTTCTTTTGGCTTAGGGGTTGCCACAGCGGATCATCTGTCCGCTCATGATTGGCAGTGGAGTTTTACAGTGTTGAGTTGCCAGCCCGGTGCCCAACCTTCCACAGAAGGCACACACATGCACGCACTCACACCTAGGGCCAATTTACAGTGTCCAATCCACCTACAGCATGTCTATGGGATGTGGGACGAAACTGGAGCACCCTGAGGAAACCCACGCGACCACAGGGAGGACATGCAGACTCTGCACAGAAGGCATCCCAGCCAAGGATCGAACCAGAGAACCTCTTGCTGTGAGGTGGCAACGCTAACCC
The DNA here is from genome assembly GCF_019279795.1 of Protopterus annectens. Classification (NCBI taxonomy): domain Eukaryota; kingdom Metazoa; phylum Chordata; order Ceratodontiformes; family Protopteridae; genus Protopterus; species Protopterus annectens. The sequence continues at coordinate 240,766,292 of NC_056736.1, read as the reverse complement.
TACTTCATTTTTCACTGCTTATGTCTAATAACCATGTGTGTGTTTGCCATAGAGTAACTCAAAAAGACTGAATTCTGTTGATTTACCATAAATCAACTGAAAAGGACTTTATCCTGTTGATGGGTTTGGGACACCTCAAACAGCAAATAGTAAGGTAAAAACTGGTCTCAGTTTTTTCCCATCCTCCTCAAGGATTTTTGTTAACATATTCTTCAATATCATTTTGAAGCAATTTACAGGTCAGTCTCGAGGTGGGTGGGGCTGGAATGTTTAACAGTGATACATGTAGTCCATTAATTTACACACAAATTGAGTTCTCTAGTTGGTAAATACCTTTTTTGGTAAGCCGACTTTTGAAAAAATAGTATTAATACATTTGTGATAGATTTGATTTTGGGTTTATGCAGTGGTATGTTGTCAAGGTATTTGATGGCATACTCCATAATGACTAGAATGTATTGAAAGCCATTTTGGACTTGACTAGTGACCCAGCTATACCCAAAGCATGCTGTTCAAAGGGAGATTATATAACAGGTGTGTGATTTAAGGCAGCATTTAAAATTAGAAACTGTGGATGTGATTGACATTCAGGGAAATTGGCAAAGCAATCTAGCTGTAGTTTTGTCTATGCCCATGTGTCCTCTAAGCTCATAACTGTGGTCTAGTATCATTTTAGTATTCTCGGAAAGCTTGAGTACTAACAGCTGGTGCATTCCTTCTTTTTATTCATTATTTATCCTTTATAACAAGTCTTATTGCATCTCATAGTAAGGACAAGAAACAGAAATACTTTTGTTAGTCTCCTTTTTTACAACTCTAGCAATGTTTTCCCTTGCTCTACTCACTGTCTCATTCTTTTATTGGCCTGTCTTGGAATTTAACTGTTTCACATGGAAGCCTGCTAAGTCAGGGGTTTCCTTGATATCAGCCTGCATGAATAAGTGTTCTGCCTCTTCTGTTAGCACAGGTACGGGGACTTTTATGTCCCACTCTTATCTAAAAGGGTATCTCAAACTAGCAATCCTGGTGATCATTGTTTGACTGTAATTTACTACTTTTTTCAAGATTTTTGTATATACTGAGCTTAATATAGAGTGCTTTTACATTTTCTCTTGGGTTATTAGCATTCCGCTTGGTGGATAGTTCACTCTGATTTTTGCCAGCATGAATTCTTTTCTGAATATCCAAAAGTATACTTTTTTGTGTGTTTTTATGTTGAGGACTGCATTTATTCACCTAGGGGCAGTAGGTAGTAGCATGGTCTACCCTGGTTGGTAAAACATAGACAGGGATGTGAATGTAATCATTTATTAGCCAGAAGGCTTATTAGTCATTATTCTGTGTTTTTAGTGCCTGTATGTATTTCTTGTGTTTTCCTGGCTCGTGCTTCATTTCCAAAGAGCTAAACAATGCTTAGCATCGTCTCTTGCATTTCAGAAGATATTTTCTTGCATCAAGTGCCATACAGGGAGAGCTGAGTAATTTTTTTTTAAATTACACTTGTTTTGAATTTTTTTTAGAAAACTGCTGCTGAGTCATTAAATTACCTACTGCCTTTTCTGCACTTTAAACTATTGGGCATTGTATGTAAACTTTTAGTGCTTTGTTTTGCCTTGCTGTTGTTTTACTTTGCCTAAGTTGCCTTATTAGCAGTAAGTAGCTTACTGCTTACAACACTAGGATGGGATTACACTTAGAACACTTTTTGAGTGTTTTTTATATTACGAGGACTGAGTTTATTCACCTAGTGGCAGTAGGTGATAACCTGGTCTATCCAAGCTGGTAAAAAAAAGAAAGGGTTCTCACTGTAGTTGTTTATTGGCTAGATGACTTAATCATTATTCTGAGTTTTTAGTGCCAGTATAAATTCAGCACTTTTTTGTGGCTTGTGACTCATTTAAACAGAGGCCAGCAACACTTGAGGTCTTTGCCTGTGTTTCAGAAGACATTTCCTGCATCTAATGCTAGACAGGCAGAGCTAATAACTTTTTTCAGAAAAAAAATGGCAATGTTTCTGAATTTATTTAGTGAACTACTGTTGGTTAATTGAATTAATAATTGTTGTGTTTTTTTTTTTTTGCATTTTAAACTGTTTGACACTGTAGACATGCAGTGCCTTATTTCATCTTGCTGTTGGATTACTTTGCCTTAATCGACTTACTAGCATTAACTACCTAGCTTCTTAAATTACTTGTAGAGTACTGCACTTAGTACACTATTTTGTATTATTTTTACATAAGAAAGACTGAGTTTGTTCACAGTGACAGTATGTGGTAGCCTGTTCTTTCTGGGATGAGAAACACCCAGGAAGGACTATGAATCTAATAATTTATTAGCTTATTAGCCATTATTTTGTGTTTTTAGGCCTATATAAATTTGGCACGTTTGTACAGAGCTTTTTTATTGTGTAGCAGCTGTTAGCAGTACCCTTTGCAGTAACAGACATCTAGAAGGTAAGCTTTTCCTAAAGATCTACCTCTGAAACTGTACTCAGTAACTCAATCATACTTTACCATTGAGAAGTGGAAATCAACTAGTTTGCTCATTGATGAGCACTGTCTCTTAAATTTAGTATTATATTGCTTTGCCTAGTGCCTAGTCCCAGAAACACACTTAATTGCCCCATTATATCCCCTCATGTGCCACACCTTTGTATCTCACCTAATAAAGGGTGTGCCATCATAGATATGCACCTTCCCAATTTTAGCACGGCCAGTCTGATGGGCATGGGTATCATAAGACAATGCAGGAGTTGTTTCATTTTTCACTGACGGCCATTTAATCCTTAAAGAGAGATGTATGTGAGAGATATATACAGAATGCCACTGGTGTCAAAGCTCTCTTGTACAAGCACACAGAATAAAAATCAATTTGTATGTAATACACATGCTACACCTAGATACAAAGTAAACACTTCTCACATAGACCAGCTTATGGTGAGGCACTTAAATGCAATCTTCCTATACCCCAAAGACCTCGCAGACACTTCTGCAAAATTATCATCAGCAAACCAAAAAAATACTCAATTCTCTGTGAGATATACTTGTCCCTCCAAACCATTCTGTTGATATTACAGAAAAGGTTTAGATCCTTAGACTGGGTGTTTCCAATGCCATTCAACTTGCAAAAGTACAATTAATACATCAGTATTAGGTCGGATGATGGCTTGTATGCCAGATACAGGTTATCTCATAGCAGTCTGTAGGATACCAAGTATAGTGATGGGGCTTGTGTTGTTCTGTGTAGGACATGCTTAGACTTGGTATCATTTTAGTAAGGTATCTCTGTAGGCGTTCCAGCTGATGCATGTGTCTGGACAGATACATGTAAAAAGGGGCAGTATATTCAACAACTGGCCTTCAGAGGGCTGAGTAAAGTGGGAGGGGGAGGCAATGACATTCCTAGATCTAGACACAATCCCTTTGTTTATAAGCTGTACAATATAGAAGCACTCTCTCACAGCAAGGAACACATGATGATCAAAAGTTAATTCATTATCAGTGTAAGTTCCCAAATCCTGATGAAGTGTAGTTCCCAGGGGTAAGTGACTTCCCAAAGGATACTATAATGCATTTTTTAGGATTTAGTTTCAGTCCATGGTTTTGGCAGCAGTTTATTTGAGAAAATCTTCATGCAGAATGGCTAAGTCATTTGGAGATTTGATGGCTGCTCCTAGCTTGCAGTCATCTGCAAACATAGTCAGATAGATTCCTTTGGTATTGACTTTTACTGCAGAAAAGTAGTTGACAAACAGGACAAGTCCCAGCAAAGAACTCTGAGGGAACCCATTGCTGATTTGTGGAAGTAAGTTCCCCTATTTTGATTTCCTGCGTCCTCCGAGGCAGTTGGCAATAGAATGGATGACATAGTTTTTTTTCCCCAGTTTGTTTAGTTTTTCTGCTATGGTGAGTGGGGAATTGTGTCAGAAGTGTTTGCCAGGTTGAGGTATGCAGTGTTTACCATTTTCCCTTCATCCGTTGATTTCGTGACCTTCTCAAAGAAATCCACCAGTTTGAGTAAGCATGACCTGTCCTTGACGAATACAAACTGGGATGGGTCTAGTGTTTGGATGTTCTGTAGGCCATAATTGATTAGTTCCATATGTTTTTCCAGACTTTGCATATGAAGCTGGTCAGACTTATGAGTCTATAATTGTCTGAGTTTGTGTAACCCCCCCATGCATAGGAATGACTGCAGTTGTTCTCCGTTTCCCTGGTACAAAACCTGTATGGAGGCTGTGACTGAACATTGTTGTTAGTGTCATTGTATGTCATGCATACGTGATTATGGTATTTATTCACACACAGTATTTATATTTATACATCCACTAGGTGATAAACCCATTAGCTTATTATTTGCTCATGTTTTTGCAAATGCCTGTTGCAAGAGAATAAGGTTGCAATGATGTCTATTCTGACCTATTAGTTTTAATAAGACACTACTTGTTATTTGCATTTGATCCACTGAATATATGTACATTTGCATGTCCATTGCCATAATTACTTACCTAAAATAATTTACTTATCTAGTCTTTGTAGGTTTTAAATGACAGTAGGATGCAAATACATATCTAGTTGTTAAAATTCTCAGTTATGAACTGTGCATGAAAGGTTAGTTTTTGCCACATGTAGTTTTGTTGAACCATTTTTTTTGTGTGTTTCTGTCTAGCTTGCATTTTGTTTTGTCTGTACTGATTAATTGGTAGTTGTTTCCCCAATGGCTAAAACTGTCTATGATACTTCCTTGTATTATACTTTTGCCTGAAGTATGTTTAGAATATTGTTTCCACAATGAAATGATTTGCATCTATTTTTTTTGACAAGTTCTGCTTATTTCTAAGATAATACTAGTATTACAAGGGAAAATTAGTGGACTTAAAACCGATTCATAAAAGAGCACAGTTGACTAGTTACATGATATTGATAGCAGTTCTTAGGCCTTCATGCTGAAGATACTAATTTCAGGTTTACTTTTGAAGATGTAGTGCATTCTTTAAACTACTCTTACTGAAAGTGTAAATCTCTGATATAAATATATGACAATGGCACCAACTGGTAAATTATTTCTCCATGTTGGTTGTGTGTCTGAACAACTCAGAATTATTGTGATACTCTTAGTATTTCGGTACCTAGCATTCTGAAATGCAAGAATATCATGTATTCCCCCAGTCTTTGCAGTTGCTGATTAATGAGATTTTTTTGAAGATTTTGCTTATTATAAGAAGCATTTTTTTTTTATCGGTTTACAGTCACCCACTCTATGATACTCTACTTGCTTTTATGTGTAATGAAGAAAAGCTTTAGTTTGTCTTAGGAAACCTGACACATTTCAGAGTCATAAAAATCAAAAGGATGGCGTTCTGAGACTATAGAGACAAAGGTAAGCAATGCTTGGTTTTACACCTGAGTTGATATGAATGACATTTAAGAATAATAGCTAAGGGATACAAAGGGCAAATCCTGTACATTTTATTATTACAGGCAACAGCATAACCCAGTTCATAACTTAGGTCTATTAATTCCAGAAATCCGTTTTCTAAGACTCAGAAAAGACACTGTGATAAGTCTTGTTTCTGTTTAATAGGGATGGTCATGTTTGCAAAGATCAGGTTAAAATGAATGATACTGGTCAAACAATACAGCTTGCTACATTTTTATGTAGACAGTATAAGCTGTATTCTTGGACATCTTATGATGTGGTCAATATAATAGATTTCTTTATTACACTTAAGAAATAAAATGAAGTGATGAATATGTCTGTTAATTGTATATTTCTTAATTCCCTTGACTAATTTCTTGTAATAGGAATGTTTGTGTGGGCTGAATGATGAACTTTTTAAAACTGTACTTTACTTGATGGCCCATTAACTGCCTGCTATCATCTCCCTGCAATCTATGAGTCCATTTATTCATAATTGGGCAAGAGCTGTTCTCAGCCCACTCATTTCCCATGATACAGCAGCTGAGCATGTTGTCATCAACCTTGCTATCTTCAGTGCATTTTTGTAGATGTGGCCTAATCTCCCCCACCCCCACCCTGCTGGTGATGGATCTATTTCAGAAGCTCAAAGTTTCAAAACTTCAAACTTCAAATGCATGAGACCATAAGATCAAAGTTTTGAAACTAAAAACTTAATTAAAAAAATACATTTTTGCAGGGAGTCAAGCCCCCCTCCAGCCCCAACACCCCCCTGCTAATTAAGTAAATCAACTCCAAGATCATACTACAGTGAGGAAAATAGTAAATATCCCATTCTGTGCTATTCTGCGATCTCCATTCAAAATACTCAAAGTTTCAAAACTTCGATCTTATGGTCTCGGCCTTTTGAAGTTCAAAGTTTTGAAACTTCAAGCTTCTGAAGGGGACACCTGTTGACATGAACACCACATCACTACAAAAAGATCACCAATGTCCCAGATACAGAAGTGAGCCCACTCCTTCATATGGCTATGTAAGGGGTACCACATTGGCTTGGGTGCACCCACAATCACACTACCTTTCCACAGTGACCTAGTCTCATGGTAGTAGTTCATAGGTCTTCCCTGGAGTGTCAAGTCATCACAGTGCACAGAGCCACCACAACCCTCCCTCTTAGGCAAGAACTCTTATATATGTCTGGCATCTTTCGCCCAACCCCTCCCTCTCACTTCATGCTTCCTGAATGCCTAATTAACCATCAGTCATCTGGATCACAGTGATGAATATAGTCTACTGTATCACACAGTCAGGGTTGTTTGATATGCAGTTTGGTAGCATATTGGTTTGTTTAATTTCAGCAATGGTTCCTTTTAAAAATGTTATCACTGTAGTTCTTGGTTAAAAGCTTTTACTTGCCCTATTTATTGCTTCCTTCAAAAATAATACTGGATAACCTAGGTGCATTTATTTACGTCCTTTCAGTTATTTTATATTTGACATCAATCTGTTTTTTTTTCCAGAGATGTCTCCGTAGTGAAAATGTCCCCTTTTGCTGGAATATGTTGTGAGGTCTACAAAGACTTTTAAACTTTCCAGAGTGTTTTTAATTTGGACAAGCAAATTTTATTTAAACGCACTATTACTCATTTCATATTGGCTGGGAATGTTGATCAGTTAGCTACAGCATAAACATTACAGAGTCATGCATTGTTTTAACAGGATCTTAATTCTGACTGCCATTTTGTTGATGCTACACTGCTTGTGTTTTAGCAAAGAGCTATTAGATCACGTAACGTATACAATATTTTCCTTTTTGTACTTCTCCACTGAGTAACATGGTCAGCAAAGGATGGTGGATGTGTTATCAATGTTTGTTTGTCAGTACAAGATTCAGTAGTGATAGGTTTTCAGAGCTGTGCTTGAGTCAAGTTGCTTCTATAATTAATTGTAACAGCTATTATTAGTGGACTTTGGTTTGTAGGGTCTGAGACATAGAATATGCTGATGAATATTTTAGTTGTATGATCATTAGCTTTGCTGAATGGTCATGATTAATTAAAAGTTTATGAAAAGTTTCAAATGCTCTGGGTCTCTGAAGAAGAATCACAGTGTAACAGGCATGGGTGATTTTGGTTGGTTACCCACTGATATCAATAAGAAAGTTCTGGAATACATGTAATGTTAAATGCTGGCAAGTTTATACTACTAACAAAGTGGAGCTGCCCCAAATGTGAATAGGCTGATGATGTAACTGACATGTTTTATATGACAAGAGGAATTCAGGTTGTTTGATTATGAAGATGTAAACATTTTTTGGTCAAATTTCTTTTTATTAAAATTTTTGTCTGTGAAATAGAAAAAGCTGGTCCACAATATAGCCAAAATATGCAAAAAAATGTATATAATATAAATTTGCATTATAGTTTTGTAGCCATCAGGATAATTGGCCTATTTGAAATTATTTGAAGATATTATCAATGTTTTCCTAAGCAATTCAAGAATGATATCATGTGTTGACTATATGGCAATAATGAATATATTTCGCATTCTACTGCAGCAGTTATGTCAGTTCTATGATTAAAGGGAAGGCGAACACTAGACTCGAAGAAATGATAATGGGTGACGTTTACTATCCGAGATTGTTGGCACATGTATAGTGTTGTTTATTTTCCCATAAAGGGTATCAGTCATGCTGTACATAAGTCATGATTTTGAGGGGACCTCGTTCACACTAAAAATAATGCTGGAATTATGTTGATTTTGGTTTATTTTATACATAAACATATAATTCCAATATCATTTAATTTACAGGAAGAAAATACAGGAAATGTGTTCTCCCATCTGGTCTTAGTTAAGGGACAGGATAGGAGCTAAAATAATAGTGTCACAAGGGACTCATAGTAAGGAGTTTGGGATTTTGATTGAGGTTATTGCTATTGAAATTGAATGGGGTGATCAATCCAGGAAAGGGAATGACAGAAGACTATAGTCATATCTGAAACGGTCTTACTTTTGGATTTCTGCATTACAGGAAGCACCTTGGTGTGAATGAGCATACACTACCTTTTAAGAAAACTGGCTGAAGTGGGCAGTCTTCTTTTCAGGGTACCAGCCACTTAGCTTCAGTCCTCATACAATCAAAGATGTGTCCTCTTACAACAGAATAAGTGTTCAGTAGTAGGAAATTAAAGGCTAATGTAAATAATATAAATTTGACCAATTTAGTGTATATATTCTACCAGGTATAACACAGAATGAGGCTAGATTGGTAATTATCAGAATTGCTCATTTTCATGAAGGTTTCACTAGTTATATGTACAACTTGAATATATAGGGACAAGTATGAATAATCGAGTTGGCCCGTGAGCAATTTGAACTCCCAGATTAGGAATGTAGGCCTATATGAAAGGATTAACAGTGTAAGGTTCTCCAGGGTCTTTTTGTCTACTTGTTATATTGTGTGTGTGTGTGTGGTGTGTGTGTGTGTGTGTGTGTGTGTGTGTGTGTGTGTGTGTGTGTGTGTGTGTGTGTGTGTGTGTGTGTGTGTGTGTGTGTGTGTGTGTGTGTGTGTGTGTGTGTGTGTGTACAGGAATGTACTGCATAAAGTCCAGGATAGGTTCTATTCCATAGAATGCTAAGTAGCGCAAATGTTAAGTGAACATCTTATATTTGTATTGTACTTTGCTTAATGTCCGTCTGCATAATGGCTGATTGCATTTACATCTGGTTAATATAGTATGGACATAAATGCAGTCGGACGCTGTGCGGATGGATGTTAAGTGGCACACGACTACATATATACACATATAGGGTCTACTACATATGCTTGAGAAACAAATTTTAGCTGCCACTCACTCATTTTCAACTGCTATTACTCCAACTAACTCATCTTCCCTTATGTGTACTAGACATACAGATCCCTGATCATGGCCCTAAAAATTCCCACCCAGTTCCTAATCCTGATCCCTCCCAAAACCTACAATCCCCTACCCTTCCCTAACGCTAAAGTTCCAATGTCTCACTAAACTTAAAACTCCTTTCCTCATCTCTAAACTTAAATTCTGGATATCACCCTAAGCTTAAAATCTACTTCTCCCACCTGTCCATGCTCCCTCCCTCAACCTAAAATCTTCACCCCCAACCTTAAATATCTGATTACTCCCTAAGCCTAAAATTCCCTCCCTTTTCCCATCTACAATCACTCCCTAAATGTAAAATCCCTGTCCTCCTGCCTAACCCTATGTTCTGCAAATTGCTCCATAAAACTAAAATATCCACCCCTTCCCTAACCATAAAGTTCCCCTGTCCAGCCACACTATACTCCTCCCCCTCACTAAACCTTACAACACCATTTCTGCTCCCTTTCATAGTCCAAGAGCACTTGCTTCACTTTTACTTGTAGAACACAAGCAGATGTGGTAGCTGCTAAGCTGAACTCATATTAGAGTCCCTAGCTCCACCGCTTTACATCATCTTAGTAATTTATGCTACCCCAAACTATAATTCTGCTCCTGCCCAAATACTATCCCTATACCTTACCATAAAGGAAATAAAAAAAAATCCTGTAACACTACCACTACACAAGGCACATTTGAGCACACAAACCTGCAGCAAGCCACTCTACAAAAACTGCATCTATTCCCTTACCAAACAAAAGCCAAAGACTAAAATACACACAGACTCACACACACACACACACACACACACACACACACACACACACACACACACACACACACACACACGCACACTCACACACACTCTCACCCACTTCCATACTCCACTTACCTTGTCTTGATGAAACATGCCTCTGAGAAGTCCAGTGTTTGACAATTTCTGTTGTCCCTTGCATTGATAAAAGGTGCATTTGATAAAACGCAGTGGAACCATATAGACATAGCTATATATATGGATATAAATATAGATATATAGATATAGATATAGATATAGATATAGATATAGATATAGATCTTTTACAGATCATTTTGTAATCTGAGACAATGCTGCATTTGAAAGTTAGTTATGAATTAATATATCCCTGAACACACACAGTGACCCTGGATTTTTCTCCCATTTCTGTTGGCATAAGGGATAAGACCCTGGCTATAAGTCAGGTGATCCCAGATTCATATAGTAGCTTAGGCATCTGTTTCAGCTGGCACAAGAAGCATGGACATGCCTGTCCCTTTGTGAGATGGTGAACTATAGCTATTGAATACCACAATGTCTCAAAGGATGTTTTGAGAGATAACAGATTACACTGATTTTAGCTAGCATTTGGTCAGAAAATCATCAGTGAGGTAGCTTCTGTTATGGGTCCATGGTACATATACTTATAGGGGAAGGCATAGCTTGCTTTGCAATTAAACCAAGCACATATGTTCACCCTGAGGAAAGGACTAGGGCTTACTGTTTTATGACCACACTGCTGGGATGCATTTATATCACGTTATCGAAAGATGAAAATAGCGAACGCTATTTCATCGGCCCCAAAACATCTAAACATGAAAATATCGAACATTCAGAACAGCGAATATTTTCCCATGGAAAAAATCCATTGCTCCGAAACCCATACAGACAACACAAGCACATCAAACAAACAGCAACCACACACATACACTTAAATTCCTACATCTAACGCTACACTAAACTGAACATGCACTACTATCTACCCACTTACCTTAATCCAAACCCTAACCCTAAGGTCCGTCACTATCGCACACTCACCTAACCTGCACCCTAACCCTAACTCACTTAAACCGGCCCTAACCCTGAAGTCTGTCACTATCGCACACACGCCTAACCTGCACCCTAACCGTAACTCACTTAATCCGCCCCTAACCCTAACGTACAAACAATCGTGCACTTACCTGAACCCAACCCGTAACTTTCCACCACAGAGCTAAGAATAGCAAAGCCACAGAAATATCCAACCGAATTCTTTCCCGAGGAAAGAATTCGCTGTTCTGCAGCTTCGCTATTCTAAGCGTTCGCTGAATAGTGTTCTATATCAGAACATTTGAAGTTTTAATATTTCGATGTTCTGATATTGACCCGCTGGGATGGCAGTGGCTACACAGACTGCCTTCCTTATTGCCTATATGCCACACCTATGCATGGCTCTTCCCCCTGCTGCAGATATCCCATATGGTGGGAGTAAATATATTAAAATCCCATTGGGGAGCCTTGATGATTGGCTAGCACAAGGACATCTAGTATACAGAAAAAATCATTTAACATTTACAATATATTATTTAGACAATAGGAGTTTTAAAGATTCAAGCAATTTTTAAAGGAGTACAGTGGACAAATATGTAAACGCTGACAAAATTTTACTTAATAGATGAGAAGTTATCAAACTGAAAATGATGAAAAAGGTAACAGTACATGCATTCAAACTTTGTCATAAAAGGAAAGAGGGAAAAAGCTAACAAGACAAGGACTGTGTTGCTGAAAGATCACGTAAATGAATGAAGGTGGCATAGCAGTTCAAAATAAGATGGCAGGGATCCAAAGAGAAATAGGAGATTTATTAGATGAGACCTACAACTTTTTGCAAGAGTCACTCAAAGGATATTTCTTCTTCAAAATGTTCCCAGTTTCCAAAAGGCATTAGCAATATGACAGTGATGGCAGAGATCAAAAAGATGTATTTCTGGGATACATTTATAGATTGGTGACTCCTTAGTTGCAGACACAATTATGGAGGTGCTTAGGAGTTATTATGAGAAGCTTTATACTGACGAGAACAAATGAAGGGTGCATGACAAAAAGAGTCAGGAAGTCTTATGGTAGGCTGTGTAGTCAGATGTAACAGAAGAGTGGTAAGTAAGCAATATGCTTTCCAGGGTGTGTGTTAATGTATAATTAATGCCCTCCCAGGGGTGTTGTGAGGCCCAACACTGCAGGTGGAGGGCCTCTACACCCCTGGAAGGGCATCAATTACACATTAGCACACACCCTGGAGGGCATTATTGTACTTAGAGAATGGGTTTTCTGTAAAATTGTTGTGTTTTACTTACTTATTAATATTTCTTGTATTACTATATTATTTTTATATATATTTTGGACGTAAAATAGTTCCTCAGCCTAATGTTTCTAAGTTGCTGTAGTATATGTAAATGGTGCTAGAAGAAGCATTTTACCTACAAAATATATCATTTTAAAAATATCTAGATATTTGTTTTAATTTTTGGTCCCTTACTTCTAAAATGGTTTCCTGACAGTCATTTTGGGATTGAAGTCACTAAATAATGACATACATTTGATTTTCAGACTTTATTTCCTTCAGAAAATTCATGTTAACATAATTCCTTTTATGTAACTTACTTTTTATTTATTTATTTAAAATCTGTTCCCGCTTTATTTCAGTCTTTATCCACATTTCCTGAGCTAGAAGGTGCTAAAAGGTGAAGAGGTGCTCAAACCTGTTATCTGCTGCTAGTGTCTCATCGATCTCACTGTCACTCCCTCTGCCACACAGACACCACCCCCCACCATAAACACATCCTTACCCTTCAGAAAATGCATGCTGACACAAGTTGTATTATTGCAGTCAATTCATTTTTTTTTAAACAGGAGTACGTTCCTGTTTTGTGCCTTTGCTCCACCTTAGTTTTATGTTTTAGTCATTTAACTTGTGTTAGAGAAGAGAGGTACATAAACTTCTTGAATGCTGTTGCCGGTGTTGGATCGCTCTCACTCTTCCCACTCTCATTCAAACACCTCGCTTTCATGCACACATTCACACATACAGACAGATACATAAACACACTCGCAGAAACAGAAACATGCAAATACACACACTTTTTTCTATTTATATTTCACACTAGCTAAACAGCAAAAGCGCTGCTTAGAGAGTGTAAAATAACAGCTTGAGCATTCTCACATTTACTCACATGCACACATACACTAACACACAGAGACATAAACACATGCACACTTTTGTTTTTTTAAATATATTTACACTTACTAAACAGCAAAAGTGCTGCTTAGTGAACGTAAAATAATGGCTGCCGTTCTGTTTTCTCAGTCTGAGCTCCACGGTGGCTTGATTTGCTGCCATGAAGTGGTGGACCCGTTCTTCAGCAGGCATTACTTGTACATTAATATCTTGCTGGAGAATGCTCATTCTCCAGTCAGAGTGCTGATGTACAGTAAGCCCATTCTCTAAAAATAATTAGTAGCTCCCTTTGATTGGAGAAGAGATTTCAGAAACAGTGAGTAAAATGCCAGGCAGTGATAGCTTTCTAAATGAAATGTAGAAACAAAACAAAACAAAGATATGGTGGCTTCCTGTCTCATGAGAGTTCTTACAGAAGCTCTTAACAATTGAGGAGTTGAGGTATCTGGAGTCTGCCATCATCCTGCAGACCAATACTCTTACTCAATCAAGATCACAGACTATCAATGTCTATTGTATCTGCAGATATATTGAAATATATATGTGGAATGTAACTGAAAATTAGTGTGGGTTTGTTGGTGCAGATATTTGACAATGTATTATAAAGACAGGTCTATTGATGAAGGTTTTCCTTGTAGAAAAGTGATGAATTGGAAGTATTTCATTAATACTACTTATATTATCAGGATATCCTGCCCATTGTGAGCATGTTATCACAAACACCAGCCTCCATATTTCAGGCCTGCTCTTTTCTCCTACCTCACCTACTCCTGACTGTTAATTCTACTGTTTTAAATAAATACCCGGCAACATCTGCATCACTCTAGATTGGCAATATTGCTATTTTGACTCCTACATTACTGTTTGTTTCTTTCCTAAAACCCTGGCATAACTATAGTATTTTCCCTCCTTCCCAGTGAACTGAGGCTCCCCACTTCTAAAGATAAAAGAATAAATCAGAAAGGACAAATTTTCCTTTAGATTCTAGCTTGCCTGTTTGCTTTCAATCTGGCTGTAATTGGCCCTTGAAACTGGATTGTTTTTCTAGTACTATCCTTCATCCCTGGTGTAGCTCCACTCCATTGCCCTCACTAAACCCCAAAACCTAGATAAAGACATTCTCCGTCCTGACTACAACATACTTCACCAAGACCACTTAGAGAAAAAAGGTGGTGGTGTTGCCATAGTCTACCTCACTCTCTCCCATCCTGAGTAACCAGTTCCTTCCTTTACTCCTGCTGAAATACTGGTAGCTAACCTCAAACCAAATGACTATACTACTATCACAGTAGTAGCCATATATATTCCTACGGGGACAACAACATTCCCCTACTGGAAAATATACTCTCATATCTCTCCCTACACTTCCCTAATGAAACTATCTTTCCTGGGGATGTAAACATTAATTGCCATAACCTAAATAATCCAAACTCTCCACATAACATAAATCTCCATGGATTTACACAACTAATTTCTAAACTCTCATTCCTCAAGATCCTTGATAGATTACATACTTGTTTCTAATCCCAGCAAATACCATAATCCAGGCACTCTATCAGACTCCTTGAGTGATCACTCACCTATAAAAGTGCTTCAATATACAACCCATCTCTCCAAACCACACTAGCGTATCACCTGCTGCAAACTTTCCAGTTTTAACCCTGACTGTTTAGAACCTGTCTCTCTAGAGTTAAGTGGAATTTCCTTACACAGCTCCCACTAGATGATGCAGTAAATGCCTTCAACTCAACATTCCTTAACATCTTAAATTCTCTAGCTTCACCTAGAAAGGTTTGGATAAAAGAAAACATTTCACAATTATTATCTAAAAACACCCATACCCTTATGAAAACCAGAGATAGGACATGGAAAATATGAGTACAATCTAAACTTCCAGCTGACTTGCAAAAGTACAAAGAATTTAGAAATCAAACAAAAAATTGCATCAACAAAGACAAAAAAAAGTTCTGTTACAATCCGCCAAAATCATTAAAATCTGATCCAAAAACATTCTGGAATGCTGTAAACCAGATACTACATCCAGCCAACCTGACTTCACCAAATCCATGTCCTGACAAATCACATGAAGAGACTGCCAATAAATTCAACACCTATTTTATCAAATCAATTTCCAAATTATTTAACCCGGATCTCTCAAACAATACTTCTAACCTCTCTATAGCCCCCTCAACCACTAAACCAGCCAATCCCGTCTCTCTCAACCTGTTCCCACTAACTATTTCAAAAGTCTACTCTCAAAGCTCAAACCATGCTCTGTATCTGCTGACATCTCTTCATATTTTCTCCAGATTGCTGCACACTCCCTTGCTATGCCTCTATCTATCTTAATAAATCACTCCATCTCTGAGTCTAAAGTTCCATCTATTTGTAAACAATTCTACACTTTTCCTATTCATAAAAAAGGTAATGCTACAGAAATCTCTAATTTCAGACCTATTGCTATCCTCTCCACTCTCTCTAAAGTCCTTGAGAAATGTATACATAAGTTATGCATTATCCCATACAGGAAAAACTGCTCACTCCTACACAGCACAGTTTCTGTCCCAGGCATAGTGCAACCACAGCTCTACTATCCTGTTTCAACACTATAACCCTAGCCAAAGATGATCATAAACTCATATCCTGCCTATTCCTTGACCTCTCAAAGGCTTTTGACACTGTCTCTCACTCTTTGCTACTTAACAAACTTGCAGATCTAAACTTCTCCCCTGCTACAGTTGCATGGTTCTCTAGCTATCTCTCTGATAGACAGCAGTCAGTGAGATGGGATTCTGCACTATCTAACCCTCTTTCAGAAAAATTAGGTGTCCCTCAAGGATCCATTCTTGGACCTCTACTTTTTAATATCTTCACCAACTCACTTCACTCCACTTGTTCTAAATCTAACATTGTCCAATATGCAGATGACTCCACAGTCATCACTATTGCTAATTCTCCCCCAGAACTTCTAACAAATACCCAGACATCCTTTAACTCAGTAGAGATGTGGTTCACTAACTACCAGCTCATACTCAACCCTAAAAAAACAAAATTGCTACTCTTTCTACCTAAATCTGCAAACCACATTAAATTTTCCTTCTCCATAAGATCCCTAAACAACATTTCTAAAGAAGTCAAAACTAGCACAAAACTGCTTGGCATTACCACTGATAACCAACTAAAATTTGATCTACACATTAAAAATTGTATCACAAAAAAACATCAAAAGCTAGGACTACAGTATGGGAATAACAAATTCCTCACCACTGAAGCTAGGATTTCTCTTACCCATGCCTACCTTCTACCTTGCTTAACTTACTGTTTCTAAATACTCACAAATCTGAACCCTCCCTACTTACCAAATTAGAATCAACGTATCACAAGATGGCTAGATTTGTAGCTCAACAAACATATAAATCTCACCACTTTCTCTCCCTGAAATACCTGAATTGGCTTGAACTACCTCACCTGTTCCTACAATTTCAACTCCAAATCATACACTCCATTATATATCAGCCTGATTTCTGCCCAGGTCTGTCTCCCATTCTCTCCCATTATTCCCCCACCAGACTTCTCCGTAGTGCAACCCAAGACCTCTTAAATGTTTACAAACCTAAATCCAAAACAGGGTGAAACTTATATAGCTACCACCTCTCTATTGCATGGAACAAACTCCCACTAGAAATAAGGAACCTGACTCACCCCAAACAATTTAAGTTAGCCAACAAAGACTACTTTAAAAAACACTGGACCTGCCATTGTATGCACCCTCCCTGACCACTACCTACCTTTATAGTACTGTCTAATTAATGCATAATACTTAGCATGAACAACAAACAACCTATGCTGCTTAGCTATACTATGCTCCCTGAACCCTGACTAGCAAACTTTTTATTAAACTTCCTAAGTTTTTGCTATACTCTGCTTATTGAACCTTATATTAGCAAATTTGTTTAAACTGTAACATATTACTTACTATACTAGTATTGTTATTATCCTTTTGTTTATAGTATTGTTTAATCTGTCAACGACTGTTATGTAATCTGTAACTACTTAAATACCTCTATTGCTATGTTAATTGCTTTGTACAACTTGTAAGCTTTTCTCTCCAGGCCTCCGCTGAAAAAGGGCTTGAGCTCAGTTGGGTACTCCAGGTCAACAAATGTAAAATAAAATAAAATAAATAATAAAATAAAAATAGCAAGCTTGAATTCAAAGGAAGGATTCCATAGACCTGAGCTGTACTATTTGCAGATTTTGGCTTCTTGGCATATTTTATGCAATTATCCTGGCAATAAATTCAGGTTCAAACCATTGTGGGTAGTATTAACCCTGTGGCAAGATAACACTCTGTTGCTAAGGCTTATGAAGAATTTAAAAAGAAGGTGGAGTCTAACTTTCTGAGAAGAAAAAAATAAATAATACTGCAACTAGATCAGAAAATGAAAACGGACATTTTAGTGTGCAATTCACTCTTCTAGATATTTGAGCCTTTTATGCATGACACTCATGTTCTTTTCTTGTTGTTAGTTAACAAGGTAATATATTTCAGTTTGGAAAGTGGAACACAAACAGTGTTCTTGGACAAGCTGGTGGATGAAAATGGTATGAGTTCTTGGGAGTCTTGGGCTGCTACTTATTTCATGATGCTGTTCAAATTAAAATCCCGTATTTGTCACAGATGAAATCTTGCAGTGTCAAGTTAAAATATTTAATTGGGGAAAACAAGAAAAAAATAGGAAGAGTTATAGATATTCTCTTTTTGGTCTTTATGTGAAGTGACACAAGCCTATGGATGTTTTGAAATAAACTATGGGGATATTAAAATAACTATTTGCTAGCAGTGATGCCACAGTATTACAAACATGTTACTTTCTATTGAAAATATACGAACAATGGTGTGCCAGAGAATGAGATTTGAGACACTGGAAAAAATATTATATTAGGAGCAGCTGAGGCAGGTTAAGAGTGTTACACTTGGAGTCAGGATACAAAGAGATTTGGCATAACCAGCATTTAGATTAAAACCTGAAGACATGCTAACTACACCAGGAGTTTTGGGTCTAAATGATCTTCTGAACAATCAAGTAACAAAGATATTAGTAAGTAGAGTGTTCAGTGCAATAACAATTTTAGAAGGTGAAACAGTGGGAAAAAAAGATACATAATCTGACAGGCCCAAGTTCTTGAGGGTGTACAACAGAGGCACATGAGGCATGTAAACAAAGTTTGTGTTTGAGACAGAGATTTAACATAAATAAGTTGGAACTGCAGAAATACTTCAGAAAATGGTTTGTAAAGCAGTGATAAACCGCTAATGTGAATAGGTTATTTCAAACTAGAGCTAAAAAATAGCTTGCAGTAATAAACTTGGTAATGACATTTGCTAATGAATCAAAAACTCAAATTACTTCAAAGCAACAATTGCTGAAGTACAGTGAAAGGAATAATGCAGATAGAAGGATAGAAAACAGAACTGCAAGGCAGTATGCATGGTATACATTTGGATTTAGATGGCTATCTTGGTATGCATATAATGAATCCCTTCTGGATTATACAGCATAAAGTAAATCTTGGCATATATGGTAGTTTGTAGCTCTGTTTTTAGCCAGTAGTATTAAGTGAAAAAGTATACTTTTTGTCAACCTTATCATGGACTTATATTTATATAGACAATAAATGTCCCGGTAAATGTTGATTACCATTATTATGAAGATGGGAAATAACCACCTTCTATATACTTCTGTTGGCAGTGACGGATGGCTGGATGGATGGATGGATGGATGGGCGGATGGATGGGTGGGTGACATTTTCTAGACATGCACCAGACATGGGAGGAAGTAAATGGGAATATGTTGTGGACATTTTGATTTTCTTCTTCATTACTTTTTATTTTTTTATTTTTTTGTAAATTAGGTTATGTTAATAGACTGGGAATATGTTTAGGGCCATAATACCTTAGGTTGTGGGCACTGCTGATATCTGGCTGAGGTGAAGCCATTGAAAGTATTGCTAGAAGATGCTGTACATCGCATCAACATTGTAATTGCTATTTTAGTTTAACGAAGTATAACAAACTTGATGGGGGTGTACTGGTCTTAATTTGTAATAATTACTGATGTTTAAATATGCAAATGTTTGCATAAACTGGATTGCATGCATATTAGTATGATGCAATTGTTAAAGATGGAAAGTACAATTATGTAAATTTCACTTACCTATAACAGTAGATTTTCAGATTCTGCACTGCTGTAGTACACTTAGGAATGTATCCTGCCAAGGGTACAACAACAGGTTAGCATCCAAAAGCTTACATCCCCTCCCATGCTGTACTTTGGATAGTCATAGGCTGAACCCATTTTGAAGGGTGCTATATAAATAGCCAGAGTGAATGAAAATCTTCAGGACTTTCTTGACAAGCTAAAGAAAACAGGAAACTCATCCTGAGCAACCATAAACAAATACATGTGTATATAGATATAGAACTAGATATAGATATAGCTATATAAGATCTATATTGAAATGTCAAGAGTCATTATATTGACATTTCAGTATAGTGAACCAAAACATAAAATTACTCAAACTTCTGAAAAATCTAGAAGTCCTGGATTGCAGAACAGTGCAGAATAAGAAAAATCTCCTTATCCCACTGTTACAGATCTTGCACCAAGTACCATAATGTCATCCTGAACCCACACCCCACACATACACAAGTGCAAACACAAATGTATGCATTCATATAGATACATACACTATACCCTGGCATCCCTGGTAGGTGTGAGCCATGTATAGTAGAGGATTCAATTCACCTTGGCCACCTCAACCACATGAACTACCTCTGCCAGGAGTTCCAATGTGAGTTCCATGACCCTAGCTAGATGTCAGGTTGCCACCCGAATGTGAATAATGTTTGCTGGATGAGCTCGCCTCACAACAAAATCCATGACTATGACAACATGGTCTATCTTGTCTAGGTATGGAAACCTCAATCAATTATGGAGCAGTAGAAGTAGTATCTCAATGGAAGTGAATTTGGCATGGCCATGTTAGCTAATATCAGACAATGCAATGGCTTTTCTGCCACATGGATGCAGATCCTTCCCTAGCACATATTCCAGGATAAAGACTGCACAATCCAGTGTATCATTCATCTGAACCATGGACTCTCACACATAGTCCAGACAGTCTTATTCATCACAATGCACAACATGCACTACTTTGACTAACTCTTCTGAGGCCCTGGTGGAACTTTCCTGTGCCTCTATCATGGCATTAAATATATGTTAGATGGCATCTATTGAAACACTAACATCAGGGGAGAGCAAAAGGTATGCTTCCTATGAGCACCTCTACCAACAACCATGTGAAATACTTCACCCTCATGACAGCCAGGGGGAGACTCCACCAGCTCTGTAACTGGGGAAACCACTGTGTCACTCACAGCCAGTTTTATCTCAGATGGCTCCAAGTCCTGTGTATTTGTCGGCATACTGACTGTGTTAACAATTTGAGAAGGGGGTCTGGGAGCCACAACCTCTGCCTCAGACATCCCCTCTGCAAAACCAGACCGTGTCTCTTTATCACCATCGTCATTGTCAGTGGCTACCAGTGTTCTGATTTAGGCTGTAGGAGCTCCACAGTGCTGGTGGCAGGCTCACCTGTGATTATAGCAATAAAACACAAACAAAGAAGAAATACAAGAATAAATCATCAGACATATGCCACATAAACCTGAGGTGAGTGACATTAGATGTAAGGGCAAGCAAACATTTCAATAAGGTAGATTTAAAAAACAATATTTGAATGAAGACAAATTTAAAGTTATGCCTATACCATTTGCAGATGGAACCTCAATATCAGATGGGCTTACACAAACAAAATGGAGACTGACAGAGGTTGATAAGCATTAAAAAGATGATACAAGAAAGGCAACTATTTATAATTCAGTAAATCAATTTTATTAAACATATATATTGACACACAGACACACATATGTATGTGTGTGTGTGTGTTTGTGTGTGTGTGTGTGTGTGTGTGTGTGTGTGTGTGTGTGTGTGTGTGTGTGTATATATATATATATATATATATATATATATATATATATATATATATATAGATATACAATATAAATCTAGAGCTTCTACAGTAGACAGTCTGTTTATCTTCTACCTCTGCCCATGTCCATCATGAGCTACCTTGATCCTTTATAGTCAACAGGAACTCTTCTGTTTCAGAGAGTGGTTGTTCGGTAGCAGAACTACCCCCATTAGCTCTCCATTCCCATGAAAATGCCTTGTGCCTCCTTTTGGGATTTATAATGTCACTGGCCCAATGTCTGATAGCCTTGTAGTCACTACCCTGGCCACCCACAGCATTCATATCATCAAACACCTTCCCACAAGCAAGGTTTTGGAAGGTCATGTTAGCTAAGGTTTTTACTAACATGACACCATTACACTGACATGAAAAGGCAAAAGGACTATAACCTCATTTTCAGCATCTGAAAATGCATGGATACATGGCCTGGATTTTGTAGGTGCCATATTCCTGTAATGAAAAAAATATATATCTATTAGACAATCAAAAGGGGCTATGTGCTTACAAGATTATCTACACTGGTCAGAAAACAGATATTCATTATGCAGGTATGACTACTAAAAACATGTAAATAATTAGTATATATGAATACAGACATCTAAAACATAATTATAAAATCCCCAATGCCCCCCCCCAACAGTAATAAAACTGGGGAAGACATTTTTTTATGCCTGAATACGTAACAACATCAGCAATGAAAAAGTGAATGGACTGGCACTTTTAAAATAAAATAGCCTAAAAGAAGACATCTGTTAGCAATCCTAAAGACATCTGAGCTGAACACAGTGTTTGTATGTAATACAAGTCAATGATCATTGTAATTGCAACTGTTAAACCTTCATTACATAAAGAACATTGCAATGTGTAGACACCGCTCACTTATGTAAATAAAAAAAAAAAAAAAAAAAAAAAAGCCAAGGCATCCTACAAATAACTCATTCCCCCACAGCAGCTACAAATAGCAAGAACTCAGCCTTCTAATGGGATAAGTGTTGTGTTACATCTGGCAGAAGCAGCAACCTTACTACAGAACATCTTTAGAAATGTCACTTTAACTTTACAACCTCTCCTAATTTAGAAATGTAGTCACATCCTTAGAGAAATGTTTCCAATAAACCTTGTAACGTAAGTTGAGGATCATTACAGTGTGGAATGCCTTCATTACAAACACAACTGCATAAAGAACAGACACATCTCATTTTGTTAGGAAAACATATTAAACTAATAACTGTAAGTATTACTTATTTAAAACTTAACACTCATTGAAAGGAAATGTAATTGAAAATAAATGTAATAATGTTCTCCCAAAAGAATACAAATACATCAAGTCAATTGAGACAAACGGCAGTATCTTAAGTTTTGAAGCACTTTGCAAATCCAAATAGTCTTTCCTACTGTGACAGATGTTCCTTAGCTCCAGGTTGTGCTTAAATTGTGTAAATCAACATCTCTGGACACATAAAATGTGTAAATCAGTCATTAGCAAAGTATCAGTCTTGAATACTCAATCTGCTCAAAGTGCACATGTACAGAATGCCATACACAGACCCTAGCAGTACAAGAGTGAGCATTCAGAACTGTGGTTAGCTAATCACTTGCAAGTGTGACTCATTAGCAGTACTGCACGACTAATTAAGCCAGGTTCATATCTAGATATTTTGGCTTGCCATTGAAATTACTGATTCTTACTGTCAACGTTCACATTTGGATGGTCTTCAGTTGGATAAATCAGCACAAGGCTTTATAATTCCAATTTGTTCTTTAGCTTATGCCTTTGTGCATTGCACACCATTGACTGTTGGCAGTTACTAGCAGTGAACAACGGTTAAATTCTCAAAGCAGCAACCCAAAATTTTATTTGACATGCACAACGATTAAACATAAGTAATGTAATTAAAACTGGAGGCAGTACACTTCGGTCAGTTATGTGGACAGTACTGAGCGCAGAAAATACACCTGTTATGTAACATTTTCTGTGGCTCAACATGTTAAGGCAGTAAGGTTTGAGTAGCAGCACAGATAATGCAGCATTCAAATCCAGAATACAGATTGTTTTACTGAAATTGTTAAAATAAAGTATTGTCAGTTACTTTTTAATTAGTAATTGAGCATCAAGTGCAAGCATCAAGTTTACCAACTAAAACTTGAAACACAACTCTGTGTAATGGATGCTAAATACGTTAACTATACAGCTTGTGAATTTTGTTAACAATAACAATGATCAAAGGGAATTTAAGTACATCTGAAGATGTATAATGTTATCAGTTTCATGGAATGATGTAGAAATCATTGAAATTAGCAGCATTGTCTAGAATGGTATGCCATCTGAAGTATGTATGCCCCCTTCCTACACATACATTGCTGATATTACTCAAATCAATGCAAATGAAAACGTTTCACAGGAATACATAACTGCATCAAAATATACACCCAATAACATAACAACTCAAAGTTCAACACATACAGGCTTGACAGAATTAGATCTACAGTCATGTTCAAATTGTTACACTTCAACTTACAACCTGATAATGTTTGTTCTGTGGCATTAACAATTGCTAAACAGAATTTAGCAGTTTAGCTTTCTTTTTTGTTATGGATTCAATACCCAGGTGCTACCATTCACAGTTTGTAAAATGTATCCTAAACAACCCATTATGTCCAATTTATTGAAATGTAGCTATTTAAAGCACTAATTATTATCAACATTATTGAAAATGGCATGCACATCTTTCTGTTGCAAAATTATTTGCTTGATTACTGTCCAACATACCAGATGGAATGGCCAGAAGTGAGAATATATCAATTCAAATGTGAATCAAATATCATCAACAAACACATTTGATTAATTCACAGTGGAACATGTTTGAATGCACTGAGCTTCACAGATGGCCACATCTCACTGCCATGTTTCACACCTGTAGTGTACTTTGAAGAATTCATACCCAAGATCTCTGCCAGGACAATTGTGTGCTTTCATTCACACAAATGCAGGTTGCAAGGTTGTCCTTTGCTGTGTGCAGGCTGTTAAATGTGAGATCTGAATTAGCTGCCAGTTTCTTGCCATATTTCCTGTTACTATTGAGAAGACATGGCAGGTGATGGCAAAGGTTGTGCTCCATTTAAAGAGAAACATGTTGTCAGGAGGAGTCCAGGACCTTTGTTGCACTCTACATAAAGTGATACAGCCAGCTGTAGGATTTTTCAGGAGGACTCTATTGGGCCACAGTACAAGGCTGAGGCTTGGAATACCTTGGCTAAAGCTGTCACCAGTGCAACTGACATTCGACTTACTGGTGACCAATGTCATCACTATTACATTGACATGAAAATGCACAAGCAGGAACTCCTAAGCTGATGGGAGGCATAATTTAGAACTGCTAACACTCTAGAGTTGTGTAAGCATAGTGACTTATCACCAGCCAATACAATACCATGGATTTGCCAGACACGCAGTGTTTCATTACATCCTTTTTTTTTCAAATCTGTACAGCTTCTGAACTGAAGAGGTTGAAGGGAATTGGGAGGTGCATCAGGATTGACTTGTATGCCTCAAAGAGTTATAGTGTAAGTATGGCTCAGGTATAAATGCTAACAGAATCATAATACATCAAAAGTGTAATCAACTTTACAAAATTTCAGGGCATCAGTCCATTTGTGCTTGAGATACACATGACTCAGTAGGCATATCTCACCAATATAAAGCATACATACCTACACACATAGCTCGTGATCCTTTCATTAGTCAACTTAGCTGTGTATGAGTTCAACTCCAAGCAACAGCAGCAAGTAGTTTTTATTACAGAGTAGTATATAAAATCTATTTTCTGCAGCCATAACATACCATTAAAATTTCAGTCTCTGTAGATGGATTTCTGTAACTGGAATGCATATAT
Organism: Protopterus annectens; assembly: GCF_019279795.1. Taxonomy (NCBI): domain Eukaryota; kingdom Metazoa; phylum Chordata; order Ceratodontiformes; family Protopteridae; genus Protopterus; species Protopterus annectens. The sequence continues at coordinate 240,740,981 of NC_056736.1, read as the reverse complement.
CCATATAGGAAATAGTCAGCTAACTGTTTACCTTATGTTTATAATAGGTTTGAGAGTGATAGGTTCATAGGTTTGTAGATGTGTACTAGGCTAATGGCCCTGGAGCTTTTTCAGGCCTAGCCCATAGGATTACCCTGGCATCGTGTCATCCAACTTTAGTTCCCAGTGCCTCTGTCAAGTAGAGCTACTGGAGTGATCCTAGGGGTGAATTTTCTATTTCCCATCCACTCATCAAGATTTCCCTTGGAGGGCCAGTGAATTTCTCTGCTTGACATCTATGGGAAGTCTGCTCCATAGCATGGGCAGTCTCTGGGTTATGAACCTGTCTCTCCAACATGTTCTGTTGATTGTGGTAATGAGATTGAGGTCTTTGGAGTGTGTGGTGAAGAGGGATTGGGATTTCTTTAGATGTAGAATTTCTAACAGAGCTGGGTCAGACATGACTTTGTAAGTCAAGCAAAGATCGCCTCTAAGTAGGTGATATGAGACAGAGAACTGTTGGCGTTTTTTTGAGTCTGTCCATATAGGACAAGTGTTTAAGGCCTAGGATACTCTTTGTGAGGTTCTTTTGTGACCTCTCCAGTTGTTGCAGGTGTCTAGGGAGGTACATGCCAAATGGGGCATTGTACTCGATGATTGGCCTAAAGAAGGAAGAGTAGAGGGAGACAATGACCTCTTTCTTCCTGGATGCAAAACCCTTAATTATGAGATGAGCCGCACAGAAGGGCTTTCTGACCACAGTGACAATGTGGTGGTCAAAAGAGAGGTTGCTGTCAACCTGTGTTCCCAGATCTCTTATAATGCCTTCTGTGTTCAGTGGGCTACCATCGATATGGTAATTCAAGGGAACCAGGTTTTTAACTAAGATGATGATGACACATTTTTGGCATTCAGCTTAAGGCCATGGCTCTGACACCAGTCGTTGGTCTCAGTGAGGCCTTTCTGTAGGATGTCAACATCAGTTGGGAAGTTAATAATAGCTCCCAACTTGCAACCGTCTGTGAATTTTGTCAGCCAGAGTCCCTTCATGTTGGCCCGGACATCAGATAAGTAGATACCAAACAGGAGAAGACCCAGGACCAAACCCTGTGAGACTTCACTTGTGACTGGTTGGCAGTCTGACTTGGAGTCAGCTACTTTCACACTGTGAGTTCTATCTGTGAGCCAGTCTGCAACCCACCTAGTGATATAGGGGTTAATGCCTAGCTTAGTGAATTTTTCTATGATTCCTGAGTGGGGAATGGTATCAAAGGCCTTGGCCAGATCAAGGTAGGCTGTATGAACCACCTTGGCTTCATCCACATCTCTGGTGACTGACTCAAAGAAGTCGACCAGGTTGAGCAGACATGATCTACCCTTCACAAAACCAAACTGTGTGGGATCCAGAGTTTGGAGATTCCCTATATCCTTGTTTATTATGTCCATGATGATGTGTTCTATAGCTTTGCATATCAGACTGATCAGGCTAATGGGGCAATAGTTCCCAGGGTCTGTAGTCACTCCTCCTTTGTGGAGAGGGATGACTGTAGCAGTGCACCATTCAGTAGGGACAAAGCCTGAGGTGAGGCTGTGATTGAACAGGGCACACAGGTGAGGTGCCAGTTCACTCTGTAGTTCATGTAGAACACAGCCAGGGATATTGTCAGGTCCAATAGAAGCTGTATTCTTGGCCTTGGACAGTGCTGCTTTAACCTTTGCAGCAGTAATACTGGGTGCCTGGCAATCTACTGATATTGTGATTGGTCCATTGGGGGGAGAGAGAGGGGTATAGTTGGCACTGAATCTGTCGGCCAGTATATTGGCAATATCTGTTGGCTCAGTATAGGAGGTACCATTGTGTAGTAGCTCAGAGCAAATCTGGGAATTGCTGTGGAGATTCTTTACATAACCGTAAAAGGCCTTCTGGTTGTCTTTACTATCTGCTGCAATTCTGTTTTCATAGCTAGCTTTAGAGGAATTGATGAGGGATCTCAATCTTTTGTTGGGGCTGATAAGGGAGTTTTTTCAGTCTTGGGACTTCATCTTATTCTGCATCAGTTTCCTCCTTCTGTTGTAGAGTTTGTTCATGGCAGGGGACCACCAGATTAGCATTCTTTTTTTGGAGGAGACCATCTTTGTTCTATTGGGTATGGCGAGATCCATGCATTTGTGTACGTGTTCATACAGTGCATTGATGTATGATTTGGCAGTCATGCAACTATTCTCCATTTGCATGGGTGCCGTGAAGTTAGCCACCTCTGTTTTTAGGAGCCCAAAGTTAGCTTTGGAGAAGTTTTTCGTGGTGGGTACCTTTGTGGGGTGTGGAGTTGTAGGGATGTGGATTTCCAAGGTGATTAGTTTGTGGTCGGATCAGCTGACTATTGGTGTAGAGCAATGGTCGCTCATGTTAGTAATGACCAGGTCAAGGATGTTGCTACCTCTAGTGGAGGTAAGAATGAGCTGGTCCAGGGAACTGGAATTAATGAATTCCAGGAAATGTTGGGCAAGTGTATTGGTATGAGAAGTTTTCCCAGTTAATGGAGGGGTAGGTGAAGTCGCCCAGTATGAGAGTGTTAGGTTGGACCTTAATATTCTCCAGGGTGCTTAGGAACATGGATTATGAGTCTTGGGACATGGTTGGGGACCTATAGCAGGCTACGACCTGAATCGCTGTCTTACTCAATGTTAGCAGCACCTGAAGTATCTCTGATGCATTATGTTGGGCTACCAGTCAGGAGGTGTGCACATCTTTTATGAATAAGGAAACACCACTGCCAACACGACTGCCTTTGGAGCTTCAGTCCAAGTTCTGGGGCCGAAAGGTGTGGAATGAGTTATAGCCTGGTAGTGCAGGGGTGCTTTCTGCTGCCTTGAACCAGGTCTCTGTTACAGCACAAATGTCAAGGTTTTTCATTTTAAGGAGTGCTTCGAGCAAGTGCATTTTGAGATTTAGACTTCTAGCATTGAGCAGCATGATCCTTAGATTGCATTTGTTTGTAGCTGTTAGAGTGGTAATTTGGTCTTTGGAATACTTCCTAAAAAAGGCACTATAGGGGTGGCAAGAGCCTTGGCCAGTATCCAGAAGCCCACAGGTGACAGATGCAGGCTATCTCTGGCAAACCATCGAAGTCTGTCAGTCATGCCATCCCAGGCAGAGAGATGCTGGATCCCCTTAGAATGACACCAGAAACTTATCCAATTGTTGAAATCAATAATTTTCTTCTTGTACTGTGGTATCATTCTGGGTGATGGTAGGATGCTCTTTAAGGCTAGGGTCATACTCAGCTGAGCTACATAATCCGAGAACTCCTCCATGTCTCTTTTCATGTAGTCCTGGGAAGTACTTCTCAGGTCATTCACACCCACACGTACAATGACAGAGTCGTATTTGTACCTGTTGTTGAGGGACCTGCGTGTGTGCATTATCTGGTGGATCCTGGCACCTGACAGGCAGCTGGCTGTTACTTTCTCTGTATTCAACCTAGTGAGTGAGCCATCATTATGCTTCACTATTTAGTCACCTATGAATAGTGTGTTGGGCATGCTGTTTTACCTAAGGGGCTTTGGTTGAGTGGTTCAATGTTTAGGAGATTCATGTGTCTCATGATTAGTGTTGTGTTTTGGTAGTTGAGTGCATTTCTGCCTTGGAGGTCTCTGCTGTTTGGGTAGATTTTTATTGAGAGCCTCCACGAAGATGGGTGTAGGGTTTGTGTTTTTATGTGAAGGCCGTGCTGGTGTGTGTTCTAGAGGTCTATGTGCTCCATGTGGTGTGGTGCAAGTGTTGACCTTCTCCTCTTGTCCAGCTATTCCAGTCTTGGCTGGAGAGTGCATGGCTTCCAATTTGGATATATAAGTGCATCTCTTGCAATTTTGAGTATTCAGAGGTAAGAGAAGAGGGTTGTCAGTGTACATGAGGCAGAAGCTACATTGCCTCAGGATGCCCAAGTTCACCAAGTTAATAGGAGAAAGCACAGGAAACTGACCTTTAGACATGCCTTGATGGGTGGACATACTCAGCTGAGCTACATAATCCAAGAACTCCTCCATGTCTCTTTTCATGTAGTCCTGTGAAGTACACCATCACCATCATATTGGGTGACTTCAACTACCCAAACATAGACTGGGAGCACTACTCAAGCCCCAACACCCTCTCCCAACAGTTCCTAGAATGTATAAACTCAAATGCTATGGAACAACTGGTCACTGCTCCCACAAGAGGGGAAAACATATTGGACCTGATCATCACCAACATTGGGACTCTATGTTCCATACCAGAGGTATACCCCTCATTGGTAGGATCTGATCATAAATTAATCTCACTGGACATCCATATCCCATCCCCACCCCCAGACAAGGAAACCATGGTGAAGAACTTCTCAAAAGCAAACTTCACACTTCTCAAAACCAAGGTGGATTCCTTCAAAGCTCCCGGGCCAGTGGAAAATATGGCCCAAACCGCAGAATCCTTTACAAACGCATTCTATGGACACCTACAGGAATGCATGGATCGTGCTATCCCAAATAAAACCAAGACTCACTCCTCCAAAGGCAGGAGACCTGTCCGGTGGACCCCAGCCATAAATAAGCTATACAACAGAAGAAGGAAGTTACAACATGATAGAGCAAAATCCCAAAAAGGGAAGGCATCTCTGATCAGTGCTAGCAAAAAACTACAATCCCTCATAAAATTATCTAAGGCCAGCTTCGAAAGAAAAATTGCACAAGACGCTAAAGATAATCACAAGGCCTTTTTTAATTATGTCAGCAATCTGGGTGGCAACTCCCAGATATGCTCTGAGTTAGTGCAAAATGACAAAAAATACACTGAACCCACAGACATTGCCAACATCCTGGCAGACAGGTTCAGTACAAACTTCTCCCCCCCAAAAGAGCAAATGTCTATCCCAACAGAGTGTAGCCTCCATGACATCACAGATGCACAGGTGAGAGCTGCCTTCTCCAAAGCAAAAAACACAGCATCAATGGGACCAGATGGTGTCCTGGGCTGTGTCTTACACGAGCTCCAAGATGAACTGAACCCTCACATAAAGTCACTGTTCAATCTCAGTCTTACTACAGGATATGTACCCAAGGAATGGTGTACAGCAACAGTGGTCCCACTCCACAAAGGTGGTGCCACAAAGAACCCTGGAAACTATAGCCCTATAAGCCTGACTAGCCTGGTCTGCAATGCTATGGAGCGTATCATCATGGAACTCATAAACAAAGATATTGGGAACCTCCAAACACTGGATCCTACCCAATTCAGCTTTGTTAAGGGCAGATCTTGCCTCTTGAACCTGGTTGACTTCTTTGAAACAGTCATCAAGGCCATAGATGAAGGGAAGGTAGTCCACACAGCCTACCTGGACCTCACAAAAGCTTTTGACACAATACCCCACTCGGGCATCATAAATAAGCTCACCAGCTTAAATATCAACCGCTATGTCACAAGATGGGTTGCAAACTGGCTCAGGGATAGAACCCACATGGTCAGAATTGCAGGTGCCATGTCAGACTCTAAACCAGTTACAAGTGGTGTCCCACAAGGCTCAGTCCTGGGACCTCTCTTGTTCGGTATATATTTCTCTGAGGTACAGGCTAACACGGGAGGACTATGGCTGACCAAGTTTGCAGATGACTGCAAACTGGGTGCCATAATTGACTCGCTGACTGACACAAGAATCCTCCAAAAGGGTCTCACAGAGACAGATAACTGGTGCCAGAGCCATGGCCTAAAGCTAAATGCCAAAAAGTGCATAGTCATCCCCTTTGGGAAAAACAAAGTGCCCACAAATTACCACATAGGTGGTAATCCCTTATGTACGGAAGAAGTAATTAGGGATTTGGGGAACCAAGTAGATAGCAATCTCTCCTTTGACAATCATGTTGCCAGAATGGTTAGAAAGATCTTCTATATAGCCCACCTTATCACGAAAGGATTCACATCTAGATCAAGAGAGGTCATTGTGCCCCTCTACTCATCACTCATCAGGCCGTTAATTGAATACAATGCCCCATTTGGGATGTACCCTACCTGACACCTGCAACAACTGGAAAGACCCCAAAAGTACCTCACCAAGAGGATCAAGGGACTCAAACAGATGCCCTACGCAGTTAGGCTAAAGAAACTCCAGCTCTACTCAGTTGCTTACCGCCTACTCAGAGGCAATCTGTGCCTGACGTATAAAGCCATGTCCAAACCAGAATTAATGGACATGCTCCACCTCAGGAAATCCAAATCCCTTAGAGATACACACTCTAGGGACTTAAATCTCAGCACAGAAATAAATAGGACATGCTGGAGGGACAGATTCATATCCCAGATGCTCCCCTCACTCTGGAACAAAATTCCAATCCATGTTAGGCAGAGCCCCACAATGACCCTCTTCAAGAGAAATCTTGATGAGGGGATGGGAGAGCATAGGTTTACCCCTGGGATCTCTTCTGTGTCCCTACTAGACAGAGGCACCATAAACTAACCTTAAAAGGGATATCTTCTGTGACCTACTATACAGAGGCACAGTCAACTAATCTAAAAGGGTGGCGAAAGCCAAACACACTTTGGCTAGGCTTATAAATGCCCTAGGGAAGTTAGCCTAGTATCAACCTATGAACCTATGAACCTATTAATAATAAGTACTGGAGCTGTTTCCTTTTAGAATGTTTAGTGCTGGTAGCACTTTTGTGTGCTACAATAATTGCTACAAGAAGTCTGGTAAAGTGCTAGACTAATAAGATAGTAAAAGTGCAGAAGAGGAGAGATCTAGCAGATCTAAGGGAAAATTGAAGAGCAGACTTTGGCACCATTCAGAAGCTTACAAACAGTCCTGGATACAGCAAATCTGTATCTGGACTAGACTAGTTACAGGAAAGGTGGGAAACAAGTGCAAACATGAACTTTTAAACCAGAAATGTTGAAAGCGATGGAAAAACTGACAAACAGCCAATAAACTACAATGTCTGGGCCAGAAACCACTCCTCTTGTGGTAGATAGGCTACCTAGTGCTTACCACTTCCACTGATAAGCTAGAAGGCTTCCCTCCAACACAGAAAGGCTTGGGAAGCTCAGAAGTTTACAAACAGTCCTGGATACAGCAAATCTGTATCTGGACTAGACTAGTTACAAGAAAGGCAGGAAACAAGTGCAAACATGGGACATTTAAACCAGAAAGTTGAAAGAGATGAAAAAAACTTTCCAAATGGCCAATAAACTACCATTTCTGGGCCAGAAACCACTCATCTTGTGGTAGATAGGCTACCTAGTGCTTAACACTCCTACGGATAAGCTAGAAGGCTTTCCTCCAACACAGAAAGGCTCTGGGGGGCTCAGAAGCTTACAATTAGTCCAGGATACAGCAAATATCTATCTGGACTAGACTCGTTACAAGAAAGGCAGTAAACAAGCTTAGTTTTTTTAACAGAAAATCAGCTAAAGCAGCACTAAAAACAATTCAAGTGCAGTGCAAGCTAGCACACTTGAATCTGTAGCAAAATTAAAGCAAATACAGTTTAAATAATTGCAATTTATTCAAACTGTATTCTGAACTGAATTAAATTATTGTTTTATTCAACTCTGAACAGTTAAAAAATGCCAAAAATACTTATCAGCTGAGAATGGTCACGCATATACTCAGTCAGAACACAAGGAGATTCTAGCGAAGTTTTTTTTTTTTTTTTTTTTTTTTGTAAAGTGAAAAGGGAGAAAGGAGGATCAGAAGATAGTTCAAGGTTAAGAACCTAAGTTGGTTGGCCTTCTCAAATGTTCTGTCTGTATTAGGTAGAATGAGCTAATGACACTAGACTGGGAGGAGTATCCCAAATCAAATTTTCAGTAGGGGTGGGCAACTGCAAAGCCATAAGTATAAGAACAAGACACCAACAGGGGGGAGGGTGGGAAACTATTACAGCTATTAGCTACACTATTTTAGGCAGAAAACACTTCAGAAATGTTTATCACAGCAGAAAAACAGCAGTGAGCCACTAAATTAAAGTTTTAAACAGATAAAGGAGCAAGGAGACTCTAGAGAATGCTTTTAACTGCAAACAAATCAGTTATATGATACAGTCCTTGGCAGGAAATCAGAACAAACAAAGAGATGTTTAACAAATGGAGAAAATTTCCAGTTAATACCTTACACACTGTGAAACTAGCTAGAAAAGATTTACAAACAGTATTACAGTAAAAACCTTATTTATCTGGCCATGTAAGACAGACAATGTTAGTACAACCACACAGATAAGTTTTTAGCAATAAAATACAGTAAAAAGTATGCAGCAGACAATAAAAAGTGTTATAAATATCCAGAATAAGCAATAACTAGTAAAAATAAGCAAAAAAAAAAAACAATACAGGATACTTATTGTTATATATCACAGATCAGAGTTGTAGTCCGTGACCCTCCTCTGATTAGCTCTGTGTTCTCTATCAGCAGAAGATGGCTGCCAGAAACACAGGAAACTCAACAAACAAAACAACCAGGCCTGGATAACAGCAGTCCTCTATCCAGATGATGCTACCTGACTAAAACATAGAAACCTCACAAAAAATGCACAGAATAGCAAAGATAGAGCACTCACAAACAGAAAATACAACTCTCAGTATGAAAAAGCAGTTCACAGTTAAGTGATTCAGTAAAAATGCAATTACAGTAATGAAACACTATCTAGCAATGCAAAATACAGTTAAAACAATATAAAACAGTATACAAATGCAGTGAAATGGTAAAAAAAGCTTTATAACAGTGCAAAATGTAGTAGATTAGCTGTATAGCACAATTATAAGAGTTAAGAAGTGCAATTTAATGAAATAAATGTAAGAAATAACTCATTCAGCTCTTGGAGACTTAGAGAATTTCTGCTTCATCACAGTGATGAATCACCACTCCACAGTCTGGTAAATACAAGCTGATGTGTTTTATTGAACATTTATGACTTTACTTTCATATATATATGTGCTAAAGATTACTATATGTACATATTTTGAAAATTAAAATCACATGGAATTGATGGTATTTTTTATGTTTTCTCTCTTCCATCCTATATTGCTTTCTCAATTTTGTTGATTTTAGTAACAAGGCCCCTCTCTATAAAGTCCTCCACCAGCCTTGTCAGCGCCTGATTGGTGACAAAATCACTGCCTTCACTACCTAACTCTCTTATTCATAACCACCTTCTTCAGCATTCCCCACTCTGCAATAAAAATAAAATGGGCAACCGTCCCACAAAATATAATAACCCATACATAGCTCTCCATTTCCCCTATGAATATGATTAACATGCTTGATTTGGTCTATTTGGCCCTCTTCTTCTTCTTCAAAAAAAAAAAGAACCTCTCTCTCTCTCTCTCTTTTTTTTGCATGGGGCAACAGAACATAATTCCTGCTGAAACACAAATGACCATCAGCATGGGGAACAAGTTTGACCACTGGGGATTGGACAACCTTAGTTATACATATGGCTATAGCTGCACCACAGGAGGCATACATACACCTAACACATCTGGGGCTCAACCCATCAGTGTTGCCTACACAGCTCTTGCACTACTTGTTTCCAGTATCTCTGTTTTGGGGGCTGGTGCACTAGTACCCACCAGGAGTAATATTAGCGAGGCAGTGATTTTGTCACCAATCAGGTGCTGACAATGCTGGTGGAAGACATTATAGAGAGGGGCCTTGTTACTCAAATCAACAAAATTGAGAAAGTTTTTTTTTTATGAAAAAGCCAATTCAATGCCCTATCCATCACTGCCCCAGGTGTCTGTGACAGGAGACAGTGATGAGAGCTCTGAGGGTCAGAAATATATTCTTACTGTACCCATGTTGAATATAGAAGCACCATCAGTGTCCCCTACCTTTTCCCAGTCAGTGTGTCCCCCAACCTGTCGTGTTCACTACCATCACTGTCTGTCTATCTGTCTGCCTGTCTGTCCTGTATGACCTGCATGCCTGCAGATGCTAGCTAACCTACCCTACCTACCTCTCTTATTCATAACCACCTTCTTCAGCATTCCCCACTCTACAATAAAAATAAAATGGGCAACTGTCCCACAAAATATAATAACCCATGCATAGCTCTCCATTTCCCCTATGAATATGTCTAACATGCTTGATTTGGTCCATTATTAAGTTGTTACTCTCCACTGATGTGGTGACTATCTAGATGCATCTAACTATTTAAAAATGTATACAGTTATCTTGTGAAGAAGTGTTTTCCTACCTCCATCCTGTATGTACCTCTATTCTGTCCCATGCATCCTACCCTCTGCTTGCCTTACATTTTCACCACTGTCCTTTTCAGATTTAATGTAATAAAAAATAGAACCATACACAATACACATGGTCATAGATTGTTCATAAAAAAACTCAGTTTTCATCCTCAGCATATGTGAGACACTTGGTATCTTGCTTCAGTGCTAATTGATGATAAAAGAAATTTCATATATTATGGCAAAAACTGAAGTTTTACTTTTGAATGCACTAGTACGGTTATCATTGAAGAAATGTGTTTAGCCCTGCTAAGCTTTAGAAATATGAACTGACAGCACTATGAGGAGACAGTTACTTTAAAATGCTTATTAGGCTGCAGCATGTAATGTTCACCTTATGGGATGTAACAGTTGTCATTACTGAGATGAAGCCTGGTGCCTACATTCACTCTTGCTTCAGTCTTCTGCAACTGCCCATTCAAAGTGTGGTCTGCTCAGATAATACTGAGTTTTGTACACTGCTTTTGCATAATGTGAAGTGTTTGAATCCACTAGTATGTCAAACATTATTTAATATTTGTTCACATTAACATTTTGTAAGGAACTGTTGGCAAAATATGTCATTAGTCTAACATTATCCTTCTTCTGTCTTATCATTGTTCCACCATCCTACCCTACTTAGTCCCTGTTTGTGAATATTTTACTGTACAGAGCATGAGAGAGTCAAGATGATGACAAACCTAAGAGTAACACACCACAAAGATGGCTAGAAATGCCCATTAACAAAAATGTTTTTATGTCTCTCTCCCTCTATCCCTATTTCTCAGTACCACTTCTTTCTCATCATTCTTTGTCCTCAATATCTGTACAATGTCCTGCACTGAACAACAATTTTAACTGATGGTAAATGGCAGTTCATATTTTATGGCAAAAACTGGTGAGTTGTTGCCTTTGGCCACATTAGCCTGCTGCCCCTTGTGCTACCATGCTTAGCCTTGATGGAAATACAGACTGATAGCACTTTGAGCAGATAGTTGTTAGCATATGTTTAACAAGCTGCAATATTGAATATACAACATATGGAGTGTTTTAAAAGTACTATTCTGAAATATGTTGCATACATAGTCCCTTGCTTCATATTGGTTTCATTGTCCCAACAAATGTGTGCATTTTAGCACATAACATTTGCCTTCCTTTGTGGTGTGATTGGCTAATGATGACATCAAAAGATTGTAGATGCATCTTGGCAGGTGTTTAAATCCAGCATCAGGTATAAAATTATGAACATTATTATCTCTCATTACATTCTGACCTGTTAAATTTTGGATACATATATCATTCCACTAGCAGTACCCTGCTCGGTCTTTTTATGTGGTTCATAATCATACAGAGCCTGCCCATACCTTTCCATCTACAAGTGCAATGCATCTGGTAAAAGCAAGGATTTATGGTTGAGAATTATACAGCATTAGGCACAGTTTCAAATGATTGTTCCTATGCACTTAAAAGATAGAAGGATTAAATTTGTTTGCTTTGCCATGCAAATCCAGAAGTATATTAAGTCTGACATGTAGACGCTTGTTATCATGTGGTGACTATTACTCAGTGATGTAGCAGAAACAAATACAGTTGCAAGTAACAGCATACTATGCCTTAAATGGGACTACATTTAAAGCTTGAAGTTTCAAAACTTCACACTTCTTACAGTCGAGACCATAAGATTGAGGGTTTTGAAACTTCAAACTCTTTAAATAGAGATCACCGTACGCACAGAACAGAAAATTTACCATTTTCCTCACTGTAATGTGATCTCAGAGTTGGTATATTTAATTAGCAAGAGGTGTGCAAGGTGCAAGGGGCTTGCCCTCCTACTGGAATGTAAAAAAAATTGTTTTTATTTATTTTGAAATTTCAGAGTTTCAAAACTTCAGTTTTATGGTTTTAACCATAAGAAATTCAAAGTTTTGAAACTTTGAGATTTAAAAGTAGACCTGCCTTAAACATGTGGACAATCAGCACATAAGAAAGAAGTGTAGGCATGACCCTGTACTATCCTTGTAATGATTTCTTTACTGCAATGATCATGACATTTGTAAATGATTATGCAGTAAATGTTAACATGATATACATCTGTTCTAAAATGGCTCAGAATCAGAGCTGCCTTTATGTCACTACACCTTATTTGAGTGAAGCTTGGCATTATTCACCATAAACCACTGTTAATTTCTGTTCTACATTAAAAAACTTAAAAATATTTATACATTCATTAAAACTCTGCCATTGGTAGTGCAAATGAGCTTGTCAGTATTGTACTTCAGAAAGCGGTTTTGCCAAAAACATAATGTCAGTGGGTTGTATTAACTGTATATGCTTGTTGGGTCAACATATGATCATTTAACAGTGTTGCTGTCTAACTAGTACATATTGTAAATTATCCACAATAAAAAAACAAATGATGCTGGCAAATGTTACCTCCAAAAAACACTCAGTCAATTAATGGAATAACAAATAAGGAGGTATCAAACCACGGCTGTGTAAAATATAGTAATTTTAATAAAAGAAACAAATGGTGAGTGCTTTCTTGGCACCAGTCACTTCATCAGACATTTAACAAATGATGTATTACAGCATTTATACTCAACTCATAGACTACAACAATTAAGCAATTAATACTTAAAGTCATACATCACATAAAAACTATTAACACTAAACAATTAAAATGGCATATAAAATAACACAGCATGTTATGGAGCTTTATAAATCAATTTTCATAAACAAATGGGACTACCTATATTCTAATTTCTCTATTTCTTAAGGTCCCTATTCACTAAAATGGGTTTAATATTAATATTATTGTTCAAACCTTTCCCAATATTAGCCCATAGCCTTTTAATCCACTCCAGTTCTTTAGTTTCAATCCTATTTTTGACATCCCCACCTCTGTCAGTGTTATACACCTTATCTATTACTAAAAATAGGAACTGATGTACCTCAACATACTCTCTAACATGTCTTGCTAAAGCATTTGTCTCAGCTCCTCTTGTGATATCATACAAGTGTTCTCTCATCCGGTCCCTTAATCTTCGTGTTGTCATACCAACATAGAAAGCAGAACAGATTATACAGTGTGCTAAATATACAATATTAGTGCTGTTACAATCAGCTAGTTTCTTAAATATAAACTCCTTCCCCATATCTGGTTGTAAAAATTCACCACTAGTGTCAATAAATGCACACAATTTGCATTTGTTGCACAGGAAAGTTCCATGCCTATCTACATCTTCTCCCCTTACATTAATGGACTGAGGTCCACAAAGTAATCTCTTTATAGATTTCTTGTTTTTAAAAGCAAACCTCGAGCTTCTCCCACCAATCGTTTCACATCATCATCAGCACACAGCATGTTCCAGTTCTTCCGATATACATCCTGTAAAGATCTCACATTACTGTAATAAGATACCTGCACTCTCAGGGGTTCCCCTTCCTTTGGTCTCATCTTTGCTATCCTCCCTGTGTACTGAACCCAACTCTAAATTTTCTTTCACACATCTCATGGAAGAGCCATCCCAATATCCTAGCCCTCGAACTAACAACATGGTTTTTCCATTTCCAATAATAGCCAGACAGACCACTTTTATTTCCTCGCAAAAAGACTCCACCAAAAAGGTTGATAAGAGCAAATGGAAAAGATTTCCCTTTGGGCATTAATAAACAATGCTGACCATGTTACTGCCCCTGTCTCTCATGTTCTTGATTTTCTGGCTGCTTTTTTCAAACATTAAACTACAGATGGCAGTCATATCAGATTTTCATACAGCAGATAAAAATTATTCAACTGATATTGTAAATTTTCTGGTGTTCCATGACATGTGGGTTCGGATCCGATCCTTGCGTCTGACTCGACTGCTTTTTACAACTTGTGGCTATTGCAAACTCTTGAGTTCCTCCCTTACCCATGATGCTGTAGGCCCCTCTGTATCTCAGGTGTGAATTGCAGCCTTCACATATGGACATGGTCACTGTCAACTGTTGAGCAGTTAGTAGGTTAAAAGAGTTTTTGACTGTATACCTATTCCTTTTTACATTGTTATATATCATGATAGTTACAGGCTATCCTCCCTTATCCTTACACTTTTTTTTCCACATGTAGTTTAATACCACCGTTGACGTTGATATTTTTGTTTCTATCTTTTCCTAGCATTTTAGTGTTCCAAACTACCATTGTTACTAGTTTTTGTCTTTCCTTGCCTTGCTAATATAGAAGAACAAGTGAAAAAGAAAACTTCTCTGCTTTATTCTTCTTGTTGTTTACCATAATGCCAGAAAAACATTCCAGTTTCAAATAATATAAAGAGTCATGCCCATGAGTCTTGTACCTATTGTCTGGACTCTGCCTATTTGAAAGTTATATGTGAGATTTGTAAATCTCTGAATCCAAAGGCTTTAGTAGACTAGAAAAATAAAATAATTCTGAAGGGACTTCTCCCTGAAAACTTTTCAGAATCATGAGCTGGAGCTCAGTCCTCCAAGCCAGGACAAAAAAGTTAAGAAAAATCAGTCCATGTTCAGTAAAGACTGAGACCGGGCGGTGCTGCGACAAATACTAGAAAGTATATCTCTCAACAAATCGGGGACAAATCCAGAAATAATTTAAGACATTTTTAAAATGTACAATTAACTTCCAGCATCGCAGAATATGAGGATGTATTAATATACATTTTCTGAAGTAATTAAGTGTGATTCGTCAACTTTCACCCTAAAGTCACCAGTTTTGGGTGGGATTAATAGGGACAGACTTTATATTAAGTTTGAATTAAATCAGGGACAGTTGAGAGGCACGATTACTGCCACCAAAACAGATCTTGCTACGTATAATAGTCATATGACTAAAAATGCATATAAAGCCTACACACGGTATAGTTCTCTGTTGTAGAAATAACATAACGGTTCTTTTCCGTTAACGGGGCAGCAGCTTTCTGGGCCTGGATTTGCGTTAACAGAAAATAACGGATATGTAATATACGTTACATTATTAACTTTAATGGTGATGTCAGAAACAGGTCAGTTATTTGCAGAGTTACTAGAGCAACAGGTATCACATCAACATGCATTTTCTGAAGGATTGTATCATCGGTGATTAGAAGGTTAAACATTTTGCAAGCCTTGGTAAAATATGAGGCAAAATCAGGGGCAGCTGACAGGTATGACCAAGTTAACAGCCCTCCACCTTTACAACTAATGCTGGGGGCTACTAATGCCACAGTCTGGTTGTCTCAAAGGAAGCAAGGCATCATTGTCGTGTACAGTCGTTGAGATACTATCAACAATTTTATAGTACTGAATCTAATACTGTGTACCTCATATAGTTATGTCTGTGTCCCTGTTTTACCCAAGTCAGGTGTTCCTAACAGTATTTTTCTTCTAGCATACGCTGCTTGTGTAGGCCACCTTGGCATGAATATCATGTTCCGTTTTTATTTAATTAATGAAAATATACAAAATAGTTAATATTTTTCAAAACCTCTTACATACTTCATTAACTCAATTCCTGTACATCTCATAGTGGTGTTTTCACCGCTGGTACTTTCCTTATCCTATCAGAATGCAGATGCTTGCTTCCTAACCCACAATCGTTTTTTCATCACATATTAGTATCCATATTACAGCAGTGCTAATATTAATAAAGCTTACCTCATAATTATTTATTTTTGCTGTGTTTCTCTTGCTAAGTGTGTTTACCCTGTTTTATAACAACTACTGCTTGCATAGTATCACACATCTTTTTGAAGTTATTTTCTTGTGTGGCCAGAGGTAGTTTCTTTACTCACCAGTGAGAGTGGGGAGTACTGAGCTGCTTGTTTGTCCTCAGAGGAGTGGTTAGAAGCAGCAACTTGTAATTTGTTGGTCATTTTGGGTCATTTCCTGTTTTTTCCAGCCCCCTGCTATAAAGCACGTTAGCGCTTTAGCCATGAGCTGCTACCGTTGCACACTAGGGCAGCGCCGGTTAAGCAGATTTAAACTGTTAGGGCTACCTAAAGTTCACTCTTCAAATTTTCCCTTAAAACTACCTTCCTCATAGTGTACTACTGTTCTATTTAGTGTATCCTACAACTATAAATTATCTCTACTTGACTCCCAAGTAGACTATTCTCTATCCGTATAGCTAAGCACTTGCTCCTACAGTACTTATCACCTCGATACAGCACTCTTGTTATAGAAAGTACCCCAAAAAAGCAAACCCCATTTCTCGGTCACCCACATCCCCAAAACCTTTTTGTAAGTTTTTCTGTCTATTCCTTCTAGCATGTCGAGGGATCAGTTGCTAATATCCTCTCCTGCTCAGCTGGTGAACCTGGGATTATTGAGGCAATGTTACAATTGCCTCATGTACACAGACAACCCTCTCCTCCTCCCACAAAACACAAATACATGCGAGAGATGCAACTATACGGCCAAACTGGAGGCTGAGCTCTCTCAACATAGGACTGGCAAGACCAGACAGGAGGAGAAGGTAACCACACACACAATAGACCCAGTCTCACATAATACCATCACAACCTCAAATCATACACATAAACACACAAAGACATACTGGAGGCTCTGATCAAAAATCTACCAAAACAGCAGAGGCCACCAAAGCAGACACCCAAACAACTACCACCTCAGAACACAACACCTGCATCACATAGACCACACAGTCAGAGTGTCAAGCAGTCACAGCCCTTAAGGCCAAACACTATGCCAGACACACTAGTCATTGGTGACTCCATAGTCAGACACACTGACGTCCCGCTCACCAGACTGAGTAAGGAGAAGGTCACAGTAAGCTGCCTGTCGGGTGCTAGAATCCGCCACATAACGCATGCACTCAGGTCTCTCAACAGCAGGTACAAGTACGACTCAATCATTGTCCACGCTGGTGTAAACGACCTGAGACGCACCTCCCTGGACTACATGAAAAGAGACATAGAGGAGCTCTCTGATTATGTAGCCCAGGCAGGTATGACCCTGACCTTGAGCAGTATCCTACCTTCACCAAGAATGATGCCACAATACAGAGATAAGATGATCAGCTTTAACAATTGGCTTAAACTCTGGTGTCATTCAAAGGGGATCCAATGTCTGTCTGCTTGGGATGACATGCTGGACAAGCCACGCTGCTTCGCAAGGGACGGCTTGCACTTGTCACCCCTGGGATTCCGGATTTTGGCAAAGGCTCTTGCCACCCCCATAGTGCCCTCAAATTCTAAACCTACCACCCTAGAACAAAACAAAGAAAAAAAACTAAGGGTAATGCTGCTCAATGCCAGAAGTCTCAACCTCAAGATGCACGCACTCGAGGCCCTTCTCAGTATGGAGAACATCGATGTCTGTGCTGTGACAGAAACCTGGTTCAAGGCTCCTGAGAGCACCCCAGCACTATCAGGTTTTACCTCATATCATGCGTTCCGGCCACAAAACCCGGACAATACCAAGAAAGGAGGAGGGGTATCCATATTCATCAAGGACACCCACACCTCAAGATTGGTGGCATTGCACGATGCATCGGAAACCATCCAGGTGCAATTAACCATAGGCAAGGCTGCTCTGCAAATTGTAGCATGTTACAGGCCACCCTCGCAAACTCAGGAACCTCACATGGCCTTCTTGAAAACACTGGAGGGGATAAATGTATCTCCGAACACCATCATACTAGGTGACTTCAACTACCCTAATATAGACTGGGAACACTACTCAAGCCCAAACACTCTAGCCCAAAAGTTCCTGGAATTCATAAACTCAAATGCCATGGAACAACTAGTCACCATCCCCACAAGAGGAGAGAACATACTTGATCTCATCATCACGAACATGGGAGCACAATGTTCAACGCCAGAAGTATACCCCTCACTGGTGAGATCTGATCACAAACTAATCTCGCTGGAGGTCCTCATCCCCCCCCCCGAAATGAAAAAGACCACAGTAAAGAACTTCCCGAAAGCCGACTTCACACTTCTAAAGACTAGTGTGGTCTCCTTTAAGGCCCCTGAGCCGGCGGTTAACATTACTCAAACCGCTGAATCACTTAAAATGCCTTCTACCAGCACCTGCAGGGCTGCATGGATCAGGCAATCCCAAGCAAAACAAAGACTCTTTGTACCAAAGGCAAGCGTCCAGTCTGGTGGACCCCAGCCATAAACAAACTCTACAATAAAAGGAGAAAGCTACTACAAGATAGAGCAAAATCCTTAAAAGGTAAGACACCGCTGATCACTATAAGTAAAAAGCTAAGAGCTCTCATAAAATCATCCAAAGCTAATTTTGAGAAAAAAATAGCAAAGGACTCTAAACACAACCATAAAGCATTATTTAGCTATGTCAGAAACCTAGGAGGAAACTCCCAGATATGCTCAGAATTAGTTCAAAATGATGTGAAGATTACTGATCCTACAGACATTGCCAACATACTGGCTGACAGGTTCAGTGCAAACTTCTCCCCACCCTCCCCGCCTAAAGAAGAGATATCTATACCAAATGATTGTAGCCCCCCAAACATCTCCAACGCTCAGGTGAGAACTGCTCTCTCCAAGGCAAAGAACACAGCATCCATGGGACCTGATGGTGTCCCCGGCTGTGTGCTCCATGAACTCAATGAGGAATTAAACCCACAGTTAGGACAGCTGTTTAATCTTAGTCTCACCTCCGGATACGTACCCAGGGAGTGGCGCACAGCGACTGTGGTCCCACTCCACAAAGGCGGTGCCTCCACCGACCCTGGAAATTACCGTCCTATTAGCTTGACAAGCCTGATCTGCAAAGCCATGGAAAGGATCATAATGGATCTCATAAATAAAGACATAGGGAATTTGCAGACTTTGGATCCAACCCAGTTTGGCTTTGTCAAAGGCAGATCATGCCTTTTAAACTTGGTTGACTTTTTTGAAACAGTCACCAAGGCCATTGACGAGGGAAAGGCAGTCCATACAGCCTACCTAGACCTGGCGAAGGCTTTCGATACAATACCCCACTCGAGTATCATTGAAAAACTCATCAACTTAAATGTAAACCCATACATTACAAGATGGGTTGCAAACTGGCTGAGTGACAGAACCCACAGGGTCAGAGTTGCTGGCGCCATGTCAGACTCTAAGCCTGTCACAAGTGGTGTCCCACAGGGCTCAGTCCTGGGCCCACTCTTGTTTGGCATCTACTTTTCTGAAGTACAAGCAAACACAGGAGGGTTATGGCTGACAAAGTTCGCAGATGACTGCAAACTGGGCCATAGTTGAGAACACATCCGACACAGATATCCTTCAGAAGGGTCTCACAGAAACGGATAACTGGTGCCAGAGCCATGGCCTCAAGTTAAATGCCAAGAAATGCATAGTCATACCCTTCGGGAAAAATAAGGTTACCCCTAGCTACCATATAGGTGGCAATCCCCTGAACACAGAAGAAGTTATTAGGGACCTGGGAACCCAGGTTGACAGCAGCCTTTCATTCGACACTCATATTGCTAAAGTAGTTAGGAAGACCTTCTACATTGCCCACCTTATCATGAAGGGATTCACATCTAGATCAAGGGAAGTCATAGTCTCCCTATACTCATCACTCATCAGACCAATGATCGAGTACAATGCCCCATTTGGAATGTATCTGACCCGACACTTGCAGCAGCTGGAGAGGCCACAAAAGTTCCTCACCAAAAGGATAAAGGGTCTCAAAATCTGTCTTATGCTGCACGACTGAAAGAACTCCAGTTATATTCAGTTGCGTCCGCTTGCTCAGAGGTGACCTATGCCTGACATACAAGGCCATGTCAAACCCAGATTTGATGAATATGCTTCATCTCAAAAAATCTAGATCCCTCAGAGCCACAAGGGCGGGTGACTTAAACCTCGACACGGTTATTAATAGGACGTGCTGGAGGGATAGATTCATCACCCAAAGACTCCCTATGCTGTGGAACAAAATCCCGGTTTATGTGAGGCAGAGCACCTCGCTGGCCTTGTTCAAGAGGAATCTTGACCAATGGATGGGAGATCGCAGATACACCCCAGGGGTTACCTCAGTGTCACTGCTCGACAGAGGCACAGCTAAATAATGGGCATAGTTTCTCCAAACTAAGGGGTGGCGTAAGCCACAAAACTATGGGCTAGGCTTATAAATGCCCTCGGGCAGATAGCCTAGTATGAACCTATGAACCTATGAACCTATGAGCTGTCTGAGACTTGCACTATTTCTTTGGATTCAACAAGGAGCCGACCCAGAAAATTTTGAAAGGCTTAGATCTCAGACCTCAGATCCAACTGTCTCTGATGGCCTGCCTCATTGGATCTGCTTCTCTCTGAGCAAAAATAACTCCCCTAGACTGATTATGCATCCTGTCAGGACCCAGTCCCCTCTGGTTAACCTTCCCACTCTTTAGAAAGCCACCAGCATTCTTGAACTCCCTCCTAAGCTTCTTCCCTTTCTTCCAGGTGTCTTACAGAGGCAGATGTATATAGGATGATGAGTACATTTCGCTTGGCACAGATACAGATGGGAGTCTCCCTATTTCTACCCCTTCAGGACACCTCCACCACCCTTGGATCTGCCATCCCAGATGTCAGTGTGCCACAAGCCTTATCACTGTACTGCACAAGGACAGTCAGCCCAAAGTCTCCTGGACACCCAACATGATATCCTTATTTCTTCTGATACTTATCTGGTCCCACTTACTGAAGAAGTCCCTAGTAAGTGAAAGTGCAAGAGGAGGCACTTAGACTCCCCTCAACAGTCAAGCACAGATGATATTGATTTCAGTGAAGGGTCCCCAAGATCACCATCTGATGAGTTCTCCTTTGAAGAAATTTTTGTTGGGTATACTGATAATCCTTCCCTTTCCTGGGTGATTCCATCCACTGATGAGCTCATTGAATTGACCTGTCAAGTGGTGTGGAAGGAACCTGATTTTATTGTGCTGATCCCCAAGAGACAACATAGGATCTTTTCAAAACCAAAGTGGAAAGAATTTTGGAGCAAAGGAGTACCAGTGAATGCTATGGTGGAGCCGTGGCCACAAAGAAGAAACTCATAGAGAAGAGTTCATCTGTTCATCCCCCTAAAAAAGAGTTTAGGGTGATGGAGAGATTACTGGTGTGTTTACAATTCAGTGACTTTCAGACTTAGATCAATGAGCTATTTGACGCACTTCACCAGATTCAGAGGGATTTTATTAAAGAACTCTCCAAATTCCTCTTAGAAGCAGTAACTGCTGAGGCACAGACTTCTGTTACATCACAGCTGGCTACCTTACAGACAATTATTAATTCCCATGAGGCTTGTTTCACATGCAAGTGAAGGTACCTGTAGGGCAGTAGGTTCAGGCATTTCTATTAGGAGACATTCCTAGATGAGCCGGTGTTATTTTGTGGAGCCCTTTAAGTCCTCCTTTGTCAGTGCTTCATCTGACAGAAGTTCCTTGCTTGGCCCTAAGGTGGGCATAGGTTTTGTGACTCCTCAAAGAACCTTCTGCAGGAATCAACAAGGTGGTTCAAAGATGTGGTTCAGAAGTCCCAGGGTCCTTTCCAAGATACATATTGAGATAGTTCACCTGAGGGCAGAGGAGAAGCTGTAACAGAAGATACTACCCACGTATCAGAGGAGGCCCACAAAACCAGGAGTCCAGTGATTCCTTTTCTGACAGACCATATCAGCATTCCTGAAAGGAGGCCTGATTGTCCACCTCTGGAGGCATTCGGGAATCATGTATCCCTGCACCAGAAAGTGTGACCAGACATTACAGAAGATACATGGATCCAGAAGATTATTTCTAGAAGTTATGTAATTCCCTTAGCCAGACCCCTTAACAATAAACAACATTTCTGAGGTTCCACCCAGTCAGATGAAAGTAGGAGCTCTAGAAATAGAAAAACTGCAAGAAAAAAAAGTAATCCATGAGGTTCCCTCAGAACACAGACAATCCTGACCTTACTTAATGTTCTTTTTAGTGCCAAAGAAAGCAGGGAACTGGAGACCAGTTCTGGATCTCAGCAAACTGAAGTAATCAGTGTAGTATACAAAGTTCTGAATGGCCATGTTTCAGTCTATTTTGCCTTTCTTGCACAAGGATGATTGTATGTGCTCAACAGATCTGCCAGATACATACTGTCTCATAGAAATAAATAGGGGATCCAGTAGATAGTTGCGCTTCAGTTGAGAGTCAGTCATTCGCAGTTCAGAGCATTGCCCTTTGGCCTCACCACAGCCCCCAGGGTGTTTATCAGATGCATGGCAGTAGTAGTGGCTCACTTGAGACAGCATGGATTCTGACTGTTTCAGTCACACGTGTCATAATTCATTAAAGGCTTCTTGTGAATTCAATTGCCTTTCATTAGATAGACATATCAGGATGCATTGGTTCAGTACACTGGAATACTTTACATGGATTTCTTATACTTCGCTGAGTCACTGTTACTTCAGTCACACTCTCAGATGCAACTTCACACATTGCAGATACACTACACACTAGCAGAATCTACACCTGTTCCCTACTTTATATACACATGATTGTTTAGCCATGGTTGCTGATGAAGTACAACATGCATACTTATCTACAGTTTCCTTACCTGGATGGCTGGCTTATGACCACTCTGACCAAGCATGTAGTGATCAAACCAAAATATTACGTGTTGCAATTGTGCTTTCACATAGGTATTACAATCAATATCTACAAATCTCACCTAGAACCAGCTCAACTGTTCAGCAATATATCAGTAACAGCCTCCTTTCCCTTGTCAAGGGTCAAAATAATTTGATTAAAATAGTCCAAAAGATAATTCAAAGTTCCCTGCTGTCATCCCTGATTTTACATCGTTTTGGGTCAATGTCTGCTCCCATAAGATTTCATATGAAAATTCTTCAGTGGACCCTGTTGACTCAGTGATCCATTCTGTACCAGCCCTTGTCCTCGCAGATGAGAATAAATCAGGCATACATAAAATATCTCAGGTGGTGCATTTGCTCAGAACAAATTTTACACGGATGACCTTTCATACTTCCTCAGACCAAGGCTACAATGAGCACAGACACATCCCAATTTGGTAGTGGGGCAGTTCTTGGGAAAGACAGTCCAAGGCACCTAGTCCTAAGGAGATGCCAGTATGCTGAGCAATGTTGTAGAAATGAGAGTAATCCTCTTAGCATTACAGGCCTTTCCAGACTCTCTCCTTTCAGGAAGTATTGCAACTCAAATGGATAATATGTTGGTAGTCTGGTACATCAACAATCAGGGAGGAACCGGATCTTACCCTTATGATGAGAAGCTGTAAGGGTATGGCAATCAGTGATCTCATCCAGTCATTGTCTGATAGCAATGCACATTCTGGAGAAATCCAACGTGATAGCAGAAAAGTTGTCCATCCTATTACCTCAAGAGTGGTGCCTGAACAAGAAAATTGTAGAGAAGAAACTCCATCAATGGGACCAACTATACTGAGACCTATCTGTATTTACCCTCCATAAGTGCAGCAGGTTTTTTGCCCTGATCTTCACACGAGAGGAGTCAGTGAAAGATACTGTCCTCCACAATTAGCCTCCTGGTCTCCTCTATGCTTTCCCCAAGCCCTCTGATTCCCCAATTTGTTTTCAGAAAGCATCTCGATTAAAGACTACAGTAATCCTCTTTGGCCCTTATCCCTTTGACCACCAGTAGTTCGGCCTCTGTCAATCCTGGACCCAATTCCAGACCTTCTGTGAGATGCAGCAGACAACATTCATCTGGACATTTTGACCCTAAAGTTCCCTGCATGGTTTCTCCAATTTCGTTGATAGCTACACAGCCCAGGTTGTCCTCCCGTGTCTATCCCACTCTTTTGTCTTCCCGCAAAGCTTCCACTAGAAAGATTTACAAAAGTGAACAGAAAAGATTAATTTTTTGGGCACAACAAAGAAACATCAATCCTTTTGGTGTACCAGTATCCATTGTTCTTGAATTTATGGCTTCTTTTGTTAATGAAGGTCTAGGTCATCAACAGTTAAAGTCCAAATGGTTGATATGTCTAATTGTCATGTCAGAGTTGACAGCTCTGCCTTAGCTTCATCATGACTCTGTAAAGCAGTTATAAAAAGGACCTTTTTCTGAAATCCCTCTTTACAGATCCTACTTTACCATGGAATTTGAATGCAGTGTTACAAGCCTTGACTGAAACACCATTCAAACCAGCTGTAAAATGTGAACTAAAGTGTCTGACTTGGAAAAAAAGAAGTTATGTAGTTACCATCCATCTGTTTTGCCCATTTTAATTCTTGGTCAACTGTTGGGTTCTAATCCAAACCTCAGATCTGACTTTGTCATTACTGTATGGCCACCAGAAAAATCTCAAGCTCCTCCCTTACCCATAATGCAGATGCAGCAACCCCTACCATTCCTCAGATCTTGTCTGCTATCTTATAAAATATAAAAGAAGATACTATAAAAATACTAACAGAATGAGCTATCTCTGTAGCTCACCAAGAAGGACAGTGATGTCCTTATAATGTCTCAATCTTCCATAATTCATTTGTGAGCAAAGTTGGGGGTTCATGATGTGAATTTGCAGAAGAATGAAAATGGACAACACAGATGGAACAGTATAGTAAGTACATAACTTATTTATCTGATGCCAGTTTTCATTCTGTCTTCAACTGTTCGGGAAATCCTGAGCTAGATAAATTCCTGGGTTGACTCAAGGAAGGATATTCCTGAGTACAGTTGAGCCAAAGGCTGTTCTTCACCTTGAGACCAGATACAGTTTGCAATGAGTAATAAAGGTATGATGATTAGCCCAGGTTGCAGACCCACATATATCATATGCGGAAAGCCTTGATAGAGACACTAAAGAAGTTGCCATGGACCTGGTTGAATGGGCTGTTAAAGGTTTGGGTAAAGTGAGACCCAATGTGCTATAGACAACTGATATACAGTTCATAAGCCATCTGGCTAGAGTTACCTTTTCAATTGGTTTTCCCATTGTAGACTCAGCAAAGTATAGAAATAATTGATCTGTCTTTCTAAAATTTTTCATTCATGAAAAAAATGTATCTGTGGATGTCCAATAAATATAAAATTGTTTTCAAATTTAAGAAAGTAGATTGGCAGATTAATGGACTGGTTAATGTTGGAATAATATATATTCACCCTTGTTTTCAAATTTATGAAAAAAGATTGGCAGATTAATGAACTGGTTAATGTTAGATTCTGACACCACCTTAGGAAAGAAAGAAACATCGGTATGATATGTAACTCTAGCCTTATGAAAATTCAAATAGGGAGGTTTAAAGGAAAAAGTTTGAAGTTCTGAAATTCTCTTAGCCAAGGTAATAGCCTCTAGAAAGATAGTTTCCAGGTCAGAAAATTAAGATCACATTTAGATTCTGGCTCAAAGGGGGAATGCATGAAGGTCTGCAGTATAAAATTGAAATCCCAAGTTATAGTAGGGTCTTTATACAGAAGTCTGAGAAGGAAGATGGCTCTCAAAAAGGTTTTTCACAGCTTAGGTGAAGGCGGGGAGGAATTATCAAATCCAATTGGAAAATTAGAGACTGGTACAAATCGAACTGTAATCACTGAAGAGATAGGACCCTCATTAAATTTTTTGCCAAAAATTCAAGAACACTCTGTATAGGAGCTGAGCTCCCCTCTCAAAAAAATATTTTCCATGTACTTCTGTAAAGTGTTCCTGTAAAGGTCTTATGGGGAGATAAAAGTATGTGGTAGGCAGGGGAAGAGAGCATCAGTTGAATGGCTATTAACAGAACTGGAAAAAGCAGACTGTTAGCTTTAGGTTTGAAATGTCTGGGTGAATCATGTCTGTTGGGTGAGACAGGAGGTCTGGAATTGGATGCAGAGTCCAAGGTGGTTAATGGAGATGATGCCAAAAGGAAGGGGAACCAAATCTTTTGAAGCCAGTAAGGTGCAATGAGGATCACTTTGCTCTTCAACCTGGCAGCTTTCTGCAGATATTTGCAGATCAAGTGAGTCAGTGATAAACAAGCAGGAGACCAAGGTGCCAACCATGGATTAGAGGTTCTGTCGGTAATTCCCCCTGAGGGTGGGTCAGTGCAAAGAAGGTGCTGCATCTGTTGTTTAGGGGAGAAGCAAATAAATTACAGCAAAGCTGGCACCATCAGCAGAAAATTATTTCTGTCACAAAAATGTTGAGAGACTACTCATGAGGTAGTAGAATGGACCTGTTGAATTTGTCTCCTGTCATGTTGGACTCCCCTGGAATGTGCATTTCTGTGACAAAGCAGTTGGATGAGATCACCCTTTGCCACACTCATAGGGCTTCTCAACACAAGGCTAAAATCTGGCTGCTCCTTGTTTGCTAATGTACAAAACTAGTGACATACTGTCGGTTTCAATCACAATTGTCCTGGAATGGAGAGAGTCTTGGAAGGCCTGCAATGCTAAGATCACTCCTCTCATGTCAGTTGCCCTGCTAGACAGGGGTCCAGAGAAGTAAATATTGTGGGAAAAAATTTCCAGGGAATTGTTATGGCTAGGCTTGCATAGGCCTTAGGGCCGAGAGCCTAGTACCAACCTATGAACCTATGAACCTAAGTACACAACTTAAATGGTAATAAAGTTACACAGAATGTATAGCTTATATAAAAGGCAGGAAAATAGCAACTATGGTAATGGAATTACAGCTATTGTGAAAGAGAAAGGGAGGAAATATCTGAGTAAATAAAAATGTATAAAAAAGATTTTAAAAACTCATGTGTGAAGAACAGCTCAAGAGCTGAAATGGTGAACACATGTTATTTGAAAAGTGGCAAATGAGACCTGGGGTATGTTAGGGGTTGGTGCATTATAAGTAAGGGAGGAGCTTGAGAGTTGTTTGGTGGTCACAAGGTATAATAATGGCCAAACCAAGAATGAATGGCAGAATGAAAACTGACAACATCAGTTTGATACTTGTAGTACCCATTACTTCAGCTAGGAGAACTTCAAAACTGCAAGCCTTATCTTCTGACCCTCCTTACTTCGTTTTTCATATTAATAGGGTATCTTTACAAACCAGTCCATCTTTTCTTCCAAGGTTGTGTCAGGATCCAACAGTAATGATCTATTAACATTCCATTCTTCCCACATTTCTCCAGCAAAGACAAATACATTTTACATTACTTGGATGCTCACAGACAATTACATCTCTGTCTACATATAACTGACAAATTCAGGAAATCAAGATTAATTAGTCATCTGGACCTTTTCCCCAATAGAATTCAGCCATGTTGTAGAGAACAGACTAGAGGACAAGATGAAAAGGGTAATATTTCCCCCTGTACACAGTCCTTTCCTCCACTAGAATCTAACATTTTCACAGAGAGCAGGCTAGGTTCCCTCCTGAAAGGATCTGGTACTTCAACAGTGGCAATCTGTGTGTAAGGGACCTGAAATTATGCTGAACCACAGGAATGTAGTACAGGTCTTTCATAAAACACAATGGTTCATTGCTGCCTGTGTACACCAGAGGTGATAGAGTATATTCCATTAAAATTGGTTCATTTCTTTCTTGAAAAATGGTAATTCCTGCCTTTGTATACCAGAAGTGACAGAATCTATTCCCATAAGAAAGGCCCCTTTCCTAACTAGAATTTAGCCATGTTACACATAACAGACTAGAGAACTCGATAAAAAGTGTCATTCTTGTAAGTGCAAACTAAAGGGGTTAGAAGCTATTCACAGAAATATGGTCCTATCCTCAGTAGAATTTAGCATTTTTAGATACAGTAGGTTATATTCCCTTGGCTGAAAGAACCAGGGACCTTCATCACTGGCAATCTGTTCTGAAGGGGCCTAAAATTATGCTCAGCCAAACAAATGTAAGTCATGTATTTCCAAAACTGAAGAGATACAAATTTATTCCCAGAAAAATGGTCCTTTCCACTACTAGAATCTAGCATTTTCACATAGAGCAGGCTAGATGTATTTCCAACAAGAATGGTAATTCCTGCCACTGCACACCAGAGGAGATAGCATTTATTCCCAGAAAGATGGTCCTTTCCTCCACTACAATCTAGCATTTTCACATAGGACAGGCTAGATTCCATTGGCCGAAAGGTCCTGGGTCCTTCAGCCATGGCAATCTGTGTTGAAGTGGCCAGAATTACGGTCAACCAAAAAAATGTAGTGCAGCTCTTTTTTTAAAAAAAAAAAAAAAGGTCATTCCTGCCTTTGTACACCAGAAGTGGCAAAATCTATTCTGATAAAAAAGGTCCTTTTACCCACTATAATGTAGCCATGTTACAAATAACAGGCTTGAGAACTTAATAAAAAGAGTCATTCCTGCCAGTATACACTAAAGGGTTAGAAGCTATTCGCAGAAAGACGGTCCTTTACTCAACTAGAATTTAGCATTTTCTGATGCAGCGGGTGATATATGCTTGGCTGAAAGTCCAGGGTAATTCATCCCGGGCACTCTGTTCTGAGGAGGCCTGAAATTATGCTCAGCCAACAAATGTAAGTCATGCATTTCCAAAAAGAATGTTAATTCCTGCCACTGCACACCAGAAGAGATAAACTTTATTTCCAGAAAGATGGTCCTTTCCACCACTAGAATCAAGCATTTTCACATAGAGCAGGCAAGATTCCATTGGCTGAAAGGCCTTAGGTCCTTCAAACATGGTAATCTGTGTTGAAGGGGCCAGAAATTACACTTAACCAAAAGAATGTAGTGCAGCTCTTTCCTAAAATAAAAAATGGTCACTCCTGTATTTGTACACCAGAAGTAACATAATCTATTCCCATAAAAAAGGTCCTTTTCACATCTAGAATTTAGCCATGTTACACATAATAGGCTAGGGGACTCAGTAAAAAGGGTCATTCCTGCCAGTGTACACTAAAGGAGTTAGAAACTGTTCACAGAAAGACGGTCCTTTCATCCACTAGAATTTAGAATTTTCTGATACAATAGGTTATATTCCCTTGGTTGAAAATACCAGGATCCTTCATATGTGGTAATCTGTTCTGAAGAGGCCTGAAATTATGTTTAGCCAAACAAATGTATGTCAGGTATTTCCAAAAAGAATGGTAATTCCTGTGACTGCACACCAGAAGAGATAAACTTTATTTCCAGAAAGATGGTCCTTTCCACCACTAGAATCTAGCATTTTCACATAGAGCAGGCTAGATTCCATTGGCTGAAAGGCCCTGGGTCCTTCAGCCATGGCAATCTGTGTTGAAGGGGTCAGAAGTTACACGCAACCAAAATAAAGTAGTGCAGCTCTTTCCTAAAAAAATGGTCATTCCTGCCTTTGTTCACCAGAAGTAACAGAGTCTATTCCCATAAAAACGGTCCTTTTCCCCACTAGAATTTAGCCATGTTACACATAACAGGCTAGGGGACTCAGTAAAAAGGATCATTCCTGCCAGTGTACACTAAAGGGGTTAGAAGCTACTCACAGAAAGATGTTCCTTTCCTTCACTAGGATTTAGCATTTTCTGATACAGCAGGTTATATTCCCTTGACTGAAAGTGCCACGATTCTTCAAACATGGTAATCTGTTCTGAAGAGGCCTGAAATTATGCTCAGCGAAACAAATGTAAGTCATGTATTTTCAAAAAGAATGGTAAATCCTGCCACTGCACACCAGAGGAGATAGAATTTATTCCCAGAAAGACGGTCCTTTCCTCCACTACAATCTAGCATTTTTACATAGAGCAGGCTAGATTCCATTGGCTGAAAGGTCCTGTGCCACTGTACAGCAGAAGAGATAAAATTTATTCCCAGAAAGATGGTACTTTCCACCACAAGAATCTAGCATTTTCACATATAGCAGGCTCAATTCCGTTGACTGAAAAGCCCTGGGTCCTTCAGCCATGGAAATCTGTGTTGAAGAGGCCAGAAATTATGGTCAACCAAAGGAATGTAGTAAAGTTCTTTCCTAAAAATTAAAATGGTCACTCCTGCCTTTGTACACCAGAAGTTACAGAATCTATTCCCATAAAAAAGGTCCTTTTCCCCACTAGAATTTAACCATGTTACACATAACAGGCTAGAGGACTCAGTAAAAAGGGTCATTCCTGCCAGTGTACACTAAAGGGTTAGAAGGTATTCCCAGAACAGCTTTCCTTTCCTCCACTAGAATTTAGCATTTTCTGATTCAGAAGGTTTTATTCCCTTGACTGAAAGAACCCGGATCCTTCATATGTGGTAATCTGTTCTGAAGAGGCCTGAAAGTATGCTTAACCAAACAAATGTATGTCATGTATTTCCTAAAAGAATGTTAATTCCTGCCACTGCACACCAGAAGAGATAAAATTTATTCCAAGAAAGTTATGCTCAACTAAAAGAATGTAGTGCAGCTCTTTCCTAAAAAAAAAAAAGGTCATTCCTGCCTTGGTACATCAGAAGTAACAGAATCCATTCCCATAAAAAACGTCCTTTTCCCCACTAGAATGCAGTCATGTTACAGATAACAGGCTAGGGGACTTAATAAAAAGGGTCATTCCTGACAGTGTACACTAAAGGGTTTGAAGCTATTCACAGAAAGACGGTTCTTTCCTTCACTAGGATTTAGCACATTCTGATACAGCAGGTTATATTCACTTGGCTGAAAGTCCAGAGTAATTCATCACCGGTAGTCTGTTCTGAAGAGGCCTGAAATTATGCTCAGCCAAACAAATGTAAGTCATGTATTTCCAAAACTAATGTTAATTCCTGCTGCTGCACACCAGAAGAGATACAAATTTATTCCCAGAAAAATGGTCCTTTCCACTACTAGAATCTAGCATTTTCACATAGAGCAGGCTAGATTCCATTGGCTGAAAGGCCCTGGGTCCTTCAAACATGGTAATCTGTGTTGAAGGGGTCAGACGTTACATGCAACCAAAAGAAAGTAGTGCAGCTCTTTCCTAAAAAAAATGGTGACTCCTGCCTTTGTTCACCAGAAGTAACAGAGTCTATTCCCATAAAAACGGTCCTTTTCCCCACTAGAATTTAGCCATGTTACACATAACAGGCTAGGGGACTCAGTAAAAAGGATCATTCCTGCCAGTGTACACTAAAGGGGTTAGAAGCTACTCACAGAAAGATGTTTCTTTCCTTCACTAGGATTTAGCATTTTCTGATACAGCAGGTTATATTCCCTTGACTGAAAGTGCCACGATTCTTCAAACATGGTAATCTGTTCTGAAGAGGCCTGAAATTATGCTCAGCGAAACAAATGTAAGTCATGTATTTTCAAAAAGAATGGTAAATCCTGCCACTGCACACCAGAGGAGATAGAATGTATTCCCAGAAAGACGGTCCTTTCCTCCACTGCAATCTAGCATTTTCACATAGAGCAGGCTAGATTCCATTGGCTGAAAGGTCCTGTGCCACTGTACAGCAGAAGAGGTAAAATTTATTCCTAGAAAGATGGTACTTTCCACCACTAGAATCTAGCATTTTCACATATAGCAGGCTCAATTCCGTTGACTGAAAAGCCCTGGGTCCTTCAGCCATGGAAATCTGTGCTGAAGAGGCCAGAAATTATGGTCAACCAAAGGAATGTAGTAAAGTTCTTTCCTAAAAAATAAAATGGTCACTCCTGCTTTTGTACACCAGAAGTAACAGAATCTATTCCCATAAAAAAGGTCCTTTTCCCCACTAGAATTTAGCCATGTTACACAAAACAGGCTAGGGGACTCAGTAAAAAGGGTCATTCCTGCCAGTGTACACTAAAGGGTTAGAAGGTATTCCCAGAACAGCTTTCCTTTCCTCCACTAGAATTTAGCATTTTCTGATTCAGAAGGTTTTATTCCCTTGACTGAAAGAACCTGGATCATTCATATGTGGTAATCTGTTCTGAAGAGGCCTGAAAGTATGCTTAACCAAACAAATGTATGTCATGTATTTCCTAAAATAATGTTAATTCCTGCCACTGCACACCAGAAGAGATAAAATTTATTCCAAGAAAGTTATGCTCAACCAAAAGAATGTAGTGCAGCTCTTTCCTAAAAAAAAAAAAGGTCATTCCTGCCTTGGTACATCAGAAGTAACAGAATCCATTCCCATAAAAAAAGGTCCTTTTCCCCACTAGAATGCAGTCATGTTACAGATAACAGGCTAGGGGACTTAATAAAAAGGGTCATTCCTGCCAGTGTACACTAAAGGGTTTGAAGCTATTCACAGAAAGACGGTTCTTTCCTTCACTAGGATTTAGCACATTCTGATACAGCAGGTTATATTCACTTAGCTGAAATTCCAGAGTAATTCATCACTGGCAGTCTGTTCTGAAGGGGCCTGAAATTATGCTCAGCCAAATAAATGTAAGTCATGTATTTCCAAAACGAATGTTAATTCCTGCCGCTGCACACCAGAAGAGATACAAATTTATTCCCAGAAAAATGGTCCTTTCCACTACTAGAATCAAGCATTTTCACATAGAGCAGGCTAGATTCTGTTGGCTGAAAGACCCTGGTTCCTTCATCCATGGCAATCTGTGTTGAAGGGGCCAAAAAGTATGTGCAACCAAAAGAATGTTGTCCAGCTCTTTCCTAAAAAATAAAATGGTCATTCCTGCCTTTGTATACCAGAAGTCACAGAATCTATTCACATAAAAAACGTCCTTTTCACCACTAGAATTTAGTCATGTTGCATATAACTGGCTAGGGGGATCAAAAAAAGGGTCATTCCTGCCAGTGTACACTAAAGGGATTAGAAGGTATTCACAGAAAGACGTTCCTTTCCTCCACAACAATTTAGCATTTTCTGATACAGAAGTTTATATTCCATTGGCTGAAATGACCAGGATCCTTCATATGTGGTAATCTGTTCTGAAGAGGCCTGAAATTATGCTTAACCAAACAAATGTACGTCATGTATTTTCAAAAATAAGGTTAATTCCTGCCACTGAACACCAGCATCCATGGGACCAGATGACATTCCGGGCTATGTACTACATGAACTACAATATGAACTGGCACCTCACCTAAGTGTCTTGTTTAATCATAGCCTCACATCAGGTTTTGTGCCCACTGAATGGCGTAGAGCTACAGTTATCCCACTCCACAAGGGGGGATCCACCTTGGATCCTGGAAACTTCCATCCCATCAGTCTAATGAGCCTTATCTGCAAGGCCATGGAGCGTATTATCATGGAACTTATAAACAAAGATATTGTCAACCTTCAAACACTGGACCCCACCCAGTTTGGGTTCGTGAAAGGCCAATCTTGTCTCCTGAACCTTATTGACTTATTTGAATTAGTCTCCAGAGCCGTGGACAAGGGTAAGGTGGTCCACACAGCCTATCTAGCCCTTGCCAAGGCCTTTGACACCATTCCCCACTCTGGAATCATAGATAAATTTACTAAGCTGGGCATTAAACCCTATGTCACCCAATGGGTTGCTAACTGGCTTACTGATAGAACCCACACTGTAAAAGTAGCCGACTCCAAATCCAGCTCCAGACAAGTGACAAGTGGAGTACCTCAGGGTTCAGTTCTGGGACCACTCTTGTTTGGCATCTACTTCTCTGAAGTACAGGCCAACACTAAGGGACTCTGGCTAACAAAGTTTGCAGATGACTGCAAACTGGGAGCCATTATTGAATCCCCAAATGATGTGGATACTCTACAAAAGGGCCTTACAGAAAAAGATGCTTGGTGCCAGAGCCATGGGCTCAAGTTCATTGCCAAGAAATGTACAGTTATCCCCTTTGGGAAAAAACATGTACCCATGAATTACCATATAGGTGGCAGTACACTAAACACCGAAAGTGTTATAAGAGACTTAGGGACACAGGTGAACAGTGGTCTCACCTTCGATAACCATATTGCCACAACAGTCAGGAAATCCTTCTATGTGGCACACCTCATCACTAAGGGCTTTTCATCCAGAAAAAAGGAGGTCATTGTCCCACTGTACTCATCCCTCATTAGACCCATTATAGAATACAATGCCCCGTTTGGTATGTACTTCTCAAGACATCTTCAGCAACTGGAAAAGCCGCAGAAATACCTCACTAAAGAATCACAGGCCTAAAGCAGATTCCCTACGTTGACCGCCTTAAAAATCTCCAGCTATACTCTGTTGCATATCGTCTACTCAGAGGCGATCTCTGCTTAACATACAAGGCCATGTCAAACCCAGAGTTGTTGGACATGCTACACTTAAAGAAATCCTAATCCCTCAGAGCCACACACTCCCACACTCCAGGGATCTAAACCTTGTCATCACAATAAACAAAACATGCTGGAGGGATAGGTTCCTGACCCAGAGACTCCCCGACTCTGGAATAGATTGCCCATACATGTTAAGCAGTGTGCCTCTTTGGCCCTCTTCAAAAGGAACCTTGATGATTGGATGGGAGAAAGGAAATTTACCCCGGGGATCACGTCAGTCAACCTGCTAGACAGGGGTCCAGGGAAGTAAATAGTGTGGGAAGAAATAGCCAGGGAATTGTTATGGCTAGGCTTGTATAGGCCCTAGGGCTGATAGCCTAGTACCAACCTATGAACCTATGAACCTATAAGAGATAAAATTTATTCCCAGAAAGATGGTGCTTTCCACCACGAGAATCTGGCATTTTCAAATAGAGCAGGCTAGATTCCGTTGGCTGAAAGGACCTGGATCCTTCAGCCATGGCAATCTGTGTTGAAGGGGCCAGAAGTTATGCTCAACCAAAAGAATATAGTGCAGCTCTTTCCTAAAAAAAAAAAAAAAAAAAAAAAAGGTGATTCCTGCCTTTATACACCAGAAGTAACAGAATCTAGTCCCATAAAAAGGTCCTTTTTACCACTAGAATTTAGCCATGTTACACATAGGCTAGGGGACTCATTAAAAAGGGTCATTCCTGCCAGTGTACAGTAAGAGGGTTTGAAGGTTTTCACAGAAAGATGGTCCTTTCCTCCACTAGAATTTAACATTTTCTGATACAGCAAGTTATATTACATTGGTTGAAATGACCAAGATCCTTCATCCCTTGCAATCTGTTCTGAAGGGGCCTGAAATTATGCTCAGCCAAACAAATGTAAGTCATATGTTTCCAAAAAGAATGGTAATTCCTGCCACTGAACACCAAAGGAGATAGAATTTATTCCCAGAAAGATGGTCCTTTCCACTACAAGAATCTAGCATTTTCACATGGAGCAGGCTAGATTCTGTTGGCTGAAAGTCCCTGGGTTCTTCAGCCATGGCAATCTGTGTTGAATGTGCCAGAAATTATGCTCAAGCAAAAGAAAGTAGTGCATTTCTTTGCTAAAAGAAAAAAAATGGTCATTCCTGCCTTTGTACACTGGAAGTAACAGAATCTATTCCCATAAAAAACGTCCTTTTCCCCCAATAGAATTTAGCCATGTTACACATAACAGGCTAGGGGACTCAGTACAAAGGGTCATTCCTGCCAATGTACACTAAATGGGTTAGAAGCTACTCAGGAAATGGTGGTCCTTTCCTCCACTGCAATTTAACACTTTCTAATACAACAGGTTATATTCCCTTGGCTGAAGGTTAAAATCTACTCACAGAAAGATGGTCTTTTCCTCCACTAGGATTTTGCACTTTCTAAAACAACAGGTTATATTCCCTTGGCTGAAAGGATCATGTCCTTCATCCCTGGCAATCTGTTCTGAAGGGGACTGAAATTATTCTCAGCTAAACAAATGTAAGTCAGGTATTTCCAAACAGAATGGTAATTCCTGAAACTGAACACCAGAGAAGATAGAATTTATTCCCAGGAAGATGGTCATTTCCTCCACTAGAATCTAGCATTTTCACATAGAGCAGGCTAGATGACATTGGCTGAAAGGCTCTGGGTCCTTCAGCCATGGCAATCTGTGTTGAATGTGCCAGCAATTATGCTCAAACAAAAGAAAGTATTGCAGCTCTTTCCTAAAAAAAAAAAAAAATGTCATTCCTGCCTTTGTATGTCAGAGGTGACAGAATATTTTGGAATAAAAAAGGTCCTTTTGCCCAGTAGAAATTAGCCATGTTATTGATAACAGGCTGGAGGACTCAGTGAAAAAGCTCATTC